>NW_008338106.1:75764-76134 GCF_000622305.1 Nannospalax galili
TCACACAACCTGTGCCTAAACTCACAGGAGGGCAATATGTACCTAAGGTCCAGTGTTTCCTGGCCAAAGCTTAGATCACGTACTTTGGGCTATGTTGGTAGTGAACTCTGGGCCACCTACATTATTTCCTAGGTTCCACAGTGGTTATGGAATGTGTTAACAGGTGAAGCTTTCAAATTGAATGTACAGAACCTTGTTAAAAAGGCCACTGCTGAATTGATGTCCAACAAAGCCTAGGAGAGCCTTCAACCTTGTCCTTTCATTTTCAGTGTCTTCTCCTAAGAAAATAAGCTCTAATCATATTAGCTCTGTGACCTATAATTATTTTTTAATCAATGTATTGGATGTGTGCACGTATGTTCACGTTGAT
>NW_008338106.1:77307-78392 GCF_000622305.1 Nannospalax galili
TTCCATTGTATAATGGATTTACGAATCCATAAATTTTTACCTTGGTGAAGAATGCACAGTCAAGCTGTCAGTCAATCTGTCAATGGAATCTAAAACAAATGCAAAACTTTTTTAATACACGAAGGATCACACATTAAATGGACAGAACTAATCCTTCCTTAGTATCTATTCTGTTTAGACCATGCTAGGTACCATTCTACAATATATTACAGAATAGTACCTAAAGTGGTCATACACACAAACACACACAACACATACACATATACACACACATATACATGCACATTTATTGGCTATTAATTCCCTGAGAACTCTTACATTCATTCTCAGCATATTTCCATTAGAAAATGTAGCAAACATTAGACCTAAAAATAAACTCCATGGCACAGTGACCATAATTTGAACTGAGCACTCTCAGACTGCCAAAAGTGGCATCATTACTTCAAAGTAAAATCATGACATGTTGATTTAAAAAAGGAAATCCTCAATGTTCCTGTACAAACACAAAAAAACGAATATATTCAACACGATCCTGAACAATAAAAGATCTATTGGAGGTGTCATCATCAGATTCCAAATTATATAGGGTGTCATATATTACAAATGACATTACCATAACAATTGCACCGTAGTAGCATAAAAAGAGAAATATTGAGCAATGGAATAGAATTGAGAGCCCATATTTAAGAACCTGTGTTTCTCAAATCCGGGTCAGATGCAGCTACAGGGAGAACTTGTATTTTAAAAAAAAAGAAAAGAAAAGAAAAGAAAAGAACTTGTGTTTCGAGCCATCTGATTTTTGACAAAGGGGCATAAATACACATTGGAGAAAAGACAGCATTTTCATAAAATGGTGTAGATATAGTGGATAGCTCCATCAGAATGAATATAAATAAATGTCCTAACCTACGTAATTTAAATTCCAAATGGATCTCGAACCTCACCATAGGACCTGAAGTCCTGAATCTGAACACGGAAAAAGTAGGAATACAATAGAGTTTACAGGAGCAGGAAAAGGTTTTATAAATAGGACATTGAGAACACTGGCACTAAAATCAACTATTGACAAATGTGACCTCATGAAA
>NW_008338107.1:0-254 GCF_000622305.1 Nannospalax galili
CAAGGAGGCCGAGGAGACCCCACAAGATGGACATGAACCAGTGTCCAGTCTTAAAAGAGGAGGGTCAACACAGAGGAAACATTTCATCCATGCTTCCAAGTGAAGCCAGCCACAGGAGGATGCCATCTGGGAAGTGGGTGTATAGTTGAATAAGATGGTTTGGGATGTTCTGTGTGATATACACATACAGAAAACAATCAATAGATTTAAAAATTTGTATTATATTTGAGGAGGAAGCATAAAAGTTTATGTTA
>NW_008338108.1:0-3365 GCF_000622305.1 Nannospalax galili
GTTTGTTTTGTGCCCCAGTATATGGTCAGTTTTGGAGAAGCTTCCATGGGGCACTGAATAAAGTATGTCCTTTGGTGCTTGGGTGTAATACTCGGTAGATGTCTGTTAAGTCCATTTGATATATGGTTTTGTTTAATTCAGATGTCTCTCTGTTAAGTCTCTGGCCTGTTGACCTATCTAATGGAGATAGTGGGGTACTGAAGTCCCCTACTATTAATGAGTTGGGGTTAATTTGGGTCTTAAAGTCCTGTAGTATTGTTTTTATGAAGTTGGATGCACCAGAGTTTGGTGAATATATGTTCATGATTGTAATATCTTCTTGATTTATTGGTCCTTTGATCAGAATGAAGTGGCTCTCTTTATATCTTCTGATTAGTTTTGGTTTAAAGTCTGTTTTGTCAGATATTAGAATTGCTACACCTGCTTTTTTCTTAGTACCATTTGCTTGGTATATTTTTTCCCATTCTTTCACTTTAAGACCCAAGTTCCATGTCCTGCATTATCTCTAGGGGGTTCTCACTGTACTCCTCTAGAGGACTATTGGCATTTGGTGGGAATATGGTATTTTGGTTTTTCAAGTTATTATTTTTTCTCTGCGATTTTGACATGTGAATTTCTTTTTGTAGTTTCTGATTCTTATGTGAGACTCAAGCTTTCAAGTTGAGGTCTGCTTCTTTTTGTGAACTTTATGTGTCTTTGTGGTTTACTTTTTGGGCATGAAAGGCTAGTTCCTGTAAGCTTTCAGTTTTCTCTTTTGATTTTATATTGGAGTGGCCAGATTGCTTTTGTCTTCAGGAGTTCCCAGAGAGGCCCAAGTCAGATGAGGATCAGATGCTCTCAGGCTTTCTCCTAAGGTCTGGATCCCTCCAGGAAAGATTTTGGCCTCAGAAATATGGGGGTTGGACTGGCCTGGGAACCAGGCCCAGGAAAGATGCTGGTCTAAGGCAGCTGGTGACTGTGTCGCCCAGAGATGCAAAGGAAGATGGGGGCAGGAAGCGGCCCCAAGGGCTCCTGAGGACTGCACTGAGGAGCTGGGTTGGTCCCAGAGAGAGGCCCACAGGTCTCATCTAGTCATTTTATAGTAGCTTATTAAGGAACTGGCAAGATGGCTTAGTGGCGAAAGACATCCGCCACCAAGCCCAACCCTGAGTTTGATCCCTGGAATCAATCTCCATGGTAGAAGAAGAGAACTGACTCCTGAAAGCTGTCTTTTGACTTCCACATGTGCACTGTGGCATGCATGTGTTCCTTCTCCCAAATAAAATAAATCTTAAAAAAATGAAATATAGGGGCTGGAGAGGTGGCTCAGCAGTTAAGAGCACTGATTGCTCTTGCAGAGGACCCGGGTTCAATTCCCAACACCCATATGGTGGCTACGAACCATCCTTAACTCCAGTTCCAGGGGAATCCGAAGCCCTCTTCTGACCACTGCAGCATTGCATGACATGGGTGCACTCATATACATGCAGGCAATACACTGATACACATAAAATAAAAATAATAAAAAAAAATTTTTAAAAAAAGAAATATAAATATAGGGCCAGGCAGATGACTTAGTGGGTAAATGTGCTTGCTGTACAAACTGAGTTTCCCAGAACTCACAGAGGAAGGAGAGTTCCCCAACTCCCAAAAGTTGTCCTCTGATCTCCACACAGGTCCTGTGGCACTTGACCATCTGAACTCATACCTAAGACAGAATAAAGTAGTTTATTAAGGAGGATTTTGGATACCCTGTGTGCTATAATCCTAGCACCCAGGAGGCAGGAGCATGGGGATCTCCAAAAGTCTGAGGCCAGCTTGGTTTACAAAGTGAGCTCAAGGGTGATCAGGGCTATGTAGGGAGACTCTGGAAATAATGTGGCTTTCAGAGAAGGCAGAACAGCACAGAAACTTTGAACAAAGGTGAGAATAGACAATGATGCTCTGAATTTTGTGGCATGAGCAGCATCTAGAGCATGTCAAATTGCCTCTAGCATCTAAGTACATTAGTAAGGGTGCTCTGGGGAAACAGGACCACTAGAACGGCTATATACTAAAGGGGGATTTATTTGATTGGCCCACACAGAAGAGTCTGGATAGTCCAATAGTGGCTGTCTTCACACAGGAGAGGCTGACATACCAGTAGCTGCCACAGTCCACAAAGCTGAATGCCTCAGTGGTCCCAATCTGGTGCTGAAGGCCTACAGTATCCTGGAAAAACACTGGTCTTCAGTCCATGTCAGAGGGCTGAAGCAGCAGATGTCAGTGAAGAGTGGCAGCAGCCACAACAGAGTGGATGATCCTGCAACAAGAGAGGAAGGCAACAAGAAGGCAACGGACAGAAGGTTTTCATCTCCTTTTATCTGGCTGCCACTGGAAGGTGCTGCCTACATTTCAGTGTGAGTCTTCCCACTTCAAATACCCTGATCAAGGAAGTTCTTACAGGTGTGCCCAGAGGCTGATCTCTTAGTTGAGACCCAGCTGACAACCAAGATTAACCATCATAATAACTAATAAGAATCTTTATCAAATTCTGCTACCTTTAAACTGGCCAAGTGGTGGAGCAAGGTAGGCAGTAGGCACTGAGCCCTCAATTTCTCACCTGTTTCTTTCTTTATCATTCATTGACTCATATTATTAATGTGCTTGATTCCAGTAGAGACATGCCTATTTAGTGTCTCAGCTATTTTATTTTTAAAATATTTTATTATTTTTAAAATGTATGTGTATGGTCTGTATGTGTGTAGGTGCACCTGTTTTATATAATGCCCATGGAGGTCAGAAGAGGGCATTGGATTCCCCTGGAACTGGTGTTATGGACAGTTGTTAACTGCCATGTGGGTGCTAGTAATCAAACCCAGGTCTTTTGCAAGAACAGTCAGTGCTCTTAACTGTGGGAAGCGAGCACAGCTGAGTCAGCCAGATGGCGCCCTGGCTGGCTGCCAAACCTCGTGCTGTTTACTCCAACTCTTGGCTGATTGCCAAGGCTCGTGATTCCCGCTTGCTTACTCCAAAGTATGGAGAGGCCAAACAGGTGCTGCCAGCCTGGTGATCTTGCTACATGCCTATGAGCTACACTCTGCCTGGCCGCTGCACATGTGTGAGCCCTGATTGATACCGGCTGGGGGGAGGGCTGTTGGAAACGCTATATAAAGAGCTGAAGTGTGTAATAGTGAGGAACCAGCATCATAGTGAGCCAGCATCATAGTGAAGAGAATACGAGAGAATAAAGGAGAAAGAGAAACAGAAGCTTGAACCTCACCTTGGTGTCTGTGTCGTCTTTCCTGGACTCTGCTGGACAGAGTCCCGGCTCGCGACAGAGAAGAATTTCAGGTTAATGATATTGACCAAATCTTAAACAGGATTGTAGAAGAGAATTTCCCAAA
>NW_008338108.1:4037-38314 GCF_000622305.1 Nannospalax galili
CTGAAAGTAAAGTAACTGTCGATCAAGATTGCTACATCTACCAAAGTTATCTCTAAAAATTGATGGAGAATTAATATTTCAAGACAAGCATAAGTTAAGTGATTTGTCACCACTAAGCCAGTACCTCAGAAATTTCTTAGAGAGTTACTATGGAAGAAGAAAGACAGTTTCATTCATAAGAACACAGGAAAGAATATATTTCTTGAACAAAACAAATGATCAGAAGAGAGCCAAATGGAATCAGTCATGCCCAACCTAGCAGCCAGCAAACCCTTAATACTAACATGGGAAGAAGCAAAAAACAAGCAAGAATCCAGCCAACCAGATGAACAATCAATAAACCATAGGAAATAGAGAACCCCTCTCAAAAGCCACCTTTAACACAAATGGCCTTAATTTACCAATTACTAGAGACAGACTGATTAGATCTAAAAACGTGATCCAGGACAATGGAGATGGCTCAGTGGGTAAAGATGCTTGTTGCCAAGCCTGATGACCTGAGTTTGATACATAAAATCCATGTAAAGGTAGAAGTAGAAAACTGACTCCATAAAGTTCTTCTCCAACCCCACACCTTGGCAATGTCCTCCCCACTCCCATTATGCACATACACACACACCATCAATTTTTTAAAACACTTTAAATCTGTTAAAAAAATTCTACAAATATAAAATCTGGCAGCACAAGCCCAATCTCTAGCCACTCATTTCCTTTTCAGAAAGCGATCCACGAACCTAAACACTTCTAGTTCTGAAGCAGAGGTCTTTACCTGTCCCATAAAAGCTTTTGCAGGTTTGGCATGGCCTGCTGCTGCCTGAGAAAGGCCTCTGCCGCCTTCCTGGAGAGGTCGTCCTTCCACTTGAGGGCACCTGGAAGACACCAGTCACACCTGCTCACCTGTCCTCCCTGCCACAAGCCCCAAAGCTCATCCGTCCTAAGACCCCATCATATCACATTTAAGTAGTTAGCAAATCCCTAAACATCCCCATAGCAACACTTCGCATGTCAAATGTATATAACCAGCTACTTTGATTTAAGCATGCCTAGCCTTTCTGTGGCATATTTACCAGACGTTTCTGTGGGGCAGCTTTCTTCCTTGTGATCCTCTTCCTCTTTGAGTAAATCTTCAATGTCACTGTGTGGGAAGCGAGCACAGCTGAGTCAGCCAGATGGCACCCTGGCTGGCTGCCAAACCTCGTGCTGTTTACTCCAACTCTTGGCTGATTGCCAAGGCTCGTGATTCCCGCTTGCTTACTCCAAAGTATGGAGAGGCCAAACAGGTGCTGCCAGCCTGGTGATCTTGCTACATGCCTATGAGCTACACTCTGCCTGGCCGCTGCACGTGTGTGAGCCCTGATTGATACCGGCTGGGGGGAGGGCTGTAGGAAATGCTATATAAAGAGCTGAAGTGTGTAATAGTAAGGACACAGCATCATAAGGACACAGCATCATGAGAGGGACCAGCATCATAGTGAGCCAGCATCATAGTGAAGAGAATACGAGAGAATAAAGGAGAAAGAGAAACAGAAGCTTGAACCTCACCTTGGTGTCTGTGTCGTCTTTCCTGGACTCTGCTGGACAGAGTCCCGGCTCGCGACACTTAACCACTGTGTCATCTCTCCAGTCCCATATCTTAGCTACTTTAAAAGAATCTTATGTGCTTTCTTCATGATATATGTGTACTTATAAGTGTATATTCAACTTACTTAAATAAAAATTAAAGCTAGGTGTGGTAGCCTGTAGCCCCAGGAGTTGATAGACAGAGGTAGGAGGATTGTCACAAAATCATGGTTGGCTACACTATATAGTAAGTTCCAGGCTGGTCAGGGCTATGGAGGGCGATCGTCTCAGGTAACAAAATTAGAACAAATAAAATAAGTTGTCATGTGACTATCACTACATTACTCATTTAACGTTTAAAAAAAATTGGGGAGGGGCTGGAGAGATGGCTCAGCAGTTAAGAGCACTGACTGCTCTTACAGAAGCCCGGGGTTCGATCCCCAGCACCCACATGGTGGCTAACAATCATCCCTATCTCCAGTTCTAGGGTATATGACACCCTCTTCTGACCTCTGTGGGCACTGAAGGACATGGGTGCACTTACACACATGCAGGCAATACTCATAAACTTAAAATAAAGATATAAAAATATTTAAAAAATTGGGAGCTGCGTTTATGTGATGTATTTTGTCCTGTGCAGCCTATGCAAGCTGTTATCTCAGAGATACAATTTTGTGCTGTGGAGCAAACTTAGGGTCTTCTGTATGCTAGACAAGTGCTCTACCACTGAGCTATACTTCTAGAATGAGTTGAGATTTTTAGATTTACAAATAGTTAATTCTCTGGAAAAAATGTTAGAAAGAATGGCGTCAACCTATACTTTTAGAAACAATAAAGGTGGCATTGTTAAGATGTAACTAAAATTCATAGTAACCATTAAAGTATACAAAAAAGTAGGTGATAAATGTCTATCAAGATAAAAGAATATGTGACTTTCTTCCAAAATCTTTGAAAGTATGGAAAATAATGACAAAAAGAACTGTAAGCCACTAAGAAAGAATAAAACAGGCTGGGCGTGGTGGCACATGCCTTTAATCCCAGCACTCGGGAGGCAGAGGCAGGCAGATCTCTGTGAGTTCAAGGCCAGCCTGGTCTACATAGTGAGTTCCAGGACAGCTGGGGCTACAGGGAGACCATGTCTCAAAAAAACCAAAAATATTCTCAGAACTAAAAATTAAAATCATAATATCAATCTTTGAAATGAGGAGGCCAAATACTGAGGAGGAAAAATAGATTTATAAGACAAAACACTGAAACAAAATTGTAGAGAAAGCAAAGAAAGACAAACATATCTTTTTTCTTTTTCTTTTTTTTCTTTTTTGGTCTTTTTGAGACAGGGTCTCCCTGTAGCCCCAGCTGTCCTGGAACTCACTATGTAGACCAGGCTGGCCTTGAACTCACAGAGATCTGCCTGCCTCTGCCTCCCGAGTGCTGGGACTAAAGGTGTGCACCACCATGCTTGGCTATCTTTTTTCTTTTTTAATTTTTACAAAAACTTTATGAGGATTTCATACACGTATATAAAGTGTTTTGATCACATCAATGCCCACTCCCTCCCCTCCAACATTCCACCCTCTTCGTTTAAGGATTAGATACACGCTCCCAAATACTTTTGACATTTTTGGTCTTTGGAACAGAGTATGTTGCTAACAGGCCCAAGGACATTTTGACTTTTAGCCAGGAAACTGGCTACACTTCTTTGGGTCTTTTTACCCTAACTGCCTAGCCAATCCCTACCTTCTATTCTTATCATGCCATCCTCTGAAGGGGTTACCCAAATTGCCAATAGGGAACAGGGACGCAGACCATCTGGCTTCTTCCACGCTGAACAGGGATGCAGGGTGAGACAACTGGAGTACCCCTTCAGTGGGTCTATCTAAAAGACTCCCAAATTGCATAACTCTTGTCTCTAAGGGGAAAAGAAGGTCCTTGAATCATGAATAGGAGATGTGAAGGAGAAGTAAAGGCAAGAGTAATTAGCATGACAAATTCTAGACAGGGAACTAGAAAAAAGTCAGAACCAGGCAATTTTCAAATTCATATGAGAGTACATTGGAGTTTCTTGGCAAGGGCTTCCAAAAGAACCTGTTTTGGGTTCTTCCTCATTTTTCTTTTGTCTTCCAAGGCTGGAGTAGTTGGCTGGGAAGAGTGGCTAGATACTCAGGTGAGGGTCCAGTGACCCTGCTTGGCACTCCTTTAATGAATGAGCACAACTGTCAACAAGCCCAATTGTGACTTTTAGCGATCAGGCTCAGCCGAAGTCGTGATGATGGTAGTTATTTCATGCAGAAGGGACGGCTGTATAGCATCATCTTATTAAAAGGACCTGGAATTTAAAAGGATTTGGTGCTAGGATCCACATATGAGGGAGAACATATGTTGTTTCTTTTTCTGAGTCTGTGTTACTTCACTTAGTAAATGATCTATCCATTTACCTGCAAATTTCATTATTTCATCTTTCTTTACTGCTAAATAGAACTCCATTGTGTAAATATACCACATTTTTGTTAACCATTCGTCAGTTGAGGGACACTTAGGTTGCTTCCATCTCTTAGCTATTGTGAAAAGAACAGCAACAAACGTGGTTGTACAAGTGTCTCTACAATAGGATGAGTCCTTTGGGTATATGCCAAGGAGGTATACAACCGGGTCATATGGTAGGTTCATTTTTAGGTTTTTAAGAGTTCTTCACACTGCTTTCCATAGAGGCTGCACGAGTTTGCAATCCCACCAGCAGTGAATGAGCATTCCCCCTTTTCCACAGACAAATCTTAAAAGGAAAAAGATTAAACATCTATAGATTTTAAAGATGACAACTGTACTTCCTGATGGTGGCTTTCTCATCTCTAATAATAATTAGAATATAATATAAATTCCATCTTTCTGGCCAGTCTGTTAATTCTGCAATCAGCATTAGTATTTGGTGTTTTATTTTGTGTCCCAGGCTGGCCCTCCACCTCTGTATGTAATTAAGGAGGACCGTGAATGCCTGATCCTCCTGTATTCACCTCCCTAGGGCTGGGATTATAGGTGTGTGCTTCATACCTGTCTGGTTTTTCAGGAATGAATATATCCATTTCACTCACATTATAGACATTAAGAGAAAGTTGTTCAAAACATTCTCTGAGTATCATTTTCAGTATGTGCAGAATCTGGAGTGATGTCAACTTTGTTATTTGCAGTACAGTTATTTGTATTTTTTCAAATATGCAAAACACAGGAAAAGTCTAGGAGTTTTGGCTATTCATATCAATCCCTTTCCAGGTTTGCTGCTAGAATCTGGATGCTATCCAGATAAGGAATGTTTCATGCCCCAGGTTTTATCCTTTTCCACCAGCTTTTTCTGCAGCTAGGGTAGACCATGTCATTCAGCGTAGAGAATGAAGACAAATGGGCCCTTTGCTACTTGGTACTTCTGCGTAAACATTTATTTTTCTGATAAAAGGAATAACTTAACTGGCATCAGGCCTTTCCCCTTACTTTCTGTCCTTAATACAGAGAGGCATAAATCATAGCACTCTATTATTTTGTGAGTTCCTTGGAAGATCCAACCCATTACAGATACTAACCATAGACTTGTTGAGTTGCTGAACAAATATTGATAGTTACCTTTCTCCAGATTTCTGGAGGACAACTTGTAGGAGTTGGTTTTATTCTTCTAACACATGGGGTCCCAGGACTGAATTTAGGTATCAAGTTTGAAGGGCAAGCACCTTTACCTGATAACCCATGGTGTGGGCCCCAATATTCTTAAACCATTGTTGACTGAGTGGCAATAATATTCCTAATTGATTCAGAAGGGCAAGGGAAGCAAAGATTTGAAGTGTATCTTTGTAATTTTGTGGGGGAGAAAACAGAATTCTACAGTGAAAACAACAGAGGGACTGGAGAGACAGCTTAGTAGTTAGAGCTGCTCTTCCAGAGGACAAATTTGATTCCTGGCACCCTCATTGGTTGTCTCACAACTGCTTTTAACTTTAGCTGCAGGGGATCCAACACCTTCTGGCTGCTTCAGGTACACGTGCTGGAACACACACACACTGTACTAACTCATACACATTTAAAAAAATAGTAACCTCTTTATGCAACCCTTAAAACAAAAATTCCTTAACTACTGATGGAAATTCTCACAAGAATTGTATAATGCCATGCAGTGTTTACTTTTGCTCTTAATAATCATTATGAATAATAACCAAATATTAGAGATGGCAAACCTTGAGGTAGGAGGACTTTTGGTATGTGGACTTGCACACTTTGTTCTTGGCTTCTCCCAAAGTATGAAATTATGAGCAAGACAAGATGTGATAGGACTGAGAGGGAGAAAAAAGGTCTTAGTTACTGGCAGAAATATGGCCAAAGGAAGCCATAAATGTAATAAAAAGGCTTTGACTGTGGAAAAGAATTCCAGTCTTTCCATCCAGGCAGCTCTCTGGGTGGGCTGATTCTGTGAATCACACCCAGGATATATGTCCAGAGACCTCAAATAAAATACATTTGTGGATTAGCAATGTCTCACCTGGTCTGAACATCCCCATTTTCATTAGTTTGGGGCATCTATACTTCTGTTTTACTGTTACATCAATAACACACTTGTCATTAACTTTAATACAGTAGAACTTCAGAATCACACATTGTACTAATTGAGAACTTTAAGCTGGATTTATTTTTAGTCTCTTTAAAAAGTTAAAGGTGGGGGTGGGGCATTCAGATGACTCAGTGGGCAAAGGAACTTTCTGTCAAGGCTGACAACCTGAGTTTGAGCCCCAGAAGTCAAATGGTGGAAAGAAAGAACTGACTTCTGTCCTCTAGCCTCCATATTCATGCAGGTGTGCAAGTTCATACAGACAAAATAATGACTATTGTCTTTTTTGAGACAGGGTCTCTCTGTAGCCCCAGCTAGCCTGGAATTTGCTATGTAGACCAGGCTGTCCTTGAACTCACAGAGATCACTTGTCTCTGCCTCCCGAGTGCTGGAATTAAAGGTATGCACCATCATGCCTGGCTGGACTATTAATTTTTTAGGTCATTAAAAAAGTTAGAAGTGACTTACTTAGCGGGGCGCATGCAATGCATTTGTGGTATTTCTCCCATGTTTGTGGTAAAAGTCACTTATTAATTCAACAGTCATTGAGCATCTCTGGGCTTCAGCTATTTTGGGTTTTCAAAGCCAAATGAAATGTGGTTCTTGGTTGAATCCAGAATCATTTGCTTTTTTTAAATTTTTTAACAGGAGACTGACATTCTCAGCTGCATATCAGTCACCTGGGTTAGCTTGTTGAATCTCCACCTGCCCAGGCTCCATCACTCAGCTTGGGGAGATTCTGGTAACAGAACTCAAGCTGTGTGTAGGTTTAATCAAAAGTTCCCTAAATAAAGGTGATGCATAGCAAAGATTAAGAAATACCAGTATAAGGTATGACAGAACTAATTGTAGCTTATCCACAAGTCAATCAGATGCATGCCCTTGAAATCTATATGGGCAGCTGGCTAAAGTAGTATATAATTCCGTTTATATTTCCAAGTGCTCAGAAGGAGTAGTTAAGGTCAGAGGATAGAGTTGCACCCAAGGTTCTCTGTGAAAATCCTGTTATGATTGCAATTAAGACCACTCTTTGCCCCCCAAACACTCTGCCATTATAGCCATCTCATACAAAATAGGTTTTTGAGTAAATTGCCTACCTTACTAGCCTGGAAACCATTCCAGGCTGTGGGCACTCCTGTTATGGAACAGTAACCCCATAATAGCTCTTTGATAGGTATTTGTTTTGAATTGTCTGTTTTGAATTGAATTCTTGTAACAAGTCCTGAGGTCTGACTACATATACTGTAAGTCATTTCTTTATAAACCATTTCCATTACATCAAACATATAGCACACATGCTGAAGAACCGCAAAGCTCACTCACCCTCAGCTTATGAAGCAGGGTGTTGCCAACACTCTGGAGGTCCCTTATTCAACTAGATCCTTTCATTGGGTTGTGCTCTTCAGAAACTTAAATCATGCATTCATTCAACTGATTGACTGGATTCATTCATTCATCGGTCAAACGTGCCGGTGTCAGATTCTTCGTGGACTAGGCAGATCTTTCTACTTGTGGACGAGGGTGGTCGAAAGTGAGAAAAGCTATCTCCCAGGGCGTCCAGCTTGCTTTGGGGCCAGCAGTCCCGCCGGTGCGCGGCCCTGGCCCTCCCGAGCGGCGGCGGTTCCTGCATGCGGCGGGCTGGGGCCGAAACTACGCGTCCCGGCAGTCCGCGGGGCGGTAGGCGGAGCCGGGCCGGGGGCGGGGGCGGTGAGCGGGGGCATTGTGTCGGCCGGCGCCGAGCTGCGTTTGTCCGCTCGAGGTGCTCACCGCAGTGGCCGGCCGGAGCTGAAGTGTCAGCGGGACTGCGGCCAGGGCTGGAGGCGGAGGGACACGGAGCGCGCGCCGGCGGCTGCGGGCTCTGGCAGGGGCGTTGGGAGCACCATGCGGATCGGCGCCCGGCTTCCTGCAGACCCCTCCCGAGGCAGCGAGGCCGGGGCGGCGCTGAGGCGGCGGAGAGCATGAGGGCGGCTGGGGGCTGGCTGGGCTCGGGGCGCTGCTAGGGAGCGGCGTCGCGGCGCACTCTCAGGGGCGCGGCGGAGCGCAGAGCCGAGCGCCCGGGGCTGTGGGGATTGCGGACGCGGACTCTAGGAGCCGGGAGCGCAGCCGATATGGGCAACGCGGGGAGCATGGACTCGCAGCAGACCGATTTCAGGGCGCACAGCGTGCCTTTGAAGCTGCCGATGCCCGAGCCGGGTGAGCTGGAGGAACGCTTTGCCATCGTGCTGGTGAGTGAGGCGGCCCGGGCGCGCGGCCCCGGGCGGTGCTGGCACCGCTCCTCTCCTCCCGATCCCGAGGGCGAGGCTCGCACCTTCCCATTGTGGTCCCCTGCCTCTCCCCTCTGCGTCCTCCTTCCCTCCCTCGCGTACAGTTCTCCTGGGGTCCTGGGATGGGAAGAGGGGCTGGGCGAGCTGCCCCGCTGGCCCGAACCCATTGTCTGGCGGGAGAGCCACCTCGAGGAGGCGCGTGTGCCCCGGAGCTGCAGCGTGGGTGTGAAGGGAAGGGAAGGTGGTCGGGACGAGGATCTACTAGCAGCAAAGGCTTTTGCTCTTTTATTCTTTTGGAAAAGAGCCTACTCGCAAACCCCCAGCCCGTGCGCAGCATCCCTTGGCTGCACAGCCCTGGGCCTGCGGGATCCGCGGCAGATGGGCGCAGGTGGCCGCCGCGGCGGAGGCAAACTTGGAGGGTGGAGGTCGCGGCTTGTCAGAAAGGGAAAGAGGAGACCCGCAGCTGAGCGGAGCCCGGGTCCCTCCAAGAAGAGGCGGCATCTGAAACCCAGACGGAGGAGAAGCGCCCCAGGCGGGGGAGAACCTCAGTGTGTTCCCTTTGGTCTTAAATCTTAAACCACAAAAATGTGCAGTTTGGCTGGGACGTGTTGAGAGCCGCCCTGACTTCACAGGCGACCCCCGTTCCTCGAGCAGAGTCCTCTGCTCCTTCGCTCTTTCTGCATCTCTGTCTTCCAGTTCCAGCTTCTCGAGCAAAGGCTAGACTCTCTCCGTTTACTTCTGGAACTCAGTTTCTGGGCCCTTCCCTGCAGAGTCTGCTGTGCTGTGAACTCAAAAGGGTGTGCCGCCTTTCCCCCTTGCCACAGCTCGCGTCTCAATTGCCTTAGGTCCCCGGATTCTGATTTAAGGTTCTAGCCCGTCTTAAGGGATGTTGGGAGGGGAACAGGGAAGACTGGATGCTTGGCTCCTAGTCCTTACATTAGGACGCGTCTATGTTACTAAACCTCTCAGCTAGAGGAACTTGCGATGGAGGCAGCCAACTCCTAAGTCTACCTGTGAGATTATTGGCACGCAACACAACTTTGAGAAAGGTCTCAAGTCCTGGATCAAAAGTTGGTTTTCTGAGATTTGAACGTTGACTAGGACCTTGAAACTGCTTTTCTTCAAGCCTTGAAAAGGAGCTGCTTTTGGTCCAGGGAATGTGTTCCGAACAACAGGCGACAGGCGAGCTTTGTGCATCAGAGGCCGCAGCTTTTTTAGGCCCCCGAAAACTGATGTATCGGTGGAGAAAGATGAAGCTGCCTGTCTTGCTCTGCATCCTCTGATCTCCCACAGCTGTTCCCACCTTGTGCAAGATGGGACCCTGAACTGAAACAGCCCAGGCTTAATTACTTCTCAAGGCAGTCTGGTGCATACTTAACCTGTCTTTCCAGAGACAAGTGTGTTTCTTTAAAAAAACAACAAAAACTGTTTCTGACATATGGTCCTTACTACCTAGCTCTGGGCTTTGTTTTTCCCTCTGTGCTCTGTGTGTGTGTGTGTGTGTGTGTGTGTGTGTGTGTGTGTGTGTTCATACACTAGCTTTATTGAGAGAGAGAGAGAGAGAGAGCTAGCTTGTAGTGGAGGAGCCAGGGACTCAGGGAAGCCAGCTCAGCAGCCATAATAATAACACTAATGCAATTAAGTTCTGGTCAACTGGGAGAGCAGTTTTTGCATGAGCTTTCAGTTACTCTGCTGATTAATAACACATGGTATGAATTAATCTTTAGGAAAATAATGTTCCTTCATTAACTTGGTGGATTTGTGCTCATTGAGTCTAGCAGGTCACAAAGTTAGCCTGTAGACTTTAATGATTGTACATCCCAGGCTGTTTGGTGTAGCAGTTGTTTGTTGTGGCTACCTTTCCTCTTCTGTATGTCCCACAGTAGATACTGGATGCAGTTATTTTGCAAGTAGTTTATAGTGTTCTCATTTTCTCAAACAAAAATAAAAACAGGAAATACCTTGCTTACCTTTTTCGAATAGCCGCAAGACTTTGAGGACCCTTTCTTAGGGACCCTTGTGTTAGGAATGCACTTGGACCATTGATGTTTACGCCCCCATCTGAGCTCTGCTTGCTTTGAAAGATCTATTGAGCCAAGTCAAGGGAAACCCTCCCCAAGGATCTAGTACCACATGTTGATTTTGCTTGTCCTTTTTTCCCCTGAGGTTGTTTATTCAACATTTTAAACTTTGCTTTTCTTTGGTCTCCAAGAATTGCTTGAGACATCAGAACCATTTAATTCTGGAGTTTAAGCTAGAAGGACAAGTTTTAGGTGGGAGATTTTAAAGTATATGTAAGAGGTTCTCTACCCTTGAGAAATGGGAATCAAGTTGGCATCATTGATGCCAGTTTCTTTCCTCCCCTTCTGCCCTCCTCTTTCCCTCTGTCTTGCTGTGTAGCCCAGGCTGGCTTCCAACTTGCTGTTGTCCTATCTTAGCACCTTGAGTGCTGTGATTATATGTGTGTGCCTTGATTATATGTGTGTGCCACCCCATCAGATCAGTTTTATTTTCTTATAGTAAACATCACTAGGGGTTTGGGGAGGAAAACTAGATTAACACTGTGCAGAAAAGTATACAAGTGCCTCATTGTAAGTATGACTTACATCAATAATTAACAAGCTGTTTCAGGCTAGGAAAACAATTCCTCCCAACCTCTAGCCTTAGAATATTTAAAGCTTTTGGAGGAGCAAATAAAAATTAAAAGTGACAGAAGTCCATCATAGAAACTCTTTGAGAGCACAAACCTACTTGTTGACTGTACCCCTTACCCCATTCAGCTTCCATAGGTGAAGTTGTAGACCTCTGAAAAGCTAGTTGCTAAGACTAGAGAGGGCAAAAGACTACTGAATTAAAATCAGTGGAGGGTAAATAAAAAAAAAACACAAAACTTCTCATGCATAATTACTAGTAAAGATTGGGTCCACGGTTTAGAAATTTAATCTTTGTAAGGAAAGTTTCTCCCTCTGAGCTTTTATTCAGAATTATTGTAATAGTACTTGCAAATTTATATTTAAGGAAAAGGAGAACTGACGCAGTGTAGGTTTGGCCTTTTGTATCTTTGTACCACCTTTCTGATAGAGCTATAATGTGATATGTGCCTTTGTGTGCCTATTTACATGTGATCCATGTATTCTTGAGGACACTTTGAAGAGTTAAGTTCAGTCATCAGTAATCCACTCTTGATTATATACATACATATAACATCAGACCGAGTTATTTGGTCCCACCTATTTATGGTTACATATCCGTGTGGCTCTTATTGCATTTTTAAGCCTCTCTAGTTGTTGGGGTTACATACATGCAAATGCTTTCTTGTTCATGAACTTTAAGGATGACGCTATGAAGGTGATTCTTGTGGGTTTTGCAAACAGTGAAGGTCTTTGGTTCAAGAATGCCTGTTTTACATTAGATACTTCATAATGTTTTACTTTTGGCTTTCAGTCACTCTTTACAACATAAAATGCCTTTGTCGAGGAACTGTTTTAAGGATTCTTTTTTGAACTTCATAGAAAAGGATAATTTAAGTCCTCTGACATAGTTGCCTGTATCAGTTCTGCAAGCAGATATAAAAAGATAGGTGAGTAGCCAGGCGTGGTGGCACATGCCTTTAGTCCCAGCACTCGGGAGGCAGAGGCAGGTGGATCTCTGTGAGTTTGAGGCGAGCCTGGTCTACATAGTAAGTTCCAGGACAGCTGGGGCTCCAGGGAGACCTTGTCTCAAAAAGACCAAAAAAAAAAAAAAAAAAAAAAAAAAAAAAAAAAAAAAAAAAAGTAAGTCATGATTAATGGCAATCTTTCTTATGTTTGATATTGGGAACTACTTTAGTATGGGACTAATTCAGTTCAGTTTTCTTTCCATTGTTTTTTCCTGAGAGTGGATATAGTAACTTTGTCTTAGGAAGGAGTGGGAACACTGGTGCCCACTTTGAATATGTCCCATGCTGACACGCTTTCACTTGATTCTCCCAGTCACTCCAGCTATCATTAATGTTAGAGGTTTATAAATAATGATTGCCTAAATTGCCTGAAGTCATACAGTTATTAACTAACCAACCTGGGATTTTAACCAGATTTGGATGTCTGTTCCTTTGTTTCTCTTGGCTTCTCTCTTAGGCTTTCTCAAATCTGACACTAGGGAGAAAAAAGGCTTGGAATTAGCAGTAAAAAAAAAAAAAAAAAATAGGCTTGGAATTAAAAAAAAAAAAAAAAAAAAAAAAAAAAAAAAAAAAAAAAAAAAAAAACAACATTTACCAGATTTAAGGATTTTTTTAAAATTTAAGTTTTAGACTATATAAAATTGGCAGAAAATTTTCATAAGTGATCAAATGTGACCAAAATGATCAAAAGTACATTTGACATCGTTTTAATTTGCTTCTCTGTTGCTGTGACAAAACACTGACCAAAAGAAATTAGGCAAAGTTTATTTCATTTTATAATTTCTAGTCACAACCTGTCATTGAGGGACGTTGAGGCGGGAACTGAGAGACCATGGAGGAATTCTGCTTACTGGCTTGCCCAGTTACTTACACAGCCTACCTGCCAGGGATGGCCCCACACACAGTGGATTGTACCTGCCTACATCAATTAGCAATCAAGAAAATACCCCATAGACCTGCACACAGGCCAGTCTGATAGAGGAAATTCATTAATTGAGGTTTCCTCTTCCCAGTTGATTCTAGTTTGTATCAAGTTGACAAACTAACCAGCACAATTGACCCCTTGTCAACTTGACACAAACACATCACTATTAAACCATAACTTTTCCTTTGTCTCGCCTCAAGATCTCATGTTAATATCATAATATAAAACAATCAACTTAAAAAGTCCTAGTCTCTAAAAAGTTTGACACTTTAAGAGGTCAAGGTTTCCTTAACAACCCAAAGTCTCTTAACTATAGGCTTCTGTAAAACCCCAAATAAGCTATATACTTTCCTATTTCAAAAGGGGAGAACCAGAGCATAGTCACAAAGCAAAACCCCAAATCCAACAGTATGAATCAAATCCTATAGCTCAGTGTCTGGTATTTAGGACTCACGATCTTTTGACTCCAAAAGACTTGGGTAGCTCCACTGTACGACTCTGTTATCCAACCTATCCAACACATGCTCGTTTGTTCCCGCTCGCTTGCTCGCTCACACAGAATGTGTTTCCTAGGCTCAAGCTAGCTTCACTCAACACCTGCTGCTTTCCTTGGTGGAATCTCCAGATAGCCTTGTTTTTCCACTGCAACTGAGGCTGCACCTTCACCAGTGGCTTCACCTGTCCTTTCATAATGCTAATCGTTAGCTGCTCTCCATGGCTCCTTTAGTCTTGTAGCTTTCATGCTGCCAAATGGGAGACTCTTACACAGTACCAAGTTTGGCTTTCAGCTTGAGATGCAGCCTTGGTACCCTCTGAACTACAGCTTTTGTGTGCTGACCCTGAGGAAATACTTCCCAGAAGATTTCACCTCAGTGATGTAGGTCTTTTATTAATCACAGCCGATTTTCAGACTCAGCTGATCAGAAACCAAAGATTCTTAATTTACAATATCACATGGATATTCCTGATGGTCTTTGATGGGGCTCTCAAACTTCCCTCTGAAACTTCACAAGCAGGTTTCCACTGTTTCCATTGCTCTCAGCATTATCTTCCAAGTTCTCACAAAAGCTCATTAAACTCTCAGTACTGGATGACTTTTCTAATCAAAAGCCCCCAAACCCTCCACAGTCTTCCTAAGAACAACATGGTCAGATCCATCCCATGATCCTGTTCTAGATTGCTTTCTGTTGCTGTGATAAAACACTGGCTAAAATCAATTTGGAGTTTATTTCACCTCACAAGTTACTGTCTGTGGTTCAGGGAAGTCAAGAAGGAACTCAGGAATCTGGTAGGAACTGAAACAGAAACCTCAGAGAAACGCTTACTTGGCTTGCTTTCCCTGGCTTGCTCAGCCACTTTTTTTTTTTTTTTTTTTTTTTTTTTTTTTTTTTTTTTTAAAAAAAAAGAGACAGGTTCTCCTTGTAGCCCCAGCTATCCTGGAATTCACTATGTAGACCTGGGATTAAAGGTGTGTGCCACCACGCCTGGCACTCAGCCACTTTTGTATAGCCCAGGCCCACCTGCCCAGGGATGACACCACCCACAGTGGTCATATCAATTAGCAATCAAGAAAATGCCCCACAGATATACCACTCTGATAGAGAAAATTTCCCAGTTGAAGTTCTTCCCAGATGACCTTAGCTTGTATTAGGTTGACAAAAACTATCCAGCACAGATGTTTCTTTTTAGGTGATAAGCTTTGTGTCATCTGCACTGTGCTCTTCTATTTTTAGGCATGTAGTTAAAAATTTATGTGATCCAAAAGTATACTTATGAGTTTCTCTTTTCATGGCAGATTTGAAAACCTAAACTTTGGAAAGTTTAGGTTTTAGCAAACTAGAGAGAAGAGCCAACCTGTCACTTCAATGCATATACTTCAAATGTAATTACCTGTGAAAGGGACAGGAAGGTCAAGTTGCAGCAGTTAAGTTTGTTTCCCATTTTGCACTTCAAGGAGAGCACTTGCTTGAGGTCTGTTGAGCAGATGGATGGGTGGGAGTATAGTGAGGCTATCACATACTGCTGATTTGTTTTTTCACAACCCTTTACTGTTGTGAGGCAGAGTGTGGAAAGGGGTTAGAGGGTTGTCATTTTGAACCAGTACAGTTTCACTTGGGCAGCATTTCTCTGAGCTGTGTTATTCCCCCCTCTGCGCAGTGGGGATGGATGCTTAGAGCTATGCCTGTCTTTTTTTTATCAGCACACATGCATTTCCCCTAATAAGCCCAATAAAAGATGAAAATATATATGGATATCTAAGATAGAAGTTGATCAAAGTATATTCTGAATAAAAATGTTTGGTGCCTGTGATATAATTGCAGTGTAATTTTTGTAAAAATGCAGTGCAAACTGATGAAACCTGGAGGAAAAAAGGTGTGGTTACCCTTAAATTCTTAATGGAGAAGAATTACTTTTGCCTGTGGCTCCTCATCCAGCATTACTCTAGGAAGCAGGAGACCTGGTTTCTGGAATCATATCTGCTGCACCAGTTTGGGCTGTGGTCCTTAATTTTCCTCCTTTGTGATCAGGGTTTAAATTTGGCACGTGTTAGCATGGTTCAGGAAAATAACACTTTGAAGGTATAAAATTTGTAGAACATGGCACATTGTGATCCTTTGTTTCATTTGGTGTTAGTGTTGAGTTTTTGTATGGAAAATTGTGTAGTCAGCCATGTGTGGTGGCAGATGCCTGTAATCCCAGCGCTTGGGAGGCTAAGACAGGAGGACAGCAAGTAGGAGGCCAGCCTAGGCAACATAGTGAGACCTTGTCTGAAGAAAACTGAAACCAACTAGTCAAAAACCTGTGTGTAGTGTGTTTGGTATCATCTAGAGAGTAAAATTCCTCCAGGATCAGTGACTAAAATTCACATGAGAATAAGGAGGAATGTTTAAACTTTCGCAGTTGTCAAAAATTGGATTGTGAATTCTTCCTTGGCATAGTCCAGACAGATCTGTGTCAAAAATGCTGGTGATAGGAAGACGCTTCCCACCCCAGGGAACAGAGGTTGGCTTGAAAGGTACCCTTTCTTCAGCTGTCACCTCCAGGTTGTAGACACAGAATTATAGAACCTTAGAGCAAGGGAAGAATCTTTTTGTAGGTCCCTCTTGGGCTTAAAGAAGGAAAAAAAAAAAAGTTTACACCATGTTTATTGTGGAAATTCATTAACTCTGTAAGAATCATTTTCTGAAAGACTAAGCACAGATGTCAAGAAGTGGCTAAGAAACACAGGACTGGGTTGTCCCTTGGTAGAATGCTTGCCTAGCATGCATGAAGCCCTAGTTTTGAAGCCCAGCACTGCAGAGGGTGTGGTGGTGCATATTTGTAATCGTAGCACTGGGTAGTAGAGTTCAGAGGATCAGAGGTTCAAGGCCATCTTTGGCTATATCAGGTTCTAAACAAAAACCCAAAACACACCCCCACCCAACAAGAATAACAAAATAAGTACAGATTATACAGGTGTTTGTCTCTTTTTTAAGAGGACACTGGTACCTGAAATCCTTTTAGGAACAAAGTAGTAAATTGTAAAAGAAAATACTGGAGGACTGTAGGTGGGAAGATGAGATCAAGCTGCCCCTTTTAAAGGTGACTTTATGGAGGCCCATCCTTCCCAGATGACAGGCAGTATGTCCCCAGGCTTTGGGCTCATCATTTCTGGAGAGGCTTCATTCATCTTGGTTTTTACCTCCATGAGCAGGTGGGAATTTGAGAATTCTGTTCATCCTGCAGGGTGATAGATCTTCCTTTCCCCTCCCCAGTCACCCCATGCTCCTGGTCAGAGAACGTAACACCAAGCACTGTGGTGGCATTGTCCACATGATTGAGAAACAGTGTCTAGGGATGAGCTGACAGCTGGAGAGCTGCCTCATGGATTGATTTATTTAAGGCCGTGTGGGCCAGGAGGACTGGCAATCCCTCAATATAGAATACCAAGCCCCCATGTTGGAGATACTATGAAATCTGATGCTTGCAGATTGTGTTTTCACACTTGGAGGGGAAACAAAACCCCAAATGTATGGCCCTTAGTGCTCACAGGTAGGCAGGCACCTTATATAGCCTGAATTTTATAGTTTCTAGGATAGACTTTCTGTAGTTTCTGTTGATTACATCACAAGTGTTTCTGATTAGCCTGTAATTGATTAGTGATTCTTCATTCACTTTTAAATTTCATTCCCATGTAAACTTAGTTTTTTTCCTTCTCTGGAGCAACTGTTGGAGTTTTGAGTCCCTGTGCCCATTTTCACAGAAGCAGAAAGCCTCAAGGTATATAGAAACACTCTCTTTAGGAGACTGATTTCTGTGTGGTTGATGATGCCTGTGATTTAGTTATCCAAAAAGCCTATTGGCTTTGAGGACCGTGTCTCATAGCTCACATTTTTGGGCATGTGTCTGGTTTGGGGGTACTAAGATATGCATAATGTCTGAAAATAATAGCTCTCAGTGCTCTCAAGTCTTAGTTGAGCATTTGCTCAGAAACTTGACTTCCTTTCCTTGTTTTTCTCTTTTCCTTTGACGTTTTGTAGAAATCTTATTTAAGGTAGGATACAAAGGAATTGGTAAGTTAAAATACTGGTTTACAAACTTGGATATGCATTGCTATTACCTGGAGAGCCTCAAAAGTACTGATATATTGGGGGTTGGAGAGATGGCTCAGTGCTTAAGAGCACTTCCTGCTCTTGCAGAGAACCTTATAACTTCTGGACTCCACAAGACACCCACATGCACAAGCACATACCCACACACAGACAAATACATATACACATAAAGTAAAAAAACTTAAAAAAGTATTCATGTGTCTTGCATATAATTAAAATATGCCAATAAAAACATAAAAGAGTACTCTTGTGGCTCTCACTAGCAGACACTTTGGTGAATTTTGTGTAGGGGTGGACATCAGAATTTTTTTTAAAGTGCTGTAGGATTTGATGGTGTAGCCCAGATTGCAAATTACTGTGCTGAAGGAGTGTTTCTCTTTGTTCTTTTGACTCAGTGATCAATTTTAAGAATTAAGAGTTGACCAGTGTGGAAAAAATGAGTATTCCAGGAAAGGAAAGCACTTGTTTAAGAAATGAGAAAACTTGAAAAAATTGGGCTAATTAAAAAAACAAACAAAAAAACAAAAACCGCTTAAAGATATTTGATTAAACTGAGGCAGTAAGATAAGAAAATAGAAGAAAACAACCATAACCTGTTGAATGGTAGAGCTGCTTAACTACTTAAGAAATGGCTATGAGATGACCAAAATGAAAGTTTGCTGAAACAGTTCCACACATGCACATGGGTTTCGAATTGAGCAGTGGCCCTGAGGTGCACTTTGGGAGGGAGAGAAGCAGATGAGCTGCAGCTTGGCGTGGACTCTATTCTCAAGCCTAATTGTTGGTTCAATTTTGCTTTGATCTCTGGTTTTACCACTTACAAAGACTTGATGAGCTTGGCTTCCTGGAGTGAAATTCAAATACACTTGTGAAATGTAAACAACATTCATTTATTAAGAATCCTATAATCAAGGCAAATTGGCATGCTTATATAAGCAATTAGCTTTGAGAATAGAAAGATAAATAGGATGCCAGGTCAGGAATGAACTGGTTGTTCTGTGGTAGACTCTGGTTATCCCTTTATGAGTTATAATATGAGCAGATACACATTCCTCTTATTCGTACTCCTTTGACTTGTGGTTTTAGGTTTGAGGGCAGCATATGTGCTTTTTCTGGAACAGAGGATAGAAGCAGTTATCGTCTCATTTTTCTTCTAAAAAATAATTCTTTCATGGAAATGTATTAGGTGATTTATGACCAGATAAAGCTTTTATAGTAATTGGGAACAGGGTGAAAGGAGGTATGGATTTGGGTCATAATCTCTTTCTTTCTTCTTCTTTTTTTTTTTTTTTGTGGGGACAGTGAAGATGACTTTTATGATAGTAGAAAGGTTGAAAATAACCAACCTTCCTCCCTCCCTCCCTTCCATTTTTCAGAAAAGGTTGGTTGTAACCCATACTAGCAATGGACTGACTTTATAGCTGATGATGATGATGATCCTGCTTCCACCTCTGGAGTGTTAGATTGCAGGCATGCGCCTTCATACCTGGATGTGTATGTGGCACTGGGGTTTGAATCCAAGGCCTTCTGCTTGCTTGGCAAGCACTGTCAGCACTCATTTAATTTTTATTGAACCATGTTATTTCCTTTTTGTATAGAGGTAAGCAGTATAATAACCATGAGTAGAAGCTGGCTATAAAATGATCACATTGTATTATGTCAGCACTCAGTTTGTCCAGTGAGTTTAATCCTGCCAAATGGCTTGTTTATGAAACCTGTGGAGCCAGAATGTAAAATCAGGTGACCAGCTTTATAGGTTAGTTTCAGTTGTGGCTCTTTTTGGCTTCTGATATGGTCAGCATTGTGGATGTCTTGAGAGAACTTGCTCTTTTTGGTCACAATGAGTAATGACTAATTGGTCATTATTCCCATGGACTTCTGCCTGGTCTATCTAGGAAGCCAGTGCTTGGTCTTGGGACCATGGTGTCATGAACTTGGAATTGGTGATTCTCTGGCCTTACTGCAAAAATCACTTTGTTGCTAACTAATCAGACCATCTAGCTCTGAACTTGGAGAGGCCATTGAGAACTGTGTGCTCTCTGGGTTTGTGGAGACTTCAGCTTGCCTCTCTAGTGTCATTCTTAGTAGAATGTTTAAATCTCTGGGTAGACTTTTTTGGAGCGCGTTTGTTTGACTTAGAAATCTCCAATCATGGGCTGGAGAGCTGGAGCAGCCGTTAAAGGCTCAGGCTCACAACCAAACAGAAATCCCCAATCATCTGTGAAGATGTGAATATACCAGGCTTCATTCCTTAATTAATGAGATTACTCTTTAATGTTAGATACCTATTTTTTTCCTCTTAGAATTTAGTTTTAACCAATAATCATCTGCCATCCCAAAGTTGGTTTCCTGTGATCTTTCTATTGATGTCTCACTATGTAGCCTTGGCTGGCTTGGTACTTGCTATATAGGCCAGACTGACCTTAAACTCACAGTGATCATGATGCCTGCCTCTACCGCCCTAGTGCTGGGAATAAAGGTATGTGCTATCACAGCCAACAATAATGGGGAATTTTAACAAATGGCTTTGTTGTTCTTTAGAGTGATAATGCCTGATCCTCCATTTTAAAAAAAATCTCCTTTAGACAGGATACACTGTTCATCCAACCCTCAGATGAGGAGTCAGAGTCTCACCTTCCCAGTTGTTCTTCAAGTGAGGTTGGACTTGGCTCCTTGCCTTTCCCACCAACCACTACCTGATCCTGTCTTCTTAGTGGTCACACTTGGGTGGAGGGGAGCTGGCCCCAGGAGTGGGCCTTGTGGTCTGATTCTAAATGCCTGTAATCATAAGGTTTCCACCACTTTCTTTGATAGATTTCCTCAGTAGAAGTAGGCCTGGCATAGGCAGTCTAGACACGCTGCCTTTCTGTTGTTGGGTGCATCATGGTTGACTGCTTCAGTGGTCTGTGTGCCCCAACTTTTCATGGTTTGATTTGTGCTCCCAAAACAAAGCATGAATGAGATGGAATTTTCAGAGTGAAAGTGAGATGCACAGCTTGGGGCTGCAATTCCTGGAGATAGGCATGTGCAATCACACATCTTTTGTTTTTCCTCCCAAGCCATATCTGGTCTTTAGCTTTTTCCTATATTTCCTGTTGACTTTTAGCAATATGAAAATTCTGACTGTGAACTTCATTTCATGTGGTTTCCCATCAAAGCTCCAAAGTGATATTCCAGGCATCGAGTTCAGTCCCAGAACTCCTTGTCCATGATATTTGTTACTGTTGTGCCTTCCTTACTCTTCTCTGTAAATCATGTTGTGACTACTCATCGAAGCAGCCACAGTTAGGCCAGACCCATCTCCTCACAAGTTTCTTGCATGACCCTCACACCTTGCTTTGTCCTTATTCCCAGAGCAAGCCTTCACTTTTCTCTCCTTTATAACTTTCCTGACAGTGATTGATTCTCTTGCATGGAAAGGACTCCCCAGAGCTTTTGGAGTGAAACTCATCCAACCTTCAAGGTTCCTCTGAGATTCTACTCTCTCTGTGTCCTTCCAGGCTCATATCAGTTTAGAAGGTGGGGAAAGCATTTCCCTTGCTTTGATGTCTGTGGTATGAATCAGCTCTTACTCACAAGGCCCTTGGTTAAATAGCACCCTTGTGAGGTGTGGCTGTACAATCAGGGGATGCCTGAGTGTGTGTGGGTTTGTAGTTACTCTTCATGGTCTCAGCCGACTGTTTATAGTCTGTTTTATTTGCCACTTCACACTCTGGGCTCCTGGGAGGCCAGGTCCTGGGCAGCTGCTTCTTTAGCACAGGGCCTGGTCAGAGAGCATCCCAGCAGGTCACTACTGTTGATTATTGAACTCTGCCTGCTGAAGGAGCCTGAGGATCAGAGTAGTTGCCTGAGACTCTAGTTAACAGACCACACTGGGCTGAAGATTGCATACAATTGACATTGTGTTGAAATGATGTTGTCATAGGTTCTTACTCATCTTGGTATTCCCCATGTCACTTGATTCTAGTTAGTGCCCCAGAGTACTTAATGTTCAGAGATAACATGTTGGCACCATGCTCTACTTGACTCCTTATGGAAGACTTAGGGGTTAGGAGCAGTGGTTGTAGCCAGAGAAACCAGTGCTTTGTCACTGTCATTAAGCCATATTTGGTTTGTGATGATGTACTGTAGTTATCACAGTAGTACAGGGCTTTTCAGTGTAACATGTCCTGTGTTATTTATATAATTTTTTAATTTGAAGTGTA
Organism: Nannospalax galili; assembly: GCF_000622305.1. NCBI lineage: Eukaryota > Metazoa > Chordata > Mammalia > Rodentia > Spalacidae > Nannospalax > Nannospalax galili. Next base: position 25,824 of record NW_008338108.1, read on the forward strand.
AAACAAGCTTAAATGAGCAGCACTCCTGGTTTTGGCATTTGTAGTGCCTCACTGTTTACAGAGTGCTTTTAAATCATTGTTTGTGATTCTAAGGGTTTTAAAGAAATGAGGCATGTGAATATGTGGCTTGAAGTTATACAAGAAGTGGTGAAGTTTGTGATCTAGTTCTTTGTTTTGTGTTAAAACTGCAGGGAGCATCCCTTTCTAAAATCAGGTGATACTTAGGAGCTGCTTTGTGTTCATCCACACTTTCTGAGCATCATTGCCATGGCTTTTGGCAATCTGCTGGGGAGGTGCTGTCTTCCTTAGCTAATGGGACAGTGGGGCTCAGAGTGATAGTGGTGACTATCAAATAATGGAGGCAGGATTTGAATCCTGGCCTGTCTGATGAGAGAACCTGTTTCTGTTGTATGGTACCACCTTTTTTCTTTTTTTTTGAATTAGCTGCAAGATGTCATTAAATGTATGCTTGCTTATTTTTATACTAGCTACACTAAATTAATACTATACAGTACCTACTTTATGTATTTTGAGTCCATTCTGTATGTAATCTGACCTTGATCTCACTGAAGGAGCAGAGGGTGTAGATGGAGAGACAAACAACAGCAAAAAACCAAACCAAACCAAAAAACTTTTAGAAATCTAGAGTCGAGTGTGGTGGTACACGCCTTTAGTCCCAGCACTAAAGGAAGCAGAGGCAGGTGGATTTCTGCTATGAGACTGAGACCAGCTTGGTCTATATAGCGAGTGTCAGGCCAGCAGGGGCTACAGGGACACCCTGTCTCAACCCCCTCCCCAATAAAAAGAGAGAAAAACCTCAATAGTCAGCATAGTTACAGATGGATTAAGTTCTGAGGGTCCAGAGAACTGGATTCTGAGTGTTTGGAAGGTTTCCTTTGGAATAGGGAGCCAGGAAGATGTTCCAAGAGTCAGCTCAGTCTGTCACTGCCATACCACAGCTTTTAATTCTATGCTGCTTCTTTAAGGTTGTTAAAGAAAGGCTTATACTTTAATCAGAGTCCAAAGAATTTATTGAGCCTTTACTATGTGCAAGGCAGTACAGTTGGCTGAATGAGGTGGACTCCTGGGGTACCCTCAGGGAATTTGCACTTTAGCTGGGAGGGGCAGGAACAGCCAGACACAAAAGGGTACACAGACATGGAATTGGAACCATTTAGGTGTGGGTATAGGGCTAGGACAGTAAAATAGAGCAGTGTGAGGTGGTGGTGTCATTCTTGCTGAGACAGCTACCTGTTATAAGGGGTAGGCATCCTCTGTGGGCTCAGAGAAGAGCCCTCAGGCCAGAGGAGCTGGGCTGTGATCTTTTTCTCCCCTGCTGGTTCAGGAGGGGCTTCCACAGGCTTTGAAACACATGTAGGAAGGGCCTGTGGGATGTTCCTCAGCCAGGTGGGCTTCAGACCTGTGAACTCTTTGGGGAAGTCCTCTGCTTGGATGGTCCTAATGGCTGTTTCTTCTAGTTACAGTTCTGCGTTGTTGTCACTCTGTGTGATTTATAAATACATGGCCATTTCAAGTTTGTCTTTGTTCTAACTCCATGGGATGTCTGGCTGGGAGTGGAGTACTGGTTGGTTAATGTGAGGATGCCTCCATGAAGGCTGCTGCTTAGAATGGCACAGTTAATCTATTTGAAGCCACACACCTGGGCAGACCAGGTAGAAATTATGTTAGTGCTTATTACTGTATGGTTCAAATTCTTTTTTTGTTGCCTTTTCAAAAGTTTTTTTTTTTTTTTAAATAAAAACTAATATATTACAAGGGGCATGCAAAACATTTTAATATAGAGTTTGAATTCTGAAGTTAAAAATCGAAGTCATGTAAAGTTAAAATTATCCCTAAAATCTTTCATGTTTCCCATAAAAGTACAATATGCTTAATTCTACACTGAAATAATCCCAGAAAGTGATTTTTGTGAATGTTAAAGTTGAGCTTTTGAGCTTGACTAAAGGAGAAGTTGCAAGAGAACAGTGTATATACAGGTGCCCGGGTAACCCTGCCACTCTGCACAAAACCCTGACACTGTACAAGTGACTGGAGAACATGGATACATTCTTTTTAAAAATTTATTTTTATTTTTATTTATGAGTATCTGTATGTCTGCGTGAGTGTATGGCACGTGTATGTGGGTATTCACAGGGACCAGAAGAAGGTGACCAATCCCCTGGGGCTGAAGCTACAGGCTATTGTTAGTTGCCGTGTGGGTGTTGGGATCTAAACTCTGGTCCCCTGCAAGAGCAACAAGTGCTCTTAACTACTGAGCCATTTCTCCAGCCCCTCAGAGATACATTCTTGCTTGTTATTATATTGTGTAATTTAGTATCACAGTGTCTTTAAATATAATTAGTGATTTTTTTCTTGTGAGAATTTTAAGGCAATCTTCAATTGAATAATAAAATCCATAGACTATTTACTGTACATTGCTTACTTTTGTTAAAAATTAAATTATATATGGCTGGGTGTAGTGGTGCATGCCTTTAATTCCAGCACTCGGGAGACAAGGGTAGGCAGACCTCTGTGAATTCTAGGCTAGTCTGGTCTGTATAGCAGTTCCAGGTCAGCTGGGGCTATAGGGAGACCCTGTCTCAAAAATACCAAACAGAAATTAAATTATATTAATTATTATTATTATTGTCATGGTAGTGGGGTGTGTGTGTGTGTGTGTGTGTGTGTGTGTGTGTGTGTGTATGAGTGAGTATGCGTGTGCCAGAGGAAAACTTGTAGGAGTTGATTTTCATCTACTGTGTGGGTCCCAGGGATTGAATTCAGGTTGTCTGTCAGACTTGGTGGTAAATGCCTTTACTACTGAGTTATCTCACATATTCTTCTTTTTATTTTTTAAGACATGGTTTTACAGTATAACTCAGGCTGGCCTGGAATTTGGAATCCTTCTGCCTCAGCCTCCGAAGTGATGGGGTTATAGGTATGTACCACCACCATGTACAGTGCTTTGCTTTGTACCAGGTTGGAGATTGAACCTCAGATGATAACCATAGGCTTTACCAATGAGCTACGTCCTAGTTGGTGCCTTTTTTTTTTTTTTAAACCTGAAAGGTTCTTGTGTATCCTATGTGTAGCTCAGGATGATCTTGACGTTCCTATCTGTGCCTCCCTCTTGAGTTCTGAGATTATAGGTAATGTGTGCCACCACATTGCTTATGTGGTGCTGGGGATCAAACCCATGACTTCATGTATGATAGGCAGGCATTCTAGCAGCCATCCTATATCCCCAGCCCAGCCTATGCCTTTCTGTGGCCATTGTAGTAAATGTGAAATGTATCTCAAGAAAACTGAAAGGGCTGCCATCCCTGCTTTGAATGGGAGAAACCCAGGAGAAGTTGGGGAGTTTGCTTGAGGATGTACATTTCTAGTGGATGTCAGACCTGAAAATCTAAATCTGTTAGCTTGAAAGCTGTGCTCCTAAGGGACTGTTTTGACTTTCAGTTACAAGATTATATAAAAGTATAAATATAACAAATGCTTAAAAATAAATAGAACCTCTGTAATGATAAGTTCAACAACCTTCCAGCCTATGTTTATCTTGTTCTATTCCCTGAACCAACAGTAACTATATGTTCTCTATAAATAATTGAAGATAAAATAAGAGCTGGATGAATAAGCCACTGTTGAAACAGTAAAGCTTGTGATCAGATTGGCTTTCTAGAAACAGTTGTCCTCTGAAGGCATTTTCAAGGCTCTCTTTCAGACAACTGTCTCTGAACCTTTGTTTCTGTAAATATCCCTAGTAAAATGGCTGCCTTATTACAGCTTGCAGGCTATGTAGCAAGCCTTTTGCTCTGGTCCCCAGCGATAACCTATGGACTTCCTTGTGGGGAAAACTAGACCCAAGTTCTGTTTTCAGCACCCGTGTTAGGAAGCTTACAACTGCCTGTAACTCCAGCTCCAGAGGATCTGACACCCTTTCTGGCCTCCATGGGTACCCCTCACCCCTTACCCCATGCCCACACACTAATAGAAACTTAAAAACCCCACATCCCAAGTACTCTATGAATTTACTCATTTGTAAATGCTCTGAGTGTCACATACTATAGAAGGATATGCTCAGGTTAAAGTTTTATAATGTTTTGGGTCAAGCTGGTAAATGTAGAGAACTGATTTAACTGCAGTATATAATCTATAGAGAAAGTGGATTTTGTTGTGTACCTGAATATTTAAAGCTCTGGGTGTGTGTCTGTGTCTTTGCAAACACCTTGGAAGTATAGAGTACAAAATGCTTATACTAGGGACAGCCTTTCTTGTGGAAGGAGCTCAGACCTTAGATTGTGGTAGACTGGGGCCTTACTCCTACAGGTTGCAAGTGTCAGAAGCTGGATAAAAGGTCACACTGGTTTTCCTGGAAAGCTTGTAGTCTTACAGAGCTTTTCTGTAAGAAATCTGGATTGGCATTGGTCTTCAAAGAAGACCTTTTATCTCTTTTCTAATATTTTATTATTTTTATTTTATGTGTATGTGTGTATTGCCTGCATGTATGTAAGTGCACCCGTGTCCTGCAATGCCCCATGGAGGTTAGAAGAGGGCGTCGGATCCCCTGGAACTGGAGTTATGGACAGTTGTTAGCTGTCATGTGGGTGCTGGGATTCAAACCTGGGTCTTCTGCAAGAACATTCAGTGTTCTTAACTGCTGAGCCATCTCTCCAGCCCCAACCTTTTAGTTCTTAAAAGAGGTTCTTTAGGACTTGGGATGTAGTTCAGGTGCTAGAGTGCTTGCCTACCATACACCAGCATGGCTTTGATACCTAAAACTTTGTAAACTGGGCATGGTGGTATATGCCCATGATTTCAGCACTTGGGAAGTGGAGGCATGAAGGCAAGAGGATCAGAAGTTCAAGATTATCTTTGACTAGTAGAATGAGGCTAGCTTGGGTTTTGTGAGACACCCCTGTCCCCCCTTGTACATGCATGTACAGAGAAGGTCTCAGAGTGCTCAGCAATGAATGGATGGTAGCTTTTACTTGCTCTTCTTGCCTTAAGGTTTCGTTTACTCACCCACTCTGCTATGTGAATATTTCTAAAGGTGTGTCCATGTATGTAGCTTTTACTTAGATAGTTTATATTGACTGTGTATCTTTTGTGTTAGAAAGAATGCCAGGTATTTCATTGTCTACACCATGTCAGGCTTAATGGAAGTGCTAGTGTTTCTATAGCTGGAGCAGTGAGCCACTAAGTGGTCAGTTCCCAGGAGAAAACATACTCATGGCATGGCCATCTGAACCTGGAAGAAACTGCTGTTGAGGTTTTGTTTGGCTTGAACTGCATTCTGAGATGGATGGAGTAATTTGGACTTTTTGGTCTGAATTCTAGTAGTGACAAAAAATTGTGTAACTTGTGTGTATACATGGTCTCAGACTAAGAGTATTCAGTAAGAGCTGCATGGTTTCAAATCAAGAACTCAGCACCATTGGACTTCTAGGAAGCAAAGAAGGAAACCTTACAGTTGCATTCTCCTCATCACTTCTTGTCATATTTTTTTTTCCCCCAGAATATTCTTTAGTAATCTGTTTGGTTACATCATTAGTCTTGCTGAGTCAGACACAGCTAATCTTATGAAACAAAGGCCAGTCCCAAATAAAATGAAAGTACTATCAGCATCCAGAAATGAAAGTCTAGTTTCTGAAGATGGACTCTTCTTTCTTTTTTGGTGACAAAAATTATTCATTTTTTCCTTATTTGATAAATGTCATTTCTGCCCTAGATTTTATAGTGGCAGTCTTCTTTTTTAAGTTAGTGAGATAAAGGAATGTTTGCTAGTACCCTCAGAGTATTGTGAGATAACAGCTTTGTTTTCACACTCTTGAGGGTTCTTGCAATTGTGTGGGCTGAAGCTGTGTGTGTGTGTGTGTGTGTGTGTGTGTGTGTATTTGTGTGTATAAATGCATGGTGTGTGTTCATTTTGTGTGTCTGTGAGAGTGTGTGCCTTATTTCCATATCAAATAACCTTAATTTTTGGAGTTTTCTAATGAAGATATGAGCCCATTCTGTCAAGCCCCTTGTGCTCTTACTGTAGCTGTTATTAGTCAGCTTAAATTACATGAAAGGACACAATAAACCAACCCTAAGAAGGTCCAGATGAAAAGGATTATAATATGCTACAAAAATATCAGCATGCCTGACCTGGCCTGTGTCTCATTCTTTAGGCAGTGTTCATTTTGACAGCTTTTTTGAATCACATGTCAGTTATAATGCTGGTATTTTTGGCGGGGTGCTAGACTTTACCCTAATGCTCAGGGGGGTAACTGCCAAGAGTGAACAAAGAGAAGAATTATAAATAAAGTACAGCAACATCACATTTGTTTTTTTTTTCTTGAGTAGAAACAGCTTTGGGAGCTAGATGACGATCTTTTCCATCACCCTAAGAAACCCATGTATCCTCACTATGAGAATGGCCTTGCTGTGCTAGCCCCATGTCTTGTGCTGTAGCAGTGATCCTGTGGCTGGCTTGAATTCAAATGCTTTCTATATTTTAGGAGTGATCTCCTCAGGTTCAGGTTGTTCTCATGTCTGGTGACGAGGCTTACTTCCCACCACTCTGCTCTGTGCTACATGTTGCCCTTTGGGGAAGAAACTGCTATTGACTGCAAAACAGCAGCAGATACGTAGGATGCATCCAGATGGAAAAATCTAACCCTTTATCTCTCCCCTTTTCATCTCAGTATAACAGATTCTTGTAATAATCATAGCCTAACACACTCTTATATGTGTTTATGAAGAAATCTCCTCTTGTACAGTTTAATGCTGTAAGTGTTGCCCATGTGTGCTCTACAGTGTATGCCTTCCCTGAAGTAGTTCTAATAGACAGATTGATTTTAATTATTATTATTATTATTATTATTATTGTCTTTTTGAAGCAGGGTCTCCCTGTAGCCCCAGCTGTCATGGAACTCACTATGTAGACGCCTCCCGAGTTCTGGGATTAAAGGCATGTGCCACCATGCCCGGCTGGTTTTAATTTTTCAAAAAACATTTTTGAGGGGGCTGGAGAGATGGCTTAGCAGTTAAGAGCACTGGCTGCTCTTGCAAGAGAACCCAGGTTTGATTCCCTTCCTACATGACAGTTAACAACCATATATAACTCCAGTTCCAGGGAATCTGGCCTCCGCGGCCATTGTATACAAGCAGGCAGTACACTCACATACATAAAAAATAATAAATATAAAAAATAATTTTTGAGACAGGGTCTCATATATCCTAGACTGTCTTCAAACTTGCCTTGTAGCTGAGGATGATCTTGAACTTCTGATCGTTCTGTCTTCATGAGTGCTGAGATTATAGGCATGCACCACTACACCCAACCCAGTGGGGGTGTTTTAAATGATGTAGTGACAATAGGACAGAATAGTAGGACAAAATACCCACATCCTTAAAGAAGTGAAATGGCACAGGCTCAGTCAGGCTCTCCAGCCCCATTTCTTTCCCTCTCTTTTTAGAAGTAAACTATGCAGAGTTGCCACAGGTCACTCGTCTGCATATATGTAAAAATAACTTAGTTTCTGAATTTATTGAAATGAGATAGCATCATCCATGTGTACTTTAGAATTTTTACACAGCTGAGAAGTATTCATGTAGATGATTGTAGCCTCAGGTCAGTAGCCGTGCTCACAGAGTGAGTCAGTCCTCCTTATTTGGGGATTCTGGATTTGTGAATTTGCCTTTTTTTTAAAAAAAACTTATTTTTCATATTTTATTTATTATTTTTATTTTATGTGTATGTGTGTATTGCTTGCGTGTAGGTAAGTGGACCTGTGTTGTGTGCCACAGAGGACAGAAGAGGCTGTTGGATCCCCTGGAACTGGAATTACGGACAGTTGTTAGCTGCCATGTGGGTGCTGGGATTCGAACCTGGGTCTTCTACAAGAACAACCAGTGTTGTTAACCGCTGAGCCATCTCTCCGGCCCCTAGTTTGCCTATTTTTAAAGAAAGATTTATTTGTAGTTTTTAGTTTTGTGTATGTTGTGTCTGTGTGCGGGTCTGTGTACGTGTAAGTGCAGGTACCTGCAGAGTCCAGAAGGTGTTTGAACCCCAGGAGCTGGGGTTACAACAATTGTTTGCTTCTAGATGTGGGTGCTGGGAACCAAACTCAGATCCTCTGCAAGAGCACTATGTCTTCTAATATCCGAACTATCTCTCTAGCCAAATTTGCCTGTTTATTACCTGAAATCAGTAGTTGTATATTCATGGGCTCCATAGTAGTCAGATGTGTGAGTCCTGTGTGTTCAGCTGAGGTTGAACATATGACGCCCACCCTACTTGTTTAGCTTGCGTTTTATACACATGTGGTCTTCACTTTCCACTGTGATTTTTTAAAAATCATATTCATGCCTTTTAGTCATACTTCTTTATTATTATTTTAAAATTTATTTTATGTGTATGAGTGTAATGCCTACATGTATGTAAGTGCACCTGTGTCATTCAGTATCTGTAGAGGACAGAAATGGGTATTGAATCGCCTGAAACTGGAGTTATGGAAAGTTGTTAGCCAACATATGGGTTGCAGGAATCTGAACCCAGTCTTCTGCAAGAACAACCAGTGCTTTTATACTGACCCATCTCTCTAGTCCCTATTTTATTATTTTTAACCTTTATGTTTTGAGGGGGCATGTGTGGAGGTCAGAGGACAACATGCAGAAATGGGTTTTCTCCTTCTACCGTGGGGATAACGCTTGGCAGCAAAGATGACACTTGGCAGCAAACGTCGTTACCTGCTGAGCCATCTCCTCTGCTGAGTCATACTATTTTTGTTGTTGTTTGGTTTTTGAGACAGGGTCTCATTATGTAGCCTTGGCTTGCCTGGAATGATCGTTGTAGACCAGGCTGACCTCAAAATCACAGAGATTCACGCACCTCTGCCTCTTAAGTTGTGTGTCCTCATGCCCGGCTTTCATACTACTTTTTTTTTTTTTGAGACAGGGTCTTCTTGTAACTCCAGCTGGCCTGGAACTCAGTAGGTAGATCAGGCTGGCTTAGAATTCACAAAGATCTCCCAAGTGCTGGGACTAAAGGTGTGTGCCACCACTCTTGGCTTTTTATACTACTTCTTAAGGTAATTTTCAAGCATCATGTTAAGATTCTGTATAGTGTTCCTATTCACAGCCAGGCTCTGATGTACCTTAGAAAATGATGTGTAGGGAATTAGTTATAGTACTATTGCTTGTGATTCACTGTTCATGAATGTACTCTGGACTAAGTGAAGTTTATAAACAAACACACAAAACAGACTTATATACTGATTTACATGTTGGTCAGTTGACAGAAATGCTACGATCAGAATTTTTGTGTACCCAATACTATATTTACATAGGGGCATTGGATCACTTTTAGATAAGTCAGTGTACATCTTTACAGAACATAGCCCCTGCATTTGAATCAAGTAGAAGGAACAATTTGTAAACTCCGTTGATGGACAGTTGTAATGTTTTATTTGTAATATTACAATAGAAATACTTGTCTGTTTCACTTGATGCATATGTGTCAGTTTCCTAAGGTTATATACTTACAAATGTAATTGTTGACTCCTCGGTATGCCTGTTTTCAGCTTAAGTAATGACCATGAAAAGCTTCCCCCCCCCCGTGTCATCAGTGTTAGTGGGGTACATCTCTCAATTCTACTCAGACTGTGGTCATATATTAATAAACTAGCAAATATTTTTAATGTCTCCTTTGTGCTAAAATCATATTCACAGTGAGCTATCAACCCAGGAGTGATAAAATTTTGAAATATCCAGTTGGGGGGGCTGAGGGAGGGTACCAATGGGAAAGGGGTATGAAGATGATTAAGATATTCTATATGAAATACACAAAAATTCAATGAAAAATTTACAGAAAAATTTTTTGAAATGTAAAAAAATTAGCTGCCTTCCACTTTAAACTTTAACAAGATGAGTTTAGATTGGAAGTTTTAGTAGAAAACTGCGGTAATAATAGCAGATAATATTTCTTGAGTCTTATCTTTGAACTGGGGTTGATTGATATCTCTGTGCATTTAATCTTAATAACAACCTAAAGAGATGGATATTCTAATTCTGTTTTACTGAAGTGGAAGCTGACGTACAATACAAAGAGGTGAACAACTTGTACAAAGTCACCCAATTGTTAAAAAGACACATAGGATTTGAATTTAAACTCCCCGGCTCCTGGTCTTAATCATTGTGCTGTACATGGTTCAGTTTACCACTGAACTTCATACTTCTGAAGACTTAAGAGGTCATCCTTTTTATATAACAAAAACAATTCAGGAGACTCGGGGAATCAGGCAGCAGGAAATACATGTGGAATTGGTTTTAATTTTTTCCACTTTTTAAAAGCAGTCTATCTCTGATTGAGAGAGATGCTTAGTATCTACCTACTCCTTTTCACTATTTATAGAACAGACATGGAAGAAAGATTTTGTATATTCTGTTATTATCCTGTCCTTGTTTATTTGTGCAAATGAGAATTGACCTCTATAGGAGTTGGGTTCATATTCTACCATTTTTAAAAAGGCTTTCATAGAGTGAATACTTTTTATGTATTTCTCATGTCAGTCCTCTGGCATTTTAACAGTGTACTTTAGGAAGCAGTAGGGTGGGATTGGGTTAATCCCTCTGACTTTTGCACATGCTCAGCAGCTCTACTATTGTTTCTGAAGACACAGGTAAAAGTGAGGCTAGATTCTGAGTGGATGCAGCTTGGAAGATGACTGTACAGTCAAACACTTGCAGGTTGTAAACTCCCAAGGTCTGATTATTGAAAGGGAATACCACTGTTGTATTAATTTCTCTTTTCCTGTCAGGAAAGGCAAATGCAATTAAAGCACAGTAGAAGTTTCTGGAAGCCACAGGCAGCATGTTACTCTTCAGGTCTAACTTACTGGTTCATAGTAAGATTAATGAGGTGTTCATGACAGAATGAATGAGAACAATTACTTCCTTGTATCTGAGACTCGATCATTTTTGTACTGTTAAGAAATGATTACGCATTATCTTATGAAAGTAAATACTTTTGTCCTATTCTGACATAATTAGGATTACTCTGAGAATAACTGATTGTGCTATGTGCTAAAACACATTATGTAACTCCAAAGGGGGAGAGAGGACAAAAAAAAAATGAGAGATAATAGTTCTTGTGTTTGCTAGACACATACATGGTGCTGCATTTTCTGAACCATTGCAGCCTTTCAAAATATGTTATTTTTATTTTATACTTTAAAAAAATATTTTATTTGTTATTTTTATTTTATGTGTATGCATGTATTGCCTGCATGTGCACCCAGACAGTTGTTAGCTGCCATGTGGGTGCTGGGATTCGAACCCGGGTCTTCTGCAAGAACAGTCAGTGTTCTTAACTGCTAAGCCATCTCTCCAGCCTCTATTTTATAAAGGCTATTTTATATTTTAAAAAGGTTTATTATTATTTGAATGTGTATGTGTGTGTATGTGAATGTGTGTGTATGTGAATGTTCATGTGCCATATGTGCCATGATTGTCTCCTTCTACTATATGAGTCTGGGGTGGATCATCAGGCTTGATGATAGCAAGTGCCTTTACCCACTGAACCATCTAGCTGGCCCTGGTCTTACTTTAGATGGAAAGATAAGCCACATAATTAATTCCTGCATTTGGTGACAAACTGGGCTGAAGCAACCTGTTCACATTTACCACATGAAGTCCAGGATGAAGAAATTTTTACCCTTTAGATTTGTTCTTAAGACTTTGCCTTGGCTTTCATAGCGACTTGCCAGTAACTAGTGGTTATGCTAAGACTGAAAATATTTGCCTTTAAATTTTTTTGACTGCAGAAGAAATGGTCGAGATTTAAGACACAAGAGAATGTTGAGAAGTAGCTAAATTGTAGCAGGCATGTTCATATATTTGACTTTATAGACTCATTTTTTCCCTAGAAAAACATTTATCTGAAGAATACTACTCTATTAAAGGAAGTTTTAAAAAAACTCTTCAGCATCAGTATTGAGAATCTGGGTAGTGATAGTAACAGATTTCTGTAAGTTTTGTTGGAAATTTAGCTTGGTAGCTTCATCTTTTTACTTATTGGAGACTTCCACTAAAATAAGAATGGAAAATGGAAAGCACAGTGCAGCCTTTTGGGATGTGTATATTAAGTTTTTTTGGTGGGTAATTTCTGGACTTTAATTGTTTCATGTATGTTTGTATACTATATATGAATATATATAGGTATAGATAGAAACATACAGAAATGTATAAATTTGACTTTGATGATAACTTTGTAATTGCCCTGGTTCATGTGTCTATTTCTACCTATGTCTCATCTTCTTGATCTAAATAGCAAAACGGCTTCATGTGAAAAGTGGTTTATTAGCCACGCGTGGTGCCTCACGCCTTTAATCCCAGCATTTGGAAGGCAGAGGCAGGCGGATCTCTGTGAGTTCAAGGCCAGCCTGGTCTACATAGTGAGTTCCAGCCCAGCCGGGGCTACAGGGAGACCCTGTCTCAAAAAGACCAAA
>NW_008338108.1:38400-66607 GCF_000622305.1 Nannospalax galili
TTATTTTGATATATCACAGTGAAAGATTTATCGTCCTCTTTTTTTTTTTTTTTTTTTTTTTTTTTTTAAAAAAAAAAAAAAAAAAAAAAAAAAAAAAAACCCAGAGAAGTGGTTTGTTATTTTATTCTCTGTGTGGCACCATAGACTTCATAAGATATCACTGTTTTTGTACACTCATTCATCTCCTGGCTTGATGTTTCCAGATTCCTGTAACACCATTAAGATGGCGGGGGGCATGACAACTTATGTCCAGGACTTTAGCTCATTTTGTTCCAATACTCATGAATTTTTACTTCACCACCTGCAAATCAGATTATATATCATTCTTCCCATTTTAAAGCATTGATACGGGTTAAATTCTGCAAGGAGGCTTGGTGGGGGAAATTGTTCTAGACAATATGGAATGAGGAATAGACTTGTTTTCATCCTTGTTTCTGTAAAGGTATCAGAGAGAATACAGAACCAGAAACAGAAGATATAAACATTTTCTGGTTCTGCTTCATGGAGATAAGCTGTGTTAGTATTTTGGTATGTGCTTTTCCAGTATGATTTTTGTTTTATTGGATGCATGCACACCAACATCTTTTTAATCTTTAACTAGAGTTTTTGAATATTTGCAGAGTTTAACTAATGAGCATTTCAAGTTTAAGTAGTTGCTTATCTTTGGACTCTCAGGATGCTTGCCATCTTGTATCCTTATAGCAGAGTCTGGTCAAGCATCTGATCCTTTCCTTAGGATGATATTACATACAGCTTAAAGAGGCAGATCAAAGTGGTAAGAAAAGCAAAGTGGACATGAGAATTAGATTTGACACTTAAGTAGTACTAATCATGACTGTAGCTTTTAAAAAAATTGTTGTTTTGTTTTTTGAGACAGAGTCTCACTCTGAGCCCAGGCTGGCCTGGCATTTACTCTGTATCCCAGATAGGTCTTCAACTCATGGTGAATTTCCTGCTTCAGTTTATGGAGTGCTAGATTAGAGATTTAAACCACTATGCTTAGCTTCTGTTGTTCTTGCTGCTGTTTACTTTGGGATTCAGAACACTGGGTTCTTGTTTGCCTGACTGCATTAATTAGATGGTCTGAGGTGCTTGCCTGAGGATCTTTGATACCACTTCCCCATTTGGACATCTTTCCCCAATAGAAGTATTAATTATGAAGAAGTGAGTTTACAAGGAAGGTAGTAGTGGGTGAGAATTGGGTCCTTTGAAAATTCAGAACATGTTTCATAATTTCCAATGAAATTTGCACTTCCTTTAGGAATTTGTGCTAAATCTATAGACATTAAGTTTTACAATGAATAATTTTTGTGTGTACAGCATTGAACCTAGGATCTCAGATATTAGGCTGTTGTTTTCCTACTAAACTGTATCTCAAGTTATATATGTATATTTTATGTGCTTTTTAAAACAGTCCCACATACATGGGTATCTCAAACAGATGATGTAAGGGTCAAATGAACATTTGGCAGTCTTGCCATCAGTCTTCCTTGCCCGCCCTTGCTTATTATCTGATGTTAGCTAGAGAGCTACGCTTTTAAATCAAAACATTCACAAACCGTAAACTGTATCTTAAGCCAATCTAGTGCGGCAAGAACAAATTTGGCAGAATTTCTGAGGCAATTCCATGGCTAGTATTTCCAATAAATTAAATTATTTAGATATGTGGTGGGATCTTTTCCTGGAAAAATGGTAAACTGTCAAACCAGAGACTAACCCAAATCTTGGAATTAGCCTGTTGTGACTTTGATCTTAAGTAAATGACTTTCCTCTGCTGTTTCTGCCTAGTTTCTGAAGTGAAGCTGACTTTATTCAAGAAAGTTTTTTTTTTTTTTTTTTTTTAAGATTTATTTATGTGTCTATGTGTGTATGTTCCACGTGTGTGTGGGTACTCACAGAAACCAGAAAGGAGGTTTTGGATCCCCTGGAGCTGGCGCTATAGGCAGTGGTTCTTGCCTGATGTAGGTGCTGGGAACCGAACTGGGGTCCTCTGGAATAGCAATAGGTGCTCTTAACTGTTGAGCCATCTCACCAGCCTCTCAAAGTTTTTAATTGGATTGTTTGCTGTTTTAGTGTTTAAGGTTCAGATTTTTTTTCCCATAGTGAAAAAAATTATACAGATTTTTCAGAGAACCTCTTCTTGCTTGGTCTTTTCTTCCCATCTTGAATAATTTTTCTGGAAATCCCAAGTCATGTCTTTATTATCGGAGGATTCATTAAATTAAGATGCAAGATGAAGAAAAGTATTTTTGAAGACTTTTCAGTCTACTTACAGTACTGCTCACCTATTATGTGTCTGATACATGACATGTGATTTATTCATCAAGTCAGGATTTACTGAGTGAGCATGGTGTGCTGAGCCCTGTATTGGAATAGACAGAGAGGAAAAGATGGGGTGCTTGGGTAGTAAATTTGGTAATAGGAATAGCTTTTTGTTGTTTGTTTTTCTCAGACAGGGTCTCCCTGTTAGCCCCAGCTGACCTGGAACTGTGTAAACTGGGCTGGCTTTGCTCTCACAGAGATCCATCCACCTGCCTCTGCCTCCCAAGTGCTGGGATTAAAGGTATGCCACCACACCTGGCAGTAATAGGAGTATCTTTTGAATGGGAGCCCAGAGGTGGTATATGCTTTCTGGGAGCAGAGTGTGACAAAGAACTAGAAAAGAAATGAAAGACTAGACCTTGGATTGGGCGTAGAAAGTGAATTCTTGGAATTGAAGTGTAGTTGGAACAGCTTTGGGGAAGGCACCTAGATAAAGGTACAGCCTTATGGTGTGGGAACGACATGGAGTTATGGTGAGTAGAATGTGAAGTAACTATGGAAATGACAAATGTGATTATACTTAGCTTTAAAAATGTTATCTGGAAGCAGTTTTAGCATCATTTGTAGTGGATCAAGACAGTTGGAAAGCCCAATTCAGGGCTAGGGATGTAGATCAGTTGTTAAGTGCTTGTGTTGTATGCATGAAGTCCCTGAGTTCTATCCCTTGTACCACATAAACAGGGTATGGTAGTGCATGCTTTAATCCTAGCACTTGGGAGGTACTGGTGAGAGGATCAAGAGTTCAAGTTCATCCTTGGTTACATATCCTGTTTGAGGCCAGCCTGTGCTACATGAGTTCTGTCTCGAAAAGTCTAGTGATGTCTTCTGCTATCATTAATGAACAGCTGTGGGAAATAGACAAGTGAAGAAGGGAAGAACTAAGAGTTGGTTCCTGTTCTAGTTTTCTATTGCTGTGACAAAACACTCTGACTAGAAGTGTTTATTTTGGGGAGGAAATGGTTTATTTAATCTTACATTTCCAAGGCACAGTCCATCTTTGAGGGAAATCAGGCAGGAACTCAGGGCAGAAACCTGGAGGCAGGAGCTGAAGCAGAGACCCTGGAGGAACATTGCTTGCTGACTTGATTCTTTAGCCTGTGTTCAGCTTGCTTTCTTACACAATCCAGGTACTACTTGCCCAGGGGTGATACAGCCTAAGTAGACTGGGGCACTGGGCCTTTTTCTCTGTTGCTCAACAATCAAGAAAATGCCTCATAGACATGCTTACAGATAAAATCTCATAGGGTTCCCAACTGAGGGTCTCTCTTCCCAGGTTTGTCAAATTGACAACTGAAGCTATCTAGCACAGTACCTCAGAAGAAAAGGCACAGTTTAGATTCATTTTGGACCTTATTAGGATTAGGGATGCCTATAAGACTCAGGAAAAGAGTGGATCTTTATTCTAGGAAAAATGCGTAGGTATATATGCGAAAACATGCAGCTCTTGAAGCCACTCATAGACTCTCACTGAAGGTCATGAGGGTCAGGTTTAAAATCCTTCATCTGTAGAAAGGTGGAGAAGGTTCACTCTCACCAGCTCCGTGTTTACTGGAGCCCAGGAACTTAGAAGATGATTGGTACAGACAGTAGATTGGGCCAGTTAAGTTAGGTCATGGAGGGTAAGATGAGCTCAAGTTTGGAGGTAGAAGGGTTTCTCTTTCTGAATAGAAACAGTGCGCTTGCCTGTTCTGCTTACATTCTGCCGATGCTGGATTAAGCATGGTACTAGATATTTGAATAGATACAGAGTCTAGACACATGAAGGTAAGTATCAATCCTGGTAGAGCTGCAGCTTCACAGGAAGTATGCTCTGGTTTAAAGTGCTGCTAGTGATGGTTGTTAGTTTTTTGGATTTTTTTTAGGGCAGGATTTCATGTAGCCCAGAACTCACTACGTAGCCATAGATGGCCTTGAACCGCTAATCCTCTTGCCTCCACTTCTGGAGTGCTGGGATTATAAAAATGTGCCATCACGTCTAGTTTGTGTGGTGCTAGGGAGTGAGCCCAGGGCTTCATGCATGCTAGGCAAGCAGTCTACCAACTGAACTACATCCCCAGCCCTCTAGCAATGGTTTTATTTTGCTTATTCAGTGTGGGAGACTACCCTCTGTGTTTTCAGTCTTAACTTTAGATCTTTTTATGCTCCTAATCTTTGAGTAGAAATGTGATTCTGAAAGACTACTCAAAATGAGACTGGAAAATAAAAGTGGATTATCACATTTAAGAGGGGCCAGTTTCTGTGTTAATGCCTTGGCCTGGAAATGTTCCATATTTTAGCTGACAAAGTTCTTAAGCAATAACTTCTGCGGAAAATTTTGTGGATCCCCATGAACACTGGTAATTTGTAAAACAGGACTTGTGAAATCAGGCTGTCTTCCAGGTGAATGAGATCATTTCTTGCTTCCTCTCACCAGTGTGAAAACCACACCTCAGGGCTCCAGGAAGCTGACTGCACCTGGTTCAAAGAGGTTTGGTTCTCTGGCATGTATCACTCATGTCTCAGTTTTTTTTTTTTTTTTTTTTTTTTGATGGACCTTGGTGTGAGGTTGGTTTATAGCATCTGCCTTCTTTGTGCTAGCTTCCTCCTTAGTGTGGATGAGGTTGTAGGGGTAGCTCACCCAGGCCTGTGCTGATGCTGTCACCAGAGTTGACCCTGTAGACGAGTTCTGCTGCTTTGGAGATGTGGTCTCAGGATAAGGAGCATCGGCACCACCAGGCCACTTACAAGAACAGATTCTCTGTTCTTGCCCCTGATCTACCGAATTAACCTACATATTAACAAGACTTCATGAGTGAGTCATGTGTGTGTTGAAGTCTGAGATTTACTAAATTAGTTTACCTATAGTACTGTAAAGTGGGTTCACAGAGCCCCTATGCTGAAGTTCAGTGGTTTTCTCACTTATTTAGTACTCAAAGTTGGCCAGAGAACATCTGGTCCCATCTTTCATATGTGTGGTTTCATAGAATTACAGGTGCCTCTTAGCTTCTCTTTTTTAAGCTTAATAACTAAAACTTGTAGGACCTCCATCTTCATAAGAGATTACATTTCAAGTGGTGAATATAGAAACCAAATCTTCATTGATAGAATTTCACATCCCCAAAGTTCTGACCCTTTCTTGTTCTGCCTGAAGGTTGGGTGACCAGAGAGGGGATGAGAGGGGACCAGGCTGATAATCTTAAGCAGAGGGACTATAAGAGCAGATTATTTTATAAATCTTTAATTTGGGGGGATGTGAACGAGGAGTCTTGGAATAATTAACAACTTTTTTTCTCCTGAGTTTTTGTTTTTTTGAGACAGGGTCTCCCTGTAGCCCCAATTGACCTGGAACTCAACATGTAGACCAGACTGGCCCAGAACTGAAAGAGATCTACCTGCCTATGCAGGGATCAAAGGTATGCACCACCATGCCTGGCTTTCTCCTGAGTTTTGAATGCCAGAATTTTTTTCTACCTCTGGTTTATGCAAAAAGTTCATTTTGGTAAAGAAATAAAAGCTGTAAAATGACATTATGATTTAGTATGGTCATTTGACAGTTTGGTGCAAGTTGTAGCTGTCAGTGAAATGTGCCTTAGTTTCTCTCACTTAAAGATCTTCTTGGTAGGGGACAGTAGTCTAAGCAGTTTCCTCTAAAGGGGTTTAAAAGCTTTTGCCCTCCCCCACTTTTAAGGAAAAAATTATATTTGTGTAGTTTCCAAACATTGAGAGTTGTAGAAACCTTGGCATAGTCAGCGTTTCCTGTGTCCAGTTGCCACACATGGAGGAGACAATAGTCATTAATCTGCTATTACATTTACATGGGGTTGAAGGGTTAGTATTACCTGGTTGGGTGACGATTTAATGAATATGAAGGATATCTTTATCTTGAGTCCTAATTAGTGCTTTTGTAAGCCATGTGTACATCAGCCTTCAACAGGAGTGTGGTGTGCAGTTAAATTCCAGTCCACTTACCTTAATATGGTTTCCATTGTATCAGAATACCTATTTATTGTTCTGCTTTTTTTTTTTTTTAAGTTTTTTGAGACAGGGTCTCCCTCAAGCCCCAGCTGACATGGAACTTGCTGTATAGACCAGACTGTCCTCAACCTCACAGATATCTGCCTGCCTCTGCTGGGATTAAAGGCATGTGCCACAACCTGTGGCTTGTTCTGTTCTTGATATTTCACTTTATTGATTTTGTTTGTTTTCTTGTTACTATTAAGAATGTATGAGCCAGGTGAGGATGTTAGTTCAAGAAGGTGGAGGCTTGCTGTGCAAACACTGCACGCTGACTGTCTGGGCCACTGACCTATGCAGTTTAGCTTTCCATGACTGGACATGTAGGTAATTAAAATTAAAGCATTGTTTTCTTTCCAGGGCAGGCACACAGGGCCTGACTTAGTGTGAAAGAATGCAAGGATGTGGCAGTAAGAATCCCAAGATTGTTATTAAAGTTGCTGTCCTCCGTAAACAGCCATTACCCTATTTTCTTTCTTTCAAGTTGATTTTTCTGAGGATACTGTAAAAATCAATAATAAATGATGACAGGTGTTTGTGATAAACAGCGTGCTTGCCGACATACATACTCTTTCTCGTGTCTTTTTGATTTGGAAGTTGTATTGGTTTCTTGTGTGTTACACATTTATAGAACGTGGAAACCAAAGGGAAGGAGGGTGGTATTAGAAGCACAGGAATTTGACTGACTTTAATCAGAAAAGAATCTGATAAGGACTGCTTGTGAGCACATGGTTAAGGCTTCATATTCTTGTCTTTGTTCAGGTTGCCATAGCAATGACAATTTCCTGGGTGCTTCAGTAACCAGCTTTTATTTCTCATGGTTCTGGAAGCTGAAAGTTCACCATTAGTGGTAGCAGCATGCCCTTGTTCTAGTGAGGACGTTCTTCCAAGTTTCCAGCTGACTTCTTTTATTATCACATTGTAGAAAGATGGCTAAAGCACTCCCTGGGGTCCTTTGGAAAAGTATACATCCCAGTTATGAAGGTACCCATCTCATGGCTTAGTTTTCTCCCAAAGGCCTTGCTTCCCTTGAGCATCACATTGAAGACTAGGATTTCCTTCCTTTCTTGAGACTGGGTTTCTGCTATTGTAGCTCAGGCTGGTTTCACAACCGCCTTAGGCTCCTTGTCAGTGGAAATAGAGATGTAGCTCTGTACTTCTGCCTATAGTGGCCTGAGGAGCCCTTAGAGACTTCTACTCAGGTAGGTGAAGCTGAGATTTTTGACTACACTGCAGGAAATTTCAGGGTGAGTCAGTATGAAGCAAGTCGCAGTTTTTTAAGAAAAGGGTGTGGTGTCCCATGTCTGTAATCTCAACACTTAGGAGGCAGAAGTAGTAGAGGATCAGGTCTAGGTCCTCTTTAGTTACATAGGGAATTCGAGGCCAGTGAAGGCTCCCTGAGACCCTGTTTGAGAAAACACAGAAAAGTGAAGCAAACAAACAAGAAACATAAATGTAAAGAGGTGTTAAGGGAGACAGCAGGGTGCAAGGGCAGAACATACTTAGGGTAGACATGGGCTATTGAGAGAGTTGCATTTAAGTATTTTAACAATAGCTGCTCACACATTCTTCTGAAGTAATATTGAGAGGACAATGTTTATTTTTGAGGAGTGGTGGTATTAGGGATTAAAATGAATCCTTACACATGGTAGCCAATGCCTTAGCACTGAGTTAAATCCTCAGCACTCCTTTTTTTTTTTTTTTTTTATTTTTTCCTTTATTTTTTTAAAAATGGGGCTTTTAATACAGGCTTGAACAGGGGGTTGGGAAAAAGAGGGGTGCACAAAAAAAAAAAAAATGCCCCTAAAAAAAACTCAGGACTCCTTTTTTTTTTTTTTTTTAATTTTTCCCTTAATTTTTTAAAAATGGAGCCTTTAATACAGGCTTGAACAGGAGGTTAGGAGAAAGAGAGGTGCTCAAAAGACAGTAATATGCACCTGAGACTCTGGGAATGGGCTTCTCAATGAGCCCATTCTGAGACATGCCAAGTGTGGAACAGGCTTCTCAAGGGACACACTTTTTACTTTTTTGAGATAGGGTATTACTAAGTTGCTCAGGTGTGCCTTAAACTCACTCAATAGCTCAGGCAAACATTGAACTTGGAAACCTCCTGCTTCAGCCCTCCAGGTAGCTGGATTTCAGGCCTAGCTTGTTTAGAGGGTCTCAAGAACTTTTTCTTTTAGAGCTGTGAAATCAGAGGGTGATTTCTGAGGTATATTGAACAGGACTAAGGTTAATAAGCTAGAAACCATAAGTCAAAAGGGTCAAAGGACTTCTTATAGGCCAAGCACAAGGAAATTAAGAGACATATTTTGACTGTAAATGTTTCCAAATGTTAGATTCTTGGAAAATTACAGGTTTATAGATGAGGAATGGGTAAGCTTAAATTTAGAAGTCACATATACTTTGGCCTTAAGCGTGATCGTTTATCACTACATTCACATTCTTATTTGACATCTCTATAAAAATGAATATTGTTGGTATACAGGTAGTCTTCACTGCAAATTTTTTTGGTTGTATAAAAATTCTTGACTCAGTCAGTGAGTCTTTACTTAGACTCCTGGGTAAGGGGCTCCTTTCCCTTCCCATGTCTCCTTAATTTTCTTTCTATCCTGCCTATCCCAGAGTGCTGGGGTTACAGGCCTATGTCACCATACTCAGCAGGACTAGAATTTCAAAGTGGAAAGGGGTGGGATGCAAAAATTCAGGCCCTGGCAAATGATACAAGTTTTTATTAGCATCAGGATATTGCTTGAACTGTTAGTAGTAGATTTTCAGGGATGATTTACAGCATGTTGATTCAGATGGCTGATATAAATGGTAAAGGCTTCTTGGGAAGAGTTAAGAAGTGATGCATGTCACTTGAGCCACTAGAAAGGACACAATTAAAAATCATTCAAACGGGATGCTACACTTTCATTTCCTTAGGCTTGAGCCATTCAGGCAGAGTATTTGAGCTAACCATTGTTGAGTAACAGATGACTTAAAAACCCAGTAGTCGAAACCAATTGCATTTCTTTGGGTCAGAAAATTGGGTCTTGTCACAAGGTTGCAGTTAATCATGAAGACCTGATTGGGCAGGATGATTTCTTTTAGATGTGTCTTCTGGTCACCATTCGTAAGTGGCCACTGGCTGCAGGCCTCAGTATTTCTCCACACAGGTATTTCCACAAACTGCTTTCATGTTAATGGAACGTGGCAGCTGGGTTACCAGTCAGAGTAAGCAAGAGGGATACTGGCTAGGAAGTTCTGTGCCATAACTCTGTAACTCTGCAGGTAACACAGGTTGGCCATGCTTACCTGTGGGAGGTGACCAGACAAAGGTATGAGGATCACTAGGAAGGGATTGCTAGGGACTGACTAACTGGGATGCCAACTTCCATTAAGACATTTGATTTTGTTTTTCTTAAATGCATTTCTCTCCCCTTCCCCTCCTCTTTTTGATCTTTTTGAGACAGGGTCTCCCTGTAGCCCCAGGTGGCCTGGAACTTGCCATGTAGACCAGGCTGGCCTTGAACTCACCTGCCTCTACCTCCCAAGTGCTGCGACTAAAGGTATATGTCACCACACCTGGCATTTCTCCCATTTTTAACTCATCTGACACTAATTTCTAGTTCACACATGAAGGTTAGGGTATGGGCCAAGAATCCTCCAATCAGGGAGGAGTAACCATTCACTTACGGGTAAGGACTTTGCTCTTACAAAGGAAAATAATCTAAGTTAATACAAATACAAGTAGTAATTGGCATGTATATAACTTGTTACCTTTGTTGAGTACTAAGGTGTATTTGTGGGGAGGAAAACTAGTTAGCGGTCTACCACAGGAGATGGTGATTTAATGCCTGTGTCAGATTCATGATTCATAGTATGCTCAGGATATGAAAGGTTCTTTGGGAAATATGATCAGTCATTCTCTTCATGGTTAATTGGACCTCTTGGGTTATTTTTTGGTTTCTAGAATTGGGGCCCTGTGGGAGAGAGTTCCTTACTACACTTGACAAATGGCTCATGTTGGTAATCTCATCTCCCCCAATTATTCTTGGGTACCTTTTGCACATTAGGAGAGAGTGTTCATTATGCAGGGCTTCATGGTTTTGATGAAGGCCACCTTGGACTCCTGAGAACTACTCTAGTTTCCTCTGGTCAGCAAGAAGATTGGCTGTTTAATATCAATTACAGGCAAGGGCCACTCTTCTCAGTGGATTTTAAGTAATTACAGCCCATGTTCCAGTAATCCGAGAAGAGTGGCTTCCTCTCATCGCATTGAGACTATTTGGGGCTTTTCCTTTTTTAGTGGGATGATAAAAATCTAGGGGAGAAGCTAGTGCTCATTTGGGAGCAGGACGAGATTTCTAACTTCAAGGAGAGGTGGCTGGGAAGACACCAGTTCTGTTTTTACATATCAGAGTGTCTTTGGGTTAGGTCAGGCATGTAAGAGTCCAATAGCCCTGGACCCATGTCAGGGATGAGGGGCCAGTACTAGTCTTAAAACTAATAGGTAGAGTGACTCAGAACATGTTCGTCTCTCTGTACCAAGTTCCTAATCCATAAAAGATTTGAAGTTAACTTGATTTTGTCCCTTATGGCTTTCTGTGGCTACTAGGCAAGTTTCTCTGTGAGGACTTGGGAAAAGTTTAGTTTGTGACAAAATGTGGATAGAAGAATGGAGTTGGGATGAACTGTGTGTGGTTCTAAGACTAGGATGTTGTCCCTAGCTGCTTGGGAGGTCAAGGCAGGAGGATTGCTTGAACCCAGGAGATTGAGGCTAGCTTGGACAAGTTAGAGAGACCCTGTCTCAAAAACAAAGCACAAACAAAACAAAAAAGGCAGCTTGGAGAATAGCTCAGAGGATAAAGCACTTGGCCTCACAAGCATGAGATTCAGAGTTTGGATCTCCAGAACCCACATAATAGCTGGGCACGTGTGGCAGCTGTGTGCAATTTCAGCAGAGGCAGAGCCAGAGAATGCCTGGAGCAAGCTGGCTAGCCAGACCAGCCTGAGTTGTGGACTCCAGGTTCAGCAAGAGATTCTTCCTCAATAAATCAAGTGGTGAGCGGATGGAGAAAGACGCTCTGCATCAGCTTTGTGCTTTCACATGCACATGTACCTGCATACACGTGTCCCCACACATGCAAACACACATACACATGCACATGCAACAAAAATCCTAGAAAAAGTAAAAACAGAATTGAGTTTGGTGATGAAAATGAGGCAGATAATAGAAAAAAAAAAAAAAAAAAACTAATGTTTTTGGTTGTAGTGCTGGGGATCCAATCCAGAAACTTGAGCATGCTACACAAGTGTGTTACTACTGAACCAGCCCCAGTACCTCCAGCCCCAGAAAATCATTATTTTGACTTTACATCAATATCCTGAATTAACCCGAGTAACTAGAGACATGACTACTGAGAAGGGGTTGTAAGAGTGCCTCAGTTGTCTTCCTCCCTTTACTATCATTTGATGAAACCCACTACAAATTTGCATTTAGGTAAGGCTGATAACTGGCTGCAGATCATGTTCTCATGGGTCCTGATCCCGTGTACAAAGTAATTTCTTTTGCCCCCAGAATCCCACTGCGATTTACCCTTTGCACACACCAGCAGACATCTGGCTTTGTGTTTGGTTGGGTTCAGCCAGTGGAATTCACGGAGCAGGAATGGTCTGCCCTCTCTTCCTTCAAGGCTGCCCTGCTTTACACCTGGAGGTGGACACTGCTTTGCATTGATGCAGCTGAACTGGAACTGGATGTGATATTTCACTGGAGGGTGTGAGATGTTATTATAATTTTTATGTTTTGTTTGTTTTCTTTTTTAAGACAGGATCTCCCTGTAGCCTCAGCTGGCCTGGACCTCACTATGTAGATCAGGCTGGCATTGATCTCACAGAGATCTGTCCATCTCTGCCTCTGGAGTGCTGGTATTAAAAGTATGCACCACCATTCCTGACAGTTTTTATGTTTTAGATTTGTAAATATTGTTTCTCCAATGAGCTTAGTCCTTAAAGGAAAGTTTTATTTTCAGTGCTCAAGAATAGCATTTCTTCTTGTTACAGAACTTTTTAGTGGAGGGACTGCTTTGAGTCTGTAACAGTTTTCACTTAGAGAAGCAGTATGCTGTCTTCTGAGTACTGGCTGGATGTAGGAGGCCAGTCAATTCTCATCGACTCCACTGTTTCCTGCTAAACCACTTCACTACTAGCCCTAGCTCTCTGACTCAGAGAAATGGGAAGAAGGACTGGAGCAGTACTATTGATTAGTACTCCTAATTTTGCACTTGCTTAAAACACAAGTGCTTGTGAGGAAGGATTAAGTTATGTACAATGGTTTATGTGTTTAGAATAAGATTTGACATGTGGCAACTACTCCTGGATTATGATCTCATCTAATCTACTAACATTTGGCAATTGAAAATGTTAAGTTTAGATCAGACAAGGTGAATTCTTAGGTCTTTCTCATAATTGCTCCTTCCCCATTTTAATTTTATATTCTACTCTATGTCTCCTCTGTGTGGACATCTGGACTCTAGTGTACACCCAAGACTTGACATCCTTACCTATGAGTTGGAGATGAACTTGGCTTTTTTTGTAGGTTTCAGAAGAGGCAAGTTGTGAAATCTGAAGCTGAATTTTGGGAAGATTTCTTGGAAACATCAGCATCTGGCTTTTTAAATGACCAGTTGAGATGTGTCTAGATTAGGTTATGTCCATTTGGGGCTCCTGCTATCTCTTTGTTATGCTTCTCCTAGGGGAAAGCTCCATAACTTTATTGAAATATAATTAATTTTCATTACATTTACTTACTTTTGTGTGTTTGTGTCTCTGTGTGGGCATTTGTATGCTGTGGCATACATGTGAAAGTCAGAGGACAACTTCTGAGAATCATTTCTCTCCTCTGCCATGTGGAACTTGGGGATTGAACCCAAGTTATGCTTTGCTGCAAATACCTTTACCGACTGAGCCATCTCACAGGCCTGGAATTAATTAATTTAAACAGCATAGCTTTCATGACTGTTACCCATGTTAAAAATATGGGTAAGAACATAATTTATTTTGATGTGTAGCACTCAGAATTTGAGCAGATAATGACTTGAGACCTATAAAAAAGTGAATGCTGGTCTTGAATTAGTTGTAAATACTAAGTTTGAAAAATATATTGTGTCAGAAGGCTATTTCAGTGGAGGTATTTGTAAATGTGGTAGATAACTGGAGTGAAAATTAGATGAATTTCCTTACATCAGTTTATGAAATTTGGGCTGTTTGCTCTGGGCTGCCTGAGCAGTGATGCTCTGGGCATGGGCCTTCTTGCTCAGGTTTGATGTGGACATGTTTTCTTAGTACCTCAGTTTGTATTTAGCTGAGGCTCCCAGTGCAGGGAACCTTCTAGCACAACATGACTCTACTTCTAGGGAGAGGAGGGATCCTCTGGAATTACAAGAGATGTTTTCTGGGAAACTGGCTCAGATGACTGGAGAAAGGAACTTGATTCAGGAATGTATGAGGAATGAAAGTTCAGGTGTGACTTGCAGTGTGACCTTGATCAGGCCTATGATCAGCCTGTCCTATAGTAGGGGAGAGAGATGCTACTACTGAATACCATGACCTTCAGGCACAGTAGTGAGTAGTAAGTAGTGAAGGTCGCTGGGCCAAGCTCTTCTTTTGGCTGTTGTCCTCCTCAGAGGTGGCTCTAGGTCTGATCAAGGTAGTAACATCTGTAAGAAGGCTGAGAAAGGAAACTTGTCATTGCCCATTGGAAATGAGGGATTATCCTGTGGTTGGCTAGGACACCAGTTAACTTCCAGTATTCTAGGCAGAATTTATCTACAAGCTACAGCCTTTGAGGGCAGATAATCAAGCACTTGAATCAGAGTCTGAGGCTCACAGCTCTGTAGAGAGGCTCGTCTTGAAGGTGGCAAGTACTAGAGTTGTAGAGTTCTAGAGTGGCATATGCTTCTGTTGCTTTTTTTTTTTTTTTTAATATGGGGTCTTGTGTAACTGAGGCTTGTTTCTAAGTGGCTATGTAGCTGAGGGTGATCTTGAACTGATTCTCTTGCTTCTACTTCCCAAGTGCTGGGAGTGCAGGTGCATACTACCCTGCTTGGCCTCAAAGCCACTTGATTGGAATAATAAAGATTACTTGTCAGAACTATGGAAAGATGAACTACAACAACAGTTGTAAAGACCCTTTTTTACTGCCTGACACATTGGTCTACTGCTGAGCTTCTAGGCAGATTACGATTTTGGAGTGAGATTTGGATACAGGACCAACTAGTTTGTAACTAACTATTGGTATTTATTTGACTTTGGTCAGGAAGACTTTATTTTACTAGACCCTGAAGGTCCTTATTATTATTAAAATTCTTAGAAAAACTGGGTGTGTTATCACATACTTTTAATCCTAGTCAAGAGGCAGGCAGATATCTGTGAGATCGAGGCCAGCCTGGTCTGCATAGCAAATTACAGGCCAGCTGGGGCACAGGGAGACCCTGTCTCAAACAAAACAAGATAAAGACACAACACAACACAAAACAACCCCCCCTCCAATCTTAGATAAGTATTTCCTACCAAAAGAGAGGATCTTGCTATGTAGCAAGTCTGGCATCAATGTCATGATCCTCCCCCTTCAGCCTCTTTAAACATTTTTTAAAATTTATTTTTATTATGTGTATGCATGTGTGCCTGCTTGTCTGTACCATGTGCCTGTGGGAGGATCACTGACGCTTGCTGGCTAGCTATTCTAGCCTAATGACAAATTCTAGGAGGATGAAAGACACTGTTTCAAAGGAGGTGCACGTATTCCTGCAAAAGACATCACAGGTTGTCCTCTGGCCTCCATATGCACATATATCTGTATATACACAGGTATGCACACACACAAAAAAAAATTTTCAGTTTCTCAGTGGCTCTAGCCATAGTAAGTGCTTCTTTCCTAACTGGAAATGGAAATATTAAGCAATTTATACTAGCCTGGCATGGTGAGACATGCCTTTAGTCCCAGCACTCAGGAGGCAGAGGCAGGCGGATCTCTGTGAGATCGAGGTGAGCTTGGTCTACATAGTGAGGACCAGGTCAGCTGGGACTATAGGGAGACCCTGTCTCAAAAAGACCAAAAAAAGAACAATCCCTGCTCTGTCACAGAGCGAGAACAGGTGGCTTGGGCCGACTCATGATTCTGGATAAGCTTTGTGGAACCCCATGGCATACCATCACTGTATCATCACTGTAGATTGGTATGTGTATGTGTGTGTGTGTGTGTACGCGCAGATGCCACAGTTTTATGGAGTTCAGAGGACAGCTTGCAGGACTTGGGTTTTCTTCTTCTACCATGTGGATCATGGAGATTGAACTCAGGTTGTCTGACTTGGCAGCAAGTGCCTTTACCTGTTGAGCCATCTCACCGGCCCCGGTAAATCTGTGTTTGGTTTCATTTCGATGCACATGGGTACATATTTGTAATATGTATTCAATTTCATGTTTGATTTACTTTTGCTCTCTGCATTTTTTTTTTTTCCAGAGCACTGACTAAGCAGTCCGAACATTGGCTTTCGCCCACCGCAAATCTGCTTCTTTCTTATTTATTGAGCATTGTCTGTGTGAGTTGCTGAGGATGTGGAAATGATCACAGTGTGGATTCTGCTCAGGACGGGCTTGGTGACAAATAGGGACAGTAATCCATGGTCTGGCTGACTGATTGCTTTGTTGGTTGATTTAATAGATGCTTAGTGTGAAATGCTGTGTGGACTGCTTGCTGCACAAGCATGCATTATTAGTATCCTTTTTAATGAGCTAGGTGGAAGTGTGGGCCATGAGTGAGTCTTCGTGGAGTGAATATTCTGAAGGGATTTTCAAGAGTGCCAAAAGGTGTACCTTGAAGCAGGTCAGGCAGGAGATCCTGAAGGTAGCTTAAGTATGGACTTAAGAATGAACTGTTTAAGTCAGAAACCTGTCACCAAGTTTAGGATGGGGCTGGAAATTTAGTGACTTGATGAAGGGCTACCAAATGTAAATTACTTCACAGTAGATCCAGCAAAATAAGAAGTAAGCCTATATTGGGCATGTAATTCTACTACTAGAGAGGTGGAGGCAGGAAGATCATGAGTTTGAAACCAGTCTGGACTAAATATTGAGACACTGCCTCCAAAATAAATAGGTGTTAGATGTGGGCAAATTTGTGAAATTAAAAAAAAAATGTTTCTAGTGCCTTTCAGCATGTTACCTACCTAATTACTAGCATTAGTTATTATATATTTACTATTTTTGTTATTGTTTCAGTTTTTTAAAAATATTTTATTATTTTTATTTTATGTGTATGAGTGTATTGCCTGCATGTATGTGAGTGCACCTGTGTCGTGCAATGCCGCGGAGGTCAGAAGAGGGCTTCGGATTCCCCTGGAACTGGAGTTAAGGACAGTTCGTAGCCGCCATGTAGGTGCTGGGAATCAAACCCAGGTCCTCTGCAAGAGCAGTCAGTTCTCTTAACCTCTGAGCCATCTCTCCAGCCCCTGGTTTCAGTTTTTAAAAAAAATTATTTTGAATTATTTTTTATTTTATGTGTATGAGTGTATTGCCTGTATGCGTGTAAGTGCACCTGTGTTGTGCAATGCCTGTGGAGAACAGAAGAGGGTGTTGGATCCCCTGGAACTAAAGTTACAGACTGTTGCTAGTTGCCATGTGGGTTCTGGGATTTGAACCAGGATCTTCTGCAAGAGCAGCCAGTGCTCTTAGCATGAGCCATCTCTCCAGCTTCTTAGTTTCAGTTTTTTGAGATAGGCTGGTCTCAAACTCATAGCAGTCCTCATGCCTCAGCCTCTTCAGTGCTGGGGTTCCAGGTATGTCCCAGCACACCAGACTCTGTGTACTGTTTATATAGCACTTACCCTATGTGGCTCTCTCCCACTGTACTTTGAGCAGCGAAGAATTTGGGTCTCTTGCACAGTGCCTGATTGCCAGGCAAAATTGTACAAATGTGGATAAGTGAAAGGCAGCCTGAGCTTTACCTAAGTCAACACTTGGAAAGATGTGCAGTGTAGTGTTCGAACAACTGAAATCCTTTGTAAAAAGTGAAAACAGTCTTCAGGTGATTTCATCTCTCTCTGATCTTTGTTAGGACAGCAGTATTGTAGCCAGACAGGCCTAATCAGATGCAGTAATTTACAGGTTTCCGAGGCATTACGTAACCTTAATACATGCCACAGTCCTGGGACTAAGTCAGTGTGGAGTGGAAGCAATCACTCATCTTCCATACAGGAGCTCTCCTAGCCTTTATCCTTGGCTTAAGTTCTTCCCAGTGGCCTTCCTCTGCCCCCTTCCCTTTGGCTGTTTCTTTGGTGACTCCTGAGATTATACCCATTCTTTCAGCTGCTCTCATATCAAACAGTATAATTAACATCTGAAGCAGTGGGAAGAAGTTATTGTTTTCCTGCCTATACACCCAATGTAGATGGTGTGCAGGGGTCTAAATAGCTTGTGTTACATGGTGCCTATTGCACTAAGGCTGTTCCAGAGCCCGTGAAACCATACTAGTTTAAGAGGATGAGGTGAAGTCACAACAGAATAATATAGGCTTTATCAGCTATTAACTGTGTAGTTATGGTAGGTTTTTAAAACTGATTTTTAATTTTCCTATAAGCAGAATGGGATCTTAACATGACTTGAGTGGGAAAATGCATTTAATGCCTAGAAGTAGGTCTTAATAGGTACCTAATGAGTAGCTGATGTTATAAAGGGAGCCTTGTTTTGAAACCAGGAGTTGTTAATTTCTTCAAGTCTCATCCAGATATATTGATTGCTATCTGCTTGCCATCTCAGTGTGACAACACCTGACTCATATTCTGAATTGTTTTGGGAATTATTGAAGGATCTTATGTTGATACTGCCTTGGATTTAAGTTCACAAAAGACAGTTCACCTGAGACGTAGAAATGATTCTGAGAACAGGAGACTGAATCTTCACAGTGGCAA
Source organism: Nannospalax galili (assembly GCF_000622305.1). NCBI lineage: Eukaryota > Metazoa > Chordata > Mammalia > Rodentia > Spalacidae > Nannospalax > Nannospalax galili. Next base: position 56,670 of record NW_008338108.1, read on the forward strand.
TTGCATCTCGTCTAGGTGTCCTGAGCTTTGAGCAGATGAGCTTTTTGATAGATACATTCTTGCTTAGCCTGGTCACAGGGCTCCTGTGGAACAGAAGCTGGATCTCTAGGGATGCTGACTGGTGGCAGGCTGTGGGAGAAGCTTCTGGTTTAATAGCTTGGTTCACAGCAGGGAACTTATTAGAAGTTCTTTTCAGGAAAAAAAAAAAATCAATGGAATGTGGCTTCATGTTCTTGAGTGGCATGTGAGTGGCCGCCTTTATTCTGGATTCCAATGTAGCTGTTGTAGTTCTTTTAAAAACATGTCTCCCAGTTTGAACTCTTCATGTGTACTCCTGGCAGCTGTACTCAGCACCATTGCTGTGGCAGGTTGTTAAAATTTTTTTGAAATTTCATATATGTATATAGTGTACCTTGATCATATCTACCACTTAATCCTCCTTCTCCCCAGGACCCCTTTCCTCATCTCATTTCATCTGCCTCACTTCATGTCCTCCTTTTTTTTACTATTATTTATTATTTATTTATTTATTTATTTATTTATTTATTTATTATTTTTGATCTTTTTGAGACAGGTTCTTCCTGTAGTCCCAGCTGTCCTGGAACTCACTATGTGGACCAGGCTGGCCTTGAACTCATGGAGATCCACCTGCCTCTGCCTCCCAAGTGCTGGGACTAAAGGTGTGCACCACCATGCCTGGCCTGTTTGTTTGTTTATTTATTTATTTGCTTGTTTGTTTATTAATGGTGTTTTTGAGATAGGGTCTCCCTGTAGTCCCAGCTGGCCTGGAACTCGCTATGTAGGCCAGGCTCTGCCTTCCAAGTGCTGAGACTAAAGGTGTGTGCCACCAGGCCCAGTTCAACTATTTATTAATTTTAACCCACTGAATCCAGTTAGTGCTGCCTATATATGAATGGTCGTGGGATCATCCACTGGGGCAGGATGGTCACACTCTTAAAGAAAAGTAACTCTCTCCTCCAGCAGCCTCAAACTGCTAATAACTCCTCAGCTAGGGCTGGGGCTTCAGGAACCCATTCCCCTGTTTATTATCATTGGGCGGGGGGCCGGTAGCGGCATGAGTGCTACAGTGCACATATGGAGGTCAGAGTTCAGCCTTGTGGCATTGGTTCTCTCCTTCTGTTATGGGGGTCTCAGGCTTGTATCATAGGCACTTTTACCTGTTGAGCCATCTCGCCAACCCTGCTGTGACAGTTTTAAAAAAGGAATTAAAATGTTGTAGTGCTTTGTGTGTACCACTTTAAGAAACTGTAGAACAGCTCCTAAATTAGCATGAAAAATAGCAAAATGGAGCCTTAAATACCAGGGTTTACCATTTTTTTCCCCCACATCTTATGAAGATTGCAGCCTAACAGAAAGATGCATGTTACTGGTGCCAAAGAAGTTGGCTCACCCTTAGGATTGTGACTGCACTTGTGTGGCGGTCAGAGGACAATTGTAGGAGTTGGTTCTCCCCTTCTACCATGTGAGTTCCTTGGATTGAACTCAGGTCTTCAGGTTCAGCAGCAAGTGCCTTTACCTGATGAGCTGTCTTTACAGGCCCATGATTCCTTTTTTTTTGGTAGAAGTTTTTGTGTTAATCAATTGTGTTTACTGCAGCTATAGATGTGACACACTCAGAATGAAAGGGGCTGTCTCATTGAGGAAAACGAGTGTCTTTTCTTCCTCTGGGCATCCTGATATGACTATGAATTAATACATCTAAATATATATATATATATTTTTTTTTTTTTGGGGGGGGGGTTTTTTTTGAGACAGGGTTTCCCTAAAGCCCCACCGGTCCTGGAACTCGCTGTGTAGACCAGGCTGGCCTTGAACTCACAGAGATCCGCCTGCCTCTGCCTTCCCAGTGCTGGGACTGAAGGCATGCGCCACCACCCCGGCCCAAAAATATATAATTATTTTTATTTTGAGACAGGGTTTAATTTGTAGCCCAGGCTGGTCTTAAATTCACAGTAGTCCCCTGCTTCAGCTTCCTGAGTGCTAGGCTTGCAAGTATGAGTCACTATGTCCAGTTTATTTATTTAATTTTTAAAATAAAAACATACTTATTATTTATTTATCTACCTTTGAAGTAGGGTTTCATGTAGCCCAGGGTGGTCTGGTACTCCTGATCCTTCTGCCTACACCTCCCAAGTGCTGTGACTGCAGGTGTGCACTACCACAAGGGACTTGTTTCCTTTTAAAAAATGTCATTTTCTTGTTTGGAATTGATTCTTGTGGATAATACCATTTATTCTTCACACAGGACATTACAAGCTTACCTTTATGAAAGTCCAAAGGTGGTAAACCCTATAAATATGTTTAAAATAATAATGTCATGCATTTTATTTGCAGAACAGCTACAGCAGACTTGATGTTCTTTCTTTTGAAAGTTACTATAAGAGTTAACTCCATGTCATTGAGGAAAGAAATCCTAGCAGTGCTCACACTTAGAGTAAATCAGGACATGTAATTGATGTTTGAGGATCTTGATTATTTATAGTGAGGGAATAAGCAGGCTTTGTTGGTTTGACCATTAGCATCTGTTTCATTCAGAGGATTTTGACATCATAAATGAGGAATTTGTAAACTGTATGTACATGAGGGTGGCTGCCAGCTGCTGTACACATTCCATCTTTTCATTTCTGCAGTCATGTTAACAAATGGGTCTAGTGAATGCTTGCTGTTGCCTGGTATATAACTCTGATTACTCTCTGATATAAGTAGCAATATTAATTACCATTTACTGAAACCTTACTTTGTGTATACTTACATTTTTTAAAAATTTGCAGTAGCTTTGCAAAGTTTTCCGAGTAGAATACATTGTTTGAATCTGTATGACTTAAGTAGAAACTCCTAGGATGGTTGGAAATCTTAGCTAATACCAGAGCCTGAGACTTAAGTTTAGGCTTACACATTTTTTTGTCATTTCTTTTCTCATGCCCTGTTCTGTTTAGAGTGAATTTCTGTGGGCTAGCAGAAGTTGAGAATGTTGAGGTAGGGCTTTAGCTCTGTTTGAATAGACATTACAAGCCAGGGCAGGAGCCAGGCAATGGAGTGGTTCTGTGTGGGATTCAGTAGGTGGGAAAGTATTGCATGACCGATGTTAATAGGGGACCTCCAGAGTCGTCCTGGCCAGTGACTTCGCTACCTGCAGGGCTAGAGCAAAGGTTTCCCTCAAGTACTCAGAAGTGACTTGAGTGTCCTTCCGGCATCACATTGGCAGATGACCTTTCACATGCTGATCTCAGGGGAGTAGCCTTATTGGGTGCCTGGCTGCTCCTTATTCTGGAGCTTCCCAGTTCTCAGAAGGCTTGTTTTTAGATTTGCAAAGTGAGAGAGATTTCTGGCCAGGGTGCCATACCTTTCACAGGTCAGCCTTCCCTGACCCAGAGTCTGCACACTCTCTAAAACCTTTTTCAAGCTTCTATTTCTTCCACCAAAGAAAGAAAAAATTGGGTGGGGTGAAGGGGATGGGGGTGGGGAGAAGGCCACAATCTATATTTGATTTATTTTTTCTATGACATTCCATTTTCCTAGTCTTTACATAGTAATCAACTAAGCTTATAATCTCTTTATGTTGTCAATACAAATATGTTAGGATGATTTTATTTATTTTTTATGTTTGTGCCTGTGTACAGAGTGCATTGCAGGAGCCTTTCAAGGCCAGAAGAGGGTGTTGGATCCCCTGGAACTGGAGTTATGGAAGGTTGTTAGCTGCCATGTAGGTGCTGGGAATCAAACCAAAGTCCTTTGCAAGAGCAGCCAGTGCTCTTAACTGCTGAGCTACTGCTTCAGCCCCTGATTTGCCTTTGTTCTGCCCATGTTCTCTGCCTTTGCCTGCCTCCTTGGTTACCATATCAATGAGCACTTTTAATCTAGAAGCTACAGGAAGACTCCCCACTAGGGGAGGGCTTGCTTCTGCTGTGTTCTGTTGATGTCTCACTGTTGAGGTAGTAGTGATCCTTGAACAAGGAAGCAGCTGTGTTTGCTGCTTAAAGCCCACAAGTGCACCAGAAGCAGTATCTAAATGGGGAACTGACATTTTGACTTTGGTTGGCAGGTCTCTTCCAGGGAGTAAAGATAATATAGTGTCTCATTCACAGAGGACTGTAGGGAGGAAGAGGTGTGTGGGGTGCAGGTGAGCTCAGGCTGAGATCCTCTTCTTCTCCGACTGGTTTTACAAATATGCTTCCAACAAAAAGCAATTTGAAAAGCTGAAAATATCAGAATTCTTCCATTCAGGCGTACCTTTCTGAGATCTCTGGCGGTTAAATTGTGCTGTAATTAGAACCATGCCCTGTGAATGTGCAGTACATTATCAGACCAGATGGTTGGAGAATGCTCACTGTCCTGGTGAGGGTCCTCCATAGGACCTGGGGATCCTTGATAGGGTGTGGGGGCAGGGGGCGCAGGGGAAGGCAAAGGCAGATCTTTGTGTTTGATGGACAGGGTTGCATTCAACTGATTTGGTCTCTGCAAAAGTTTATGATAGAAGTTTGTCAGGATTTATTGCTTTTTACTATTGATCGAGGTTTTAGTGCTTGTACTCTGGTTTTCTTCATGAAATTTTTACTTAAGTGGCTTATGGGAATTATCAAAACGGTAGCACTCAAGGGCCTAAATTACATTCATAGGTTGTAGATTTTCTTCAAATGGTCAGCCTTACCATATGAAGGTGCTGTACCCATGTTGGCTGCCAAACTAATAAGAGGTTGTCAGCAGTGTCATCTATCTGTCCTTCACTCTATGCCTGCCTGTTGCCTCAATCTCAGTGGCATATACTGTCCTGTAGATAGGATCTGGACTTCAGCCTTTTAGAAGAAGTCCAGGTGCCCTGCTTCTTTTGGGAGGTAAATGATTAGGAAAGGTTCCATTGCTGGTCACGGTAGAGAAGACAGGGCTTTTGGGGGTTGGTTATGGGGACTAGCATACCTTGCTTAGATTATTGCCACCTCTCACAGATGGTCAGCAGGAGAGTGCTGGGTGTTTCCTACTTGTCTCACCAAACACTGTCCATATTCTGATTTTGAGCGCCCGTATCTATTGAGTGTGTGGTATGGACTTCATTCCCTGCAGAGTCCTGGGGACCCGCGTGTGGTCCTTAGACCTTCCTTAGATGACTTTGTTTAGGGTATCTGTTGTTGCTACTCATGACTTTGCTTCTCCTTGGGAGTATCACCTTAGTTAGTGGTTGATATCTTCACTTGGCAGGGCCCATTCATGTGGCAGGCAGTTCAGCCATTCCTTCATGAATGCCTTCAGCATAGGCCAGGCTTCAGAGATCCACTCTTTCATTAGTCTCCAGTGCTCATTATTTTACTTTGACTTTCATGCTGTTGACCGTATCCATTTCTTCTGTAGGACTTCTGGTTCTCTACTTCTTCATTGTCTTTTTGATTTCATATTATTGTGCTGAAACTAGGGAATTTACTGCATTGTGGTTTCTTTTTAACCTGAATAAACTCAAACAATTTATCATAAATCAACTACCTTTTGCATTTATTTAATTAGACTATGATGAAAAATTAATAGTAGTATAAGGTGAAGTAGATACTGGTTTCAGAATGTATCTAATTCTCAGCAATAGGTAGAGGCCAATTCTGCTGCTTTTGGTAAAGAACTCTGCTGGGCTCTTCCTGAGTTTTCCTGCTTGTCCTAGTTTGTTTCTTCACTGCTGCAACAAAATACTCTGACCAATACCAAATTTGGGAAGAAAGGGTTTATTTTATCTTAATCTCCCAGGTCACAGTTCATCAGGGAACCCAAGGTAGGAACTCAGGACAGGAACCTGGAGGCAGGAGCTGGAGCACAGGCCATGGAGGAATGCTGCTTACTGGCTTGCTCCTGTGGTCCTGCTGCTCAGCCTGCTTGCTTAGGCAACACAGGCCCACCTGCCTAGGGGTGGCACCACCCACAGTGGGCTGGGCCCTCCCACATCACTCAACAATCAAGAAGGTGCCCCATGGACATGGCCACAGGCCAGTCCAATGAAGGAAATTCCCCAATTGAGGCTCCCTCAACCCAGATGTGTCAAGTCAATACTAGAGCTGTCCAGCACACTGCTGCATTCCCCTCTCCAAGCTTGAGGAAAAGGGTAGGAGGGAGAACTGGTTCAGAGATGCTCTGTGAAAAAGCATGGCTTGTCTTGGGTCCTTACTGGGAAGTAGAAATGGGTTCTTCCTTGCTTGTAGGTGGTGGATATGTGAATGCAGTGGATTAAAAAGTCTGGGTTAAGTTCAAAAGCCTGTGTAGTTACCCATGGTCTGCGCCCTTTCAAAGCTCAGGTGTTTTTGTTTGACAGCTCACACTAATTGAAAGTGATTGATTCTTCTTATTGGATGGCTTGCCAGTCCTAGACACTTTTGTAATGACAGACACTGGCCCATGGCCTTGCTTTGTAGTAGGGTTTTGATAGATGTTTGTTAAATTTAGTTGCTTAGTGACTTATGAAATATCAAGGTAGTATTATATTAAGCCTTATGTATTGTAATTGGGAACTGTCATTCATTTACAAAATACAAAATCCTTTTATTATTTCTAAAAGAGCATGAAGTCTAAAACAGATATATGAAATAAACCTAAGGGAAGAAGATTGTGACTTTTGAAGGGCAACCTGGGTGTTGTACTTATACTTAGCACACTCAGTAGCTGAGGCTTTGACTTTGAATTCCATGTGGTTACTTTAAAAAAATTTTAATGGAAGCCATCAAGAGGAGACATGGTTACCAGCAAGATGAAACATACTGAAAATGTTCCCTTGCTCTGGGGGTATAGCTCAGTAGAGCTCTTGCCTAGCCTGGGTTTCAGTTTCAGCAATGCACAGATGATGATGGTAATGATGATGATATAATAATAAAACAGCAACAATAGATGGAGGAAGAGGAAGTTTCTTAAGCTCAGTGGACAAGTTATAACTTTAAAGAATAACTTGGGGAGTTCTTGGCTCTCTTCTGTTATTTTGATGTGTGTGGTAAGTGCCATTTGCTAGGATATGTGACCTTATAGTCTTGGTAGGCAGCCATTGTCCAATGCAGTTAAAACAGTTCAGTATGAAACAAGTTTTACTGTTTGTAATTCAAGAGATGCTTATTTAATTTAAGATATTTATGTGTGTATGTATTTTTTAACTTTTGAGATATCAGGGCCTTTCTCTATAGCTCAGACTGGCCTTGAACTCATGATTTTCCTGCCTCAGCCTTCTGAATGGTAAGATACAAAAGGGCTTCCACCATGCCTGTTTCAAAAAGGGATTCTTAAGTACTTTATTATTTTTTTTAATCTTGTTTGAAGCTCATCTTCCTTATGAACTAGGCATTGCTAATACCATCCTAGTAAGCCCAGCTGTCTGTAACTTTAATGATAAACTTTGTGACTCTGTCTACAGGTACAGGGGCTATTTTTGGGTTCTAGAACCAACCTGTATATTTTATTAAAAGGCATTTGGGTGTATGACCTCTCCTGTTCTTAATTAAGTTAATTAAGATAGTTTGGACCTTCTTCCTTTTGTGCACCTCAGATGCTCTGTGATTTTGCACATTTTGTATTAAAGTTTTCACTCTATTGCGTCCACATTGTGCTTTGCCCCACTGGTAGCTAGGCATGTAAGAATTAGGCAGGCTCTGCTTTATCATCTCTTTCTCGATCTAAAAAATTCTTAAAGATTGTCACAGTATTTATTTTTACTTTCTAGTTTCCACCTGAAAAGTAATTGAAGTTAGAGCTCAGAGGTGAAAAATGTTTGTGTGATAAGGATCAGTTTAAATGAGCCAAAAGTGAGTCAAGATAAGGGATCTAAGAAGTGTTATCTTTGTTGTGGTTTACCTGAGTTAGAAGACTATGTGGAATCTCAGCCTAATTATTTGAGAGCCCAGTAGGTTCTTTGAATTGTTAACTTCTAATGCTGTTTCAAGACCTGCTAATTAATGCAGAAGTCTTGAAAATAGATGTCACTTTTGTAAAGTGAGATTTAACTAAAGTACCATTAGAACCAGTTTTCCAAGGTGGTCAGATTTGTCTTTGTGGTCTCTGCTCATGACTTTCTTTTCTTTTCCTTTTCCTTTTTTTTTTGGTCTTTGTGAGACAGGGTCTCCTTGTGGCCCCCGCTGGCCTGGAACTCACAGAGATCCGCCTGCTTCTGCTGGGACTAAAGGTATGTGCTACCACACCTGGCTAATGAAAATAAAAAAAAGTCACCCCAGTCCTCCTTAAAAATAATGATTATTTAAAAAAAAGAAATCAAGCTCAAGGTGGCTGGCATTACTAACCATTAATGAAACTGATCAGTAAAGTAAGAATGTTAATGTTTACAGCTTCTTCAGTTGAACTCTAAATGAGATTTACCCATTGAGAGTGAATTGGGAGGGTAAAATGAATGAAAGGGAAATTTTTTTTTCTATGAAGGCTTTCAGAGTGTGTGAGGGTGTCAGTCTATTTGGGCTGCTATAAAAGACTATCCTAGGTGGGGTGGTTATGGACAATATGTTTATTTCTCAAGTTTGTAAGGTGAGAAGAAGCCCAAATCAAGGCATTGGCAGAATCATTGTCTGGCCACATTTGCTTCCTGGTTCATGATGGTACCTTTCTGTGTCTTCATACAGCAGACAGGACAGGGAGCTCTTCTGGACTTCTTTTATAAGACCTGCTCACTCTGCTCACATGGTCTAATCCCAAAGGCCCATCTCCTTGTGTGGTTGCATTGAGTAGTGAGCTTTTAATATTTGAATTTGGAGGAACTACACATTTAATAGATGGAGATCCTTGTCTTGGATTTTTACATAAAACTTAAAACTGAGGACTGATTTATTTCTTTATTCTTGATGACAGACTGCAAGGATTAACGTAACTGTTCAGCTAAGGTGTAGAAACATAACTTCCATGAGAGAGGCAGACAGGATACTGGCAGCTTCTACACTGGGATTTGAGAGGGTTGTTACTATCTCTTCTTAGTTGAAATGTGACTAATTACTATCAGTGGTAACACCCTAGCTGTGTTTTATTTCTTCAATTACCATCTCCTTGAACTTTTAAAGTACAGATTTCCAAACTTCCACCCTGAATTATAGCTCTGTGTCTTGGTGAATTGGTCTTAGAGAAAGAAGTTGTTAGCTAACTTTAATTGAATCATTAGTGCCTTGAGGATGATGTCACCTTGAACCCTCAAAGACTGCCAAATAAACACCCTAGAAACTGATAAGAACTTTCTGGGAGAGTCTGATAAATTGGGGGTTTACATAAGACAACTTAAAAATTATTTATTATTTTAATTTATATGTATGAGTGTATTGCTTGCATGTATGTAAGTGCACCCATGTTATGCAATGCCCATAGAGGTCAGAAGAAGAGGACATTGGATTCCCTTGGAACTGGAATTATAGATGCCATAGTTAGCTGCCATGTGGGTGCTAGAAATCAAACCCAAGTCCTCTGCAAGAGCAGCCAGTGCTCTTAACCACTGAACCATCTCTCCAGTGCCCCAAGACAAGTTTTTTTTTTTTTAATTTTTACAAAAACTTTGAGAATTTCATACATGCATATAAGGTGTTTTGATCAAATCCATACCCACTCCCTCCCCTCCAACATTTCTCCCTCTGAAGAGGTAACCCTAAAATCTTTTAAGAATTAGCTCCCAAATACTTTTGACATTTTTTGGCCTTTGAAACAGAGTATGTTGCTAACAGGCCCAAGGACATTTTGACTTTTAGCCAAGAAACTGGTTGCATTTCTTTGGGACCTTTTTACCCTAACTGCCTAGCCAATTCCTACTCCTATTCTCATCACACCATCCTCTGAAAGGGTTACCCAAATTGCCAATAAGGAATAGGGATGCTGACCACTCTGGCTTCTTCCATGCTGAACGGTGAGACATTGGAGTACCCCTTCAGTGGGTCTATCTAAAAGACTCCTAAATTGCATAACTCTTGTCTCTAAGGGAAGAA
>NW_008338108.1:66685-85805 GCF_000622305.1 Nannospalax galili
AAACTACAAACGAACCTACCATTTGACCCAGTTATACAACTTTTTGGCATATACCCAAAGAGCTCATCCTATCACAGAGACACTTGTACATCCATGTTTGTTGCTGCTCTTTTCACAATAGCTAAGAGATGGAAAAAACGTAAGTGTCCCTCAGTTGATTAGTGAATAATGAAAATGTGGTTCATTTATATGATTGAGTTTTACTCAGCAGTAAATAAAGATGAAATAATGAAATTTGCAGGTAAATGGATGGAATGTGAAACTGTTATACTAAGTAACACAGACTCAGAAAAACAAATGACGTATGTTCTCCCTCATATGTGGTTCCTAGGACCAAATCCTTTTAAATTCCAGGTCCTTTTAAAATATTTTATTTATTATTTTCATTTTATGTGTATGAGTGTTATGCCTGCATGTAAGTAAGTGCACCTGTGTTGTGCAGTGCCCACAGAGGACAGAAGAGGCTGTTGGATCCCCTAGAACTGGAGTTACGGACAGTTGTTAGCTGCCATATGGGTGCTGGGATTCGAACCCGGGTCTTCTGCAAGAACAGTCAGTGTTCTTAACCGCTGAGCCATCTCCCCAGCCCCCCAGGTCCTTTTTTAATAAGATGATGCTCTGTGGCAGTCCCTTCTGCATGAAATAACTCCCATCATCACGACTTCCAAGACAAGTTTTTAGAAGGCAATTACTTAGGAGCTGAAAAAGTATAAAACAGTAGTGAAAGAAGTAGAGGTAGTTGGTGGAAAACAGAGAATGTGAGGATTGGGGTTCACCAGGGAATATTTCTCGTGTAACAGATTAGAAATACACCAGTGGGCTGAAAGCCTGACATGTCTGCCTTTATTTTGTGCCTGTCTCCTTGGGGTTAGTCTCTGCATAGGCATGTGAATCACTTGAGTGCCCATCTCACAACCTGGTGATACCTAACCTGTTTCATTCCCATTCAAGGCTGAAGGTACTAAGAGTCATTATCCTAAATCTGCAGTCACATTGGATTTCAGGAATAGCAAAGCTAGCATGACAGACATCCTCTGCCCTCAGCAGTTATCTATGATAAGGTTGAAGCCTGGAGTAGGATCTTGTTAAGAGATCTTCATTGCTCTCCTAAAGCAGGATTAGCTTCCTAGAGCTACCTTGCAGAACCCAAGCTGAGATAATGACCAACCAGACCATACTTTGACCATACCATTTGTCCCATCGTAATTCTGTTTAAACCTAAAGGTGATACCAGTGTCCTTAGAATGAACCTGAGGCCCTTTGATGCCTGAGTAACAAGCCAGTGACTGTAGGAGGCATACATGGTGCAGGCTTGAAGTTGTGTGCCAGAGTGACTCTTGGTTGGGAACAAGACTTTCTATGAGAATTATGAGATATAAGTTCAGTTTTTGTTCTACATTCCCTTATTTCCCAGTAGACATTTTGAATGTAATGTAACCACATTTTTGAGGTCACTGGTGCAGTTTTGATTGGCACGTTCTGCAGTGGGCCAAGTGTGAAAGGTCCCCAGGATGGCACCCCTGGAGGCAGCAGGATCTTTAAAAGGTGGGGCCTACTGGAAGGTTTTTATCTCACTGGAAAGGGGCCCTTTGTGAAAACTGACAAATACAGTCATATTAAATGATAATTTTGCTGTTTGACTCTGAAAATTGGCCTTTTTCTAGCTCTAAGCCCCTGTATGTTCTTAATGAAATAATTCTGACAAAAAAAATAATAATAAATAAATGGCTAAGACAGGGAACTAGAAGCCAGTGTTTTCAAAGCAGCAGTGCTCAGAAAACATAACTGCTCATGTTCCTAACTTTGCCAACTCCTGGATTCGTTTGCTGGGCTACCAGTTTCCCTGCTATTTAAAAGAATTCATTCTTCACTTTCAAATGTCTGTGCTGTTTCCAAATAGCTTAAAAGAAATTATCAATCTAACTAAAATGGCAGTGATTTGCCTACATTCTAATTGTACCTTAACACTGTGGAAAATGTCTTCTTTTATTAGAAGCTTGACTTTTCATATTCCTTTTGTCAGAGTTCCTTTTTGAAGCAAACTGAGCCCCTCAGGCCCTGATTTATTGTGTGATTTTCAGTGAAATTGCTTCAGGCTCTGAGGTTTACTTTTCCCTCTAGTCTCTATATAACGAGAAGTGCATAGTCATTTGGGTGATTGGGAGGATGACTGAGATGGTTATTTTTTTTTCCCATCCTGACTGTGCTGCTGTAACAATACTTGAAGCCGGGTACATAAATGACTATTTTACTTATCCCAGTTATGGAGACTGAGCTGTCTATGGTCAGGTCACTATGATCAGGTGAGGGCCTTTTTATTGTACTTCCATGGCAGAGGCACAGCCTGTGTGTGTGTGTGTGTGTGTGTGTGTGTGTGTGTGTGTGTGTTGTTGTTATTTTGAGATAGGGTTTCATGTAGCCCAGGCTGATATTAAGCTTGCCATGTAGCCAAGGATGATTTTGAACTCCTAATCTTCCTGCCTCCACCTCCCAAGTGTTGGGAGTATGGGAGGGAGCCACATATCTGGTTTACATGGTGCCAGGGATTGAACCCAGGCCTCATGCATCCTAGGTTAATACTTTACCAGCAGAGCCACATCCCAGCCACATTGCTTCTAAAAGAGTTGAATATATTGATAGGGCCACCGGAAGTGTCTTCCCTGCTATTTGACAACACTCATGTCTGTTTTTGTTTTCCTTATGTATTGACTCTCTGTATTATACATTAGGAGTTGGCCAACTTTTCCCATAAAAGGCCAAATAGTAAATGCTTTGGGCCTTGTAGACTATACAGTTTCTATTGTAGCTACTCAACTCTAATTAGGGTGATGTAAGCAAGGGAGTGAGTGTGAATTTTATTAAGTTTTTGTATGTCCTAGAGTATTATTTCTCTTTATTTTGTCAGTCACTTAAGAAATTAGTCTTGGCTAGACATGGTGGTATATGCTCAAGATGTAAATTCTAGCACTCCCTTGACTATATTGTAAGCTCAAGGTCAGCTGGGCCACATAGTGAGAATCTCTCAACACTAAAATGAAGCTGGTGTGCTGGCACAGTCCTGTAAACCTAGCTACTCAGGAGAGTGAAGCAGGAGCATCACAAGTTCAAGGCAGGCTTGGGCTATGCAGTGAGTTCAAGGCCCACCTGGGCAACTTAGTGAGATTCTAATGCTCAAGATAAAAAGTACTAAGGGGTGGGTTAAAGCTCAGTTGAAGCTTACTTGCCTGGAATGTATAGAAGCTCTGGGTTCAATCCATATATATATATATATTCAGAAACAATCCACAGTTGGCTTTCTACTAGGAAAAATTTAAATTTATATATATATATATATATATGTATATATATTCCCACTAAAATAACCAGAACAGCCCCAAACAAGTAAGCAAGCAAAACCAAATCACTAAGCTCATGGGTTGCATGCATTCAGACAGCAGACTGGACTTGGTTGGCAGGTTATAGTTTGTTGACCCTTGTAATAGATAACTGAGTTTGTTTTACCTGTTTTCCCCATTCACTTTTTTAGATCAGTTCCTTAGGCCTGCAGATGTTTAAAGTTTCTGCATAGTCAAAAAAAATTTTTTTTTGCCATTTTTGCCATAATTTTTGAAAGTTAGAATGTCTTTCTTTACTAATGACTAAGTCCAAAAATATACACAATTTAATTTTAGCTTTACAGACATATTTTCTGAAGAAGTAACTTTCATTCCTGTGGACTTTATTTTGGTGTGTAGTGTGGCTTGATACCTAAATTTAAATTTTTCCTAGTAGAAAGCCAACTGTGGATTGTTTCTAAATACTCCCAGTTTGTCCAGGGATCTCCAACTGTGCTTTGGGTGACTTTGATCCCCACCTTTCACTGTAACCATTTCTCCAGTTTTATAAGAGCTCTGTGTCAACCTATGACTAAATTTCACTTAGTTCTTCTCAGCTTTTGGTTTACATTTGACATGGCCTTTGTAGGAGAGTGAGTTGAGACCTCTTGTAGGCCTGTTAGACTTATGTAGAAATAAATATGTTAAAATGTATTTATATAGATATTGTTTTTTAAAATATTAGAAGCTTAAAAATTATTAGTATTGTTGTATATGTGTGCATGAGTGTGCCGCTGCTAGCATGTGGAGGTCAGAGGATAACTGTGGAGTCTGTCTCTCATGGATTCTGGGGATCAAAGTCAGGTCATCACTTACATCATTGGGTAGCCAGCACCTTTATCTGCTGAGCTATCTTGCTGGCCCCTAGCTTTTTTTTTTTTTTTTTTAAGTGAACAATGACAGTCTGTTCTCTTGATATGGAAAAAGTGTGCAGTTAACAATGCGTTAAACAGCATTAGCCAGGCGTGGTGGCAGGAGGGTCACTGTGAGTTCGAAGCTGTCCTGGGCTACCGAGTGAAACCTTAACTCAAAAATAAGGAAACTTCAAGAAACAAAGATAATATTTTTATTCTCTAGCTTTGGAAATGTTGTACTCAAATTTATAAGTAAAACAACTTTTCTATGATAGCAACCCTGTAAGCTTTTGCATGAGCTATCTTTAATTTAGTCTTAGAGTTGTGCTGAAGTGATTTAAAAATAAGCAAAAACCTGTTGAGCTACAATCTACAAAGCTGTTTCTAGGGGTGGCCTTCCTGTCAGAGACTTGGGACTTGTCCTCGGATTCATCGGACTATGAAGAATGGCTGCGATGCTTTTGTTTTTGATAACATCAAAAGTTATTCTAGCCAAATTAAAATGCCAAAGTGTCAAGGATACACTTTGTCTGATTTCTCCACAATGCTCTAGTTTTAGAAATTGTTAAAATTCCTTCCTAGTTCTTTGGTACACAGTAGAAAAACCCGGCTGTAGAGGCCCTCCTCTGGTCAGCCTGTATTTGCAGGGGAGTGTTCTTTCAGACTCAAGCTGGGTTACTGTGGTGCTGCTGTGTGACATGAGGTAGCAAGCCCCACACGAGTTAGGGAGATGCACAGTGCTTGGGATCAAGTTCCTGTCAAGTTCTCTGCAAGAGCTTGAACTACATGTCTTGATCCAAAGAACAATTTCCTCCAAGGTGCTTTGGGTTTAAATGAAATTGGTGGCTGATTCTGCCCTACGTGGTCTGTTAGTTTCCTTAGGAAGCATGTTCCAGTTTCTCTACAATGGTCCTTATCTGTTTCCTAGATTGATCTCTTAAAATGATTAAGATGGGATCTTTTGATTTGAAATGTGCAGTCTGTGTTTATGTGTAGCTAGACTGCAGTGATATGTGTAGAAATTTTGTTTCATGTCCCTACCCAATATGAATTTAGAGAAAAATAATAATGAGTAAAAACATAACAGGCAGGCCTGGTGTGGTGGCACACGCCTTTAATCCCAGCAACTTAGGAGGCAGAGGCAGGTGGATCTCTGTGAGTTCAGGTCCACATAGTGAGTTCCAGGACAGCTGGGGCCACAGGGAGACCCTGTCTCAAAACAAAAACAAAAACAAAAACAACAACAACAAAAAAAAAAACAATAAGCTAACATGAAATGAGAGGACAGTGTGGAATCTTCAATTCTTTTTTGAAAGCCAGCTTTATTTTTATAAACCTTTAACAGAAGACAGTTTGTTCTTTGGATAATTGGCCCAGGCTTTGTCTTCCTCTTTCAAATATGCTTCAAGCAAAGACCAATTGAGATGAATAGGATAAGTGAAATTGGGAAATTAAGAAGATGGATATTTTTCTCTTAATATGAGAACAGAAGTCATGTGGAATCTTTTTTTTTTTCAAATAATTTTTGAGAGCCGCTGTCTTTCGAAAGTCAGAAAATTTTTGCTTGAGTATTGTCACTATAGAGAGTAAATAGGATTCTGAAGTCTTTAATGTGGTTCAGAAATGTCGCCTTACTATTTAATCATGGCATTTCTGCAAAAATAAACCCCTGTGCCCACGTCTCTCCCGCTTCTCTCATTTCTTTTAATGTCTTAGATCTAGACTAAGCATTTGAACAGCCATTGCTAAGTGTTTCCAGGTTGGAAAACTGTAAGAACTTGGCTGGTTATAATCCTGATTTTCATGGGAGGGAACAGTTTTTCCCTTAACTGTGTTAGAAGTCATCTACTGTATCTGCTATTTGGACCTAAGTGGATTGAAAAGTCAAACAGGACTTTGTATAGTTACTAAGAAAACTAGCAATTTCTTGCTCTGATGTGGTGGGCAGTCTTATTGACCAGTTCATTATTGCAGCTACCACCTGGCCTCTGTGTTGCTGGCAATTCATTGCTATTGTCCCTCTCATTTCTGAAGATAACATGTATCAGGAGGGTCTGTTGCTCCTGTCCATACATGGGTCCTGGATAGGGCGAATTTCAGTATCCCAGAAGCATTTCTGGCATCCATACATTCTTACTCTTATTTCTCAATTAAAGAGAATGGTTTTGCTTCAGTTTCACTTTAACTCTCATGTCTCATTGACATTTTCTAGGCTTCTCTTCAAGGAAAATTTAAAATAACTGGAAACTCACGTTTTCTACAGACATTCTAGTCTTACACTCATGCTCATGACCTTTCTACTTGGTGTTATTCAAAGAGTGTTACCTAAATCACATCATTAAAAGCCACAACAACAACAAACCCCAAAAATTTACAGCAAAAATACCTGTAGCTCAAGGGGTAAGCACGACCCTTCCTCTGTAGTTGGAAGTGCTTTAAGTGACTGTCTTGCAGACTGAATCACAAGACCTTGGAGGTGGAATGCACTTGGCATGTTCACTATTCCATGAATTTGTAGACTAAATATATTACACCTCCTTTTGTAGATTATCCAGAACACTTTGTCATCCTTTTAAAATTGCAAATAGCAATATTATAAAATTGGCTGATGGGAAATGACATATTAAGGTTACATATATTTTGAATTTAATGTTATATTCGAGGATATGCTAAAGTTGACCAAATCCAGCTTCACTTGGGATACATAGGAGGGAAAATTGTGAGGAAGCCTTTTTCCTTTCCATTCATAAATGGAGTAACTATGATTTAAAGAACTAAAAATCACAAACGCAGATGGTCTAGCTGGATGATTTGCAAGGAAACCAGATAGGCAAGATATCGGGAGATTTAGGGTAAATAATTAAAAATTCAGCTCTTTTTTCTTAACTCTTTGATTCTTTAGAAAAAAAATTAGGTTTGGGAATGTCATAATTAATTGTTGAAATTGTTAATGCATTTTCAAGGAAAAAAACATTAAAAGGGAGAAATTTAATTTTCTAAGATGATGCAGGACAATAAAATGAGGCACAGTCAGGAAAGTGATAGACTTTCAGGTCATGAATGTCAGGGGACTTCCAGGAGAAAATGTTCACTGTGTTGTGTTCTGTGTGTGTTTTACATTTTTACTCTTTTTACTTTACTTTTGCTTCTCTCATCCTCCTTTTTTGACTTTTCTATCTATTAGAGTCAGGTCTTTTAAGAAAAGTTGACCGAAGCCAAACATAGTGATGCATGCCCATAATCCCAGCACTTGGGAGCCTAGGCAGGAGGATTTTGTGTTCAAGGCCAGACTGAGTTACATAATAGATTCTGTATTGAAGACTAAAAGTGAAAAAAGCCAGATCTTATGGCACAGACCTTAGACCTTCAGTAATCCTAACTACTCAGGAGACCAAGATAGGAGAACATTTCAACACTAGTGTGGACAACTTAATGAGATCCTGTCTCAGGATAAAAAAAACAAGAAAAAAGTTAAGGATATAGCTGAGTGGTGGATTGTGCTAGCCTAGCATGCACAGGGCCTCAGGTTCAATCCTTGGCACCACAAAAAGAAAATGAAATGTATACAACACTAGCCTATAAATGTCTCAGTTCCTTGTGGTTCTTCCCTAAAAGCCAGCATTGGTTTTGGTTTAAAAAAATAAAAAAAAGAAAGAAAAGAGGCCGAAGGGGTCTGGTATTTATTACCTCACTGTGGTAGCCCCAGGGTTACCTTACTGTCTGATCTGTAAGAACCCATATTACAAAGGAGATAGGAGCTGAGTGGAAAGAACAGGAGTTTTGGTCTCATTTATGGAATAGGAATAATACAATGTGTCAAAGCAATGTGACAATTACGTGTTAAATGCTGTCTATACTACTAAGTACAGTTGGTAGATCTTCAAGAAATGCACATTGCTTTTCTGACAGGCCTCAATAATCTTAACTTTGTATGCTCAAATTAACATTTGACTGATATTTTAGGAGCAATTAATATGTAGGATCTTTCTGAGTTCTGTGAGGTATAAAAGATAGACGTCAAATGGCATTTGAAAGAAGATCACAAAATGAAGAATAGTCTTATATAAATGGTGACAGAGGAAGGCCTCATGAGCCAACCTTAAATTCCAGGGGTGGGTGAAGCAGAGGCTTTGAAGATGCAGTTTGAAGGAGGGGAGGAGACAAAATGACTTGTTACCTCTTTTCCTTGTGCAATCTTCAATCTTCCTTTATGGCTTTAGAATGAGTTTCTCAGTCTCAACATTATATTGGCATTTTAGGTCAGGTAACCAATGATACAGGGACCAATTCTGTGAATTGTAGGATGTTTAGGTGTTGTCCTTGGGCTCTGTCTGCTGGATACCAGTCAGAGACTTTGGGTAGCACCCCTACCTCTAGTTGTGATCATCTGAAATGTCTGTAGACATTGCTGAATATGTTGGGGAGGGGTATGGATTTCCCATAAATGAGGATTACTGTTTTAGGGATTATGATTCTGTAGTTTTCATTTCTCTTCATGAATATCCTGCCCAAAGTACACCCAGGGAGGAATTATGAGACAGTACCAACAAAGGGTTAAGACTTTATTAGGTTGCAAACATTTTGTGACTTGATTTTCAGTGTTATGGATAGAATGATGGAAATTGTACTAGGGGCAGCATGGACTTGCCAAACTTTCATTTCAGTTCCAATACATCTGAGCCTATGATATGACCACACTTATGGGTGGGGTGGGAGTGGGGGAGTGGGCAGCATAAGCTCTAGAAATTAGAGGAATTTACCAGTTTCATAAACATTATTTGACAGGTATGTAGTTCTTCCAGGGTTTTTGGAGGAGCCATTGATTGTTATGGAGAGAGAGAGAGAGAGAGAGAGAGAGAGAGAGAGAGAGAGAGAATGTGTGTGTGTGTGTGTGTGTGTGTGTGGATAAATATTCTGGAGAAATGGCTCAGAGTGTAAGAGTACATACTGCTATTGTAGAAGATCTAAGTTTGGTTCTTAGCACCCATGTTGGGTGGCTCACAACCACCCGTAACTCCAGCTCCATGGGAATGATGCCCCCTCTGTCCTCTGTGGATACCTGCACTCATATGCATCCCCCCCATATCATCAAAAAATAATAAAAATACATCTTTTAAAAATAGATTTGTTAGCCGGGCATGGTGGCGCATGCCTGTAGTCCCAGCACTTGGGAGGCAGAGGCAGGCGGACCTCTGAGAGTTCAAGGCCAGACCAGTCTACATAGTGAGTTCCAGAACAGCTGGGGCTTACAGGGAGACCCTGCTTCAAAAAGATCAAAAAAAAAAAAAAAAAAAAAAGATTTGTTCACATTAAATGCCTCTAACCTCCAAATGGATTGCCATTAGGGGAACACACAGTTCCATTTTTTTCTGTGTACCTAGCACCCTACCTTTCACCTAATAGTTGCTCATGAGTTATTTGAATTGAATTGAAATCCTGGCTGTCATTTGTGCTTGAGGAATTTCTCCCCTTTGATCTGGAAAGGGGAAGAAGGGGAAGTGCCAGAAGGCAAACAACTGTAGCTTAATCTGTGGCAGGCATCAAAGAACAAGTTCCTGTCAGCAGCTTTCAGGGTTCCATTTGCAAACTCTGTTTTGAGATTGGCTGTGGTTTTGGTGTGCTCCTTAGGTCAGCCGGAGGGGAGGATATTGGATGTAGGCTGGGGCTTTTCTTCCTGCAGAATATTTCTCCAGGTGCCCCTCTCATCGTTGAACCTGACAGGCACTTGGTGAAGATTGGTTATTATAATCAGTTTTGATTAATGTCCTATGCACAGGACTTGAGAAATTGACTAGAAAGAGATGCAAAGGAAAAAATAGGATGATTTGAAGTAATTTCAGGCATTGTGCTTAATCCTTTAAAAACCAGTTGCTCTTACTTAAAAATAGTATTGAAACAAAAGATGTGAAGGGAGGCTGTTTAAGTCAGAGGGTGGGTAGGTGGTGGCGAGCCTGTGGGAAGCTTTTTCCCTCAGCAGGTCAGGCAGATTTCCTTAATTCTCTTAACAGGGAGCAGCCCGTAAGATTCCGTCTTTATAAAGAGAATTTTCTAAACTGCTTGGCCACTGAATAAAATCTAGATTACATGGAATGTGGTCTAGCTCTTAACAGGAGTGAAGAAACCAGGACCCCAGTGGAGTCTTACCTTCAGGACTTTCTAGTTAACAAAGAGAGGCTAGTGAAAGGTAGGAAGGGTGAGGAAAGACAGGCAGTTGTTCCCAAGGTGAACTGATTTTTTTTTTTAATAAGTTATTGAGAATTTCATACATGCATATAAAATGTTTTGATCAAATTCATGCCCACACCCTCCCCTCTAACTCCCCTCATATCTCCCCATCACTTTTTTCTGAAAACTTCATGTACTCTTTCTTCTTTGATTTATTTATTTTTATGGGTGGTTTGGCTACTTTACACCCCCCCCCCCCGAAGAGGTAACCCTAAAATCTTTTAAGGATTAGATACAAGCTTCCAAATACTTTCAACATTTTTGGCCTTTGGAACAGAGTATGTTGCTAAGAGGCTGAAGGATATTTTGACTTTTAGCCAAGAAACTGGCTACTTTTCCTTGGGGTCTTTTTACCTAACGGCCTACATTCCCCTGCCTAGCCAATTCCTATCTCCTATTCTTATCACACCATCCTCTGAAGAGGTTACCCAAATTGCTGATAGGGAATCAGGTGCAGACCGCTCTGGCTTCTTCCATGCTGAACAGGGATGCAGGGTGAGGCAATTGGAGTACCCCTTCAGTGGGTCTATCTAAGAGACCCCAAATTGCATAACTTTTATCTCTAAGGGGAAAATAATGTCCTTCAATCGTGACTAGGAGATGTGAAGGAGAAGTAAAGGCAAGAGTGATTAGATTAAGTAATTGTCTAAAAAAAGTCGGAACAGGGCAATTTTCAAATGTGCGTATTAGTCCATTGGAATTTCTTGACGAGAGCTTCCAAAAACATCCCTCTGTTGGGTTCCTCCTCATTTTTCTTTTGTCTTCTAAGGCTGGACTCTAGAGTGATGGATTCAGGATTTGCTTTCAGGTATTTTGATAGCTGTTGGAATGGTTAGAATCAGTGTCAGTTCCCTCTCCAAAGGCTTCTAGATAGGGGGAGAATACAAATTTATTTATCATTTTTTAAAAAATAAACTCTTCTTTTTTGGATAGAATAATTTCAGAAGATAGGATGGCCAGGTACCCTGCTCTCTGTTTCTCTTACTGGTATTTTATATTTGTTACAATGAATAGATACATTGTTATTAGTAAACATATGCATTTTGTTCACATTTCCTCAGTTTTATTTAAAATCCATCTTCTGTTCCTGGATCCCATTAGGGATGCTGCATTATATTTGCTTGTCCTGTGGTTTTTCCTGGTTTGGGGTATGGTGATCTGTTACTTTCCTTGTTTCCTAGTTAATTTTGAGGAGTTCTGTCAGGTGTTTGTAGTCTGCCTCGACTGGGATTTGTCTGATGTCTTTCTCTATGACTAAGCTAAGGTTTTTGAAGAGGATCTCAGAGGTGACATTCTTCCTTGTCCACATCCTCTTAAGTGTGCCTGTGAACTGGATGTGTTGCCTCAGTTACTTGCCTGAGGTAATGATCGCTGGGCTTCTCCACAGAACTAAAAACACCTGTGAATACCACAGACACCTATCCTTTTTTGCCTGCTTCACTTTTTGAGAAAGTCTTTGTGCATTGCCACACTGATGGCTGGGGCATTTGCTCCATTTCCTTAAGTAGAGTAGCAACCAGTACATCAATAATTTATACTTCCATAGACTCATGGATGTTTATTTTGTACTTCTGGTTGTAATATACTATTTCATTTTGTTCAGATTGTTCCAGCTTTGGCCATGGGGAACTATTCACCTGGGTCCATGCCCTCATCAGGATTTTATTTTCTAAAGCGCCTCATTACTTTATGACACTAAAAATATACCTCTTTGACTTTTTGTGCTTTTAAAATGTTTTCTTATGTGGGAGTAGTGACAGGTCATATATTTGGTGACTAAGAGTTTGGTTTCAGCTCGTGACCAACAGTTACCCTGTTGTCTCTTACATGAATATATGTGAAGTATAGGTAATGGAATTGTAAAAATCAATTATTTGTGTAATAGCAGTATGCATGATAAGTATCAGTCCATGCTCAGCATTTGGATGTAGAGGCACATCTTCTAACTTCTGTTTCTGGGTCCTCCCGTGGCTTCAGTACATACATGTTTAATAATTGAACCATTGTTGCTCAATTAATACATTCGGAGGAGTGAGATGTAGAGGGTGAAATGTTAGGGAGCTTTATTAGGCCGTGTATCTGTTTTCTTTGACCTGATGCGTTCAAAGTAATAATCTCTCTTAATTACTCTGAAGAACTACTTAGGGACTTCTGTAAATAATAATCTTTTAGAGACCGGATGAATTCCACAATAGAATCTGCTGTCTACCCAGTTAAGTGGACAAGTGTTTCCTTTCCTAAACCTTTTGTTTTTTTGATTGTCTTGTATTCCCTCATATCACATAGCTTACAGGTATGTCAGCTAACTGAGAAACAAGTATGGGGAAAGGGAACACAAAACCAAATGTGACTAGAAAACAATGCGATTTTAAAAAGCTTGTCATTTCTTCTTTCTTCCTATTCCCCAAGCCCTTAAAATACCCCATTCTTTACAAACGGGTTTTTATATCATTAGATTTCCAGTGTTGATGAATGAATAGTTACACATTTGGAACTATACAGAATTATGATATAGCTAAGATATTCAGAAGAATTTCATGTAATTCGTCTGCATGGAAGTTCTGCAGTGAGGCCCTATGGAAATGAGATAGTGGCTTTCAACACAGCCCAGGCAGCAGGGAGCCTTACATCAAGGAAGATGGGTTAGGGTGCTGACAGCCACTGGTCCTCCTAGCAGGTGCAGGAATGTATTATTTTTTTTTTTAATCTTTGAAAAGAGGAAAAAAAGTCATATGTGACATTGTGTGTATATTTTTTTCGTATGATTTCCTTTAAATATTTATTTTTTATTGAATTTTTGAAATTTTCATATAATATAATTTGATGGTAATTAGATCCCTCCCCTCTTTGAACTCCCCCAATTTAATATACTCTTATATATAATGTAATATGGCCTATAGAGTCCAGTTTCTGTCCCTAAATGTCCGTCAGTGTGGATTCATCCACCAAAAGTCCCATCCATGTAAGACACCATCTTTCCCCCTCCCAGAATCCATCGGTTGCTAAAAGTTCCTTAGGTTGGGTTGAAATTTCTTACCCACATCCCCATATCTATGCTGGGATTTTGTCTGATTTGAGCTTGCGTAGGACTTGTGAATGCTGTCACCATTGCTGTGAGTTCATATGAATAAATGACTAGCTGTTTGGAAGACTGTGGTCATCTACCCCCCTCTGGCTCTTACTTTTTGAGACAGTCTTACATAGCTCAAGTCAGTCTGAAACTTGCCTCAGCCTCCCGAGTATTGTTATAGGCATCCACTGGCACACTGGACTCAAGAATAGTGTGGATCATACAGGATCTTTTAAATTAATTGTTTTTGGAGACATAGTCCTGCTATGCAGGCAGACTAGCTTTGAATTTACCATGCTAAGCCTCCTGAGTGCTGGGATTACAGGTGTGTGCAGTTATGCCCAGATAAGGATTACATTTTGAAATGATGTGACTAGTAGGGCCCTCTTTGTGACAAGCCCAGAGCATGGAGTCCTGAAGGCTGTTTGTCTTTCTCCTTTAATTATAAAAATAGTCACTGGCTCTTACTGACCTTTGCTAATTCCTGCATTAAAAAAATTTTTTTAGGGACTGGAGAGATGGCTCAGTGGTTAAGAATACTGGTTGTTCTTGCAGAAAGACCCAGGTTCGAATCCCAGCACCCACATGGCAGCTAACAACTGTCCGTTAACTCCAGTTCTAGGGGATCCAACAGCCTCTTCTGTCCTCTGCGGGCATTGCACGACAAGGGTGCACTTACCTACATGCAGCATATTGATGAGAAAGCATAGGTGCCTGGGAGTTGATGCTGAAGCTGTAAATTACTGGTGCTCCTTTTGTATCAGATGCTGCTTTGACCACAGCGTATAGCTGCTTGTGTGGATTCTGAGGCTCAAGGAATAAGTCATTTTACTAAGTTTTCCAAAATGAAACTGGGCTTTAATGTTATACAAAAGGCTAGATTAGGATGGATTTGGGAAGCAAACATGAGTCTGACAGTCAACACATTGCCCCTTCTGATCTTTCCGGAGTGAATTTTTCATCTGTCCCCTCTAGGAAGCTGATCTGGTTCCTGTCCTCCAACTGACCAGTACCTAGAATGTCAACAGAGTGACTCATCTCTTAACATCCTGCCCTTGTTCTGGAGAAAGAGTTGTTTGCCTTTGGAAAACAGAGCTTACCTCTATGGAAAAACCCCCAAACAAACATTGTTCTAGCAGAGGTTTTCTTAACTGATACCTTTTGACTTTTTTTCCTCTGACTCCTCCTTCTCTTTTTCATTTTCTTTTTTGGGAGGGGCAGATTTGGTAACTGAACTCAGGACCTTGCATGGTCTAAGCAAATGTTCTATCAGTGCTCCATCCCAGGCCCTCTTGTGACTTATGTTTGTTGGTTTTTCCTTTGTCTACTGTGTATGCCAAGTGATTGAGAATTTTGGTATGAGAAGGACCTGAAGACTAGCTGTTATGCTTTTAGAAACAGAGGTCAAGGTGAAGAGGATCTGACCTCTGGTCAGCTATAATCACAACCATTTTCAGTTCCCATGTCTTGTAAATTCTGAGTTTGGCTTCTTTGATTTTATGTAGTAGGATTTAGAAAATTGCATCTGATTGCCTGATTAGCAGTTCTTTCTATTTCAGAATGATGCTGAGATTGTAGCATAGTAGGTTTTAAGTCTTATGCAATTTCCAGGCTCTGCCACCCTAAAATCTTCAACACACACAAAAAATGCATAATATACATTGAGTTGTTTATCAGAAGCTAAGGGTTGATAGAAGAGTTGGAATTGTAAGGTGAAGGACTGCTGTAGTTTGGCATTAAGGAAGGTTTTGGGCAAGTCTTATTTCTTGGGACTTTACTCAGAAAGAAAGCTAGATTAAACTTTTTTCTCCCCTTTCTTAATTTCTCTTTCTTTTCTTTCTTAATTTATCTAATTTCTTTTTGAGACAAGGTCACCCTGAAGCCCTAGCTGTCCTGAAACTTACTATGTAGACCAGGCTGGCCTGGATCTTACAGAGAGATCTGCCTGCCTCTGCCTCCAGAGTGCTGGGATTAAAGGCCTGTGCCACCATACTCAGCTTTTTCATTTTTTGAGAGGTAGAGTCTCATGTCACCCAGATTGGCCTTGAACTCCCTTTGTAGCCAAGCATGACTTTGAACTCTTAATCCTCTTGTTTTTACCTTTCAAGTGTGGAATTATAGACATGTGTATTAGTTACTTTTCTGTTGCTGTGATAAAACACCCTGGCTTAGGGAACTTATAAAAGGAAGAGTTTATGGTTCCAAAGGAATTAAGAGTTTGTCATGGTGGGGAGGCATGGTGGCAAGAGGTAGCTGGAGCAGGAGCAGAAAGATAAGCGCTCACATCTTGAAGCAGGCAAAGGAAGCAGAGTGTAACTGGAAATACCTAAAAACTCTAAGCCTGCCCCCAGTGACATGCTTTCTCCAGCAAGGCCACACCTTCTGAGACCTCCCAAAACAACTGGGACAAAATGTCTAAATACTTGGAGCCTATGGGGGACATTCTCATTCAAACCTTTACAACTTACAAGACCATGCTCAACTGGGCTCTGGAATTTTACCATTTCTTATTTCAGGGAATGTATATTGTGTATTTTCTCAGGGATGATACAGAATGCCTGCATTGTATATAAATCATTACCCCTTAATTGCAGTATTATAGAATATAGACTCCTGCTATCTACATTGATTTGCTTCATTTGTCTAAAAGGAAACACTCTGACTCCCTTAGGAAAGAGTAGCTGTCCTGAGGGAGGAGAGGTATGGGGTCAGCTTGTTCTTGTGAAATCATGAGCACTCTGAGGTTTTAATGGGTGCTAACAACAGGGAAAAGAACCATGAGAAGGGGATGAAAGATCTGGCATGGGTTCCTGTTTTTAGATGTTGATGGTATGGTCAGACTCTGTGCAGATGGTAGTCTTAGTTCCTTCCATAGGCCATTTTTACCTCCAGGTTTCTGATTTTCATGTTCTACCACAGAGCTGTCCTGCAGCCCCAGAGTTCATAATACCACACTGGCTTTACCATGTACATTAATCCTCACTTTAAATAAATGCTCAAGAAGGAGCTCAAAAGATGTGGACCAAAGCATACAAAAATTACCAAGGGAGAAATGGGGAAAATAGGGACACTTTAAATTGGAAGGGTGGGGAGGGAGGATAAGACAGGAGAGAAAGAGGAGACATAAATAGTGCCTAGCTAGTATAAAAAGCCAGAGGGAATCATATTAGTCTAAAAACCTACTGAAAAATTACACATACAATATCCCTACATGAGTCCATGAATATAGCTGAAGACTATATAAGAAGAAACAGTGTCAGACAGGAGAAACCTTCCTTTGAGTTGTTGGTTAGGGTAGTCCAAGAAGCTCCCAAAATTACATAGGCTACTGCCACAGTCCTTGATTGCCTCCCAAAACTTGATGGAAAGACCCTATTGCTGAAGACAGGACATACTTTGGACACAGGATTTGGAGCAATGGCGCTGGAGCTGACCTGGAAGCCACCTCCCTGAAGGCTAGCTCTCATAGCTTTGGAGAGCACTATGCAACCTGATATATCATTCAATGGTCCACCCCTAGCTTCAAGGCCTAAAAACTACATCGATGATCAGCAAACGACATTGGTGCAGTAGTGACACTTCTATCTTGGGGGTTATCAACAACTAATTAATTGGACTTAAAGCCCACTGAATGGGAAGAAACACATGTCTGGTACTATATACCTAGCCAAATACACATAGCTGGAGACGTCATAGATCTTAGAGAAAACCCAAGGCTCTCATATCCCTAGACAAATGCAATTTCTTACTATGTGCAAAATATGGATCCTTAAATTCACAGACAAGTATCCCAATCACCACCCATCAAAGTAGCTTCTTTTTCAGCAGACAGAGATTATTTCAGTTATACCACAGGTCACACACAGAGATTCTCTGTGAATTGCCTGAGCCTAAGTGGCACATTTAGGATGAAACCTCTATACCTAAGACTCACGAAACAGAACAAGGGATAAAGAGAACACTAATACATCTTTCAATTCTCATCAATGAAGCTCCCTCATGCAACAGAGGGCCAGGAACACAAAAGGCCACAAATGGCTAAAACATAGAGAATAAGAGTTGGCAGAGTGTGGGTCCTTGGACAGGGCTCCTATAATTGAGGTCCACTCACCCAGGGCTCAGGGACCATTGTGCCAGAGGGGGTGGAAAGATTGTTAGAGCCAGGCAGGAGGTGCATGACCATATGGAAACAGTCCTGCAGGTGCCAGGGGCCCTTCGCATACAAACCTACAGCAATGGTGTCAGCTTGCACAAGACCAATGCAAACTTAAGCAGACAGAAACCCAGCACAGAACTGTGGGAATGAACAGTAAGCCCCAATCTTAGTCAAAGAATTATTGGCAGCTGGTTACTGCTGGGTGAGGAAGAACAGATCTTGAAGAGAGACTCTAGATAGGCTGACTAAACCCTGGTGAATGAACTTGTACTGAGGGACATCTTGGGACACTAACTTTACATAATAGGCCTTAATACAAATGATAGCATGTATGAACTCCGGTGGGGGCGGGGGTATGGCAGGGTGCCAAAGGAGAAGGGGGATGGGGGTATAAAGATAATTTTATGTATGAAATACACAAAAATTCAATAAAGAATTATATGAAAAAAGAAATGCTCTGTTTACCTGACAACAGTGTGGAAGTCCATTGTTTCACATTACTCCTTAATGACCTTAATAGACCTTAATAGAAATACTGGGGGCGGAGGTGGGGGTGGGGTTGGGAAAGTAATTTAAAGGCCATGAATGTGATGAATGGGGTAGGGGAGGTTTTGAGTCACTCTCAGGCTTACTTATTCTGGCTCAGTTTCTTTTTAATTTTTTGGGGAAAAGATAATAGGAGGGAAAACCACATTAACTTTTAAGCCTGTTATCTATAGAAGCCAAAAATATTTTCTGTACTGGGTTAGAAATGGAGTCCATTGGGGCTAGAGAGATGGCTCAGCAGTTAACCCAGAAGATCTGGGTTTGAATCCCAGCACCCACATGATGGCTAACAACCACCTGTAACTCCAGTTTTAGGGGATCTGACTCCCTCTGTCCTCCATGGGCGCTGCATGATACAGGTGCACTAACACACAGGCATGCAATACATTCATACACTAGAATGAATGAAAAAAAGAACTAGAATACATTAAAACTCCCCACAGAGCTTAGCACATGGAAAGCAATTAATGAGTGATTGCCTTTGTATTTATATTGCTGTTAAATTGACATCAGAAAGAAATCTAGAATGTCTCCCTTCTGAGGGTATGCCACCCTCTTCCTCCCCTCTCATAGGGCTGCTACCCTCAAGGAATTCTCAGGAGGACTGAAGTAGCTTTATGGAATTTGAGGCTTTATTTTATTTTATTATGTTTTTTGTCCTTTTTTTTTCCTTTTATTAACTTTTTATTTTTATTTTTTTTTCTCTTTTTTATTTATTTTTTTAATTAAAAGAAGCTTTTCATTACAACAGCATTAACCTATTCAATAACATTTTTCTGAGCAAGGGTACATCTCTTTCAAAATTGGCTATAAAATTTTTAGGTTTGCTGTTGAATTAATACAGTTATACAATATTGAACTTAGTATAAGCCCCACAAGAAAAAAAATTGAACAA
>NW_008338108.1:86681-99593 GCF_000622305.1 Nannospalax galili
GGACATTTTGCGAGATGCTCATGGTCCCTTTTGAAGCAGGGTCTCCCTGTAGCCCCAGCTGTCCTGGAACTCACTCTGTAGACCAGGCTGGCCTTGAACTCACAGAGATCCACCTGCCTCTGCCTCCCAAGTGCTGGGACTACAGTATGCCACCACGCCCGGCTTTATTTATTTTTTACTTTATATGTATGAGTATTATGCCTGTATGTATTAAGTGTACCTGTGTCATGCAGTTCCCATAGAGGACAGAAGAGGGTGTCAGATCCCCTGGACCTGGAGTTACAGATGGTTGTTAGCCACCACGTGGGTGCTGGGATATGAACCCAGGTTTTCTGCAAGAGCAGCCAGTGCTCTTATCTGCTGAGCCATCTCTCCAGCCTGGCAATTACTCTAAATTTTAAGAGGAGAATTCAGTGCAGACAGTCTGTGGAAACGAGGGCATTAACTCTCCGAGCTAAGCTGTCCTTGAGGAGCATGGGTTATGCTATTTTTCATTGCATTTCTGACATGTTTAAAAAAAAAAAAACGGCTACAATCTACTGTAGTTGATTGAAGCCAGGAAAGTTTGCTGCACCTAACAATAGCCTTTCTCCATGAAACACTCCATTGATAGTTTTAGAACTCATTAGTGCTAACCAAACAGTAGTGGTTTTATTACTGTACTAATGGAGCCTGGTACTTGGAGGCTGATGTGCGGGGGAGGGGCAAGGACTGTGGGCAGGACAAGTGAGTTCCTTTCCTCAATTAGTGATGTTCCCCAGAAGAGTAGTTAGGCTCATTCCAGTAAGACAATGTGATCTAGATACACTAAAGGGCCTAATGTGCATATGCAAGGGTGCTCTAAATGAATTATTTCTAGCAAGGAGGAACAAGGGCTTTCTTAATAAAGAACCAGCAAGACAGCAGCATGTCTATGGTCTTCTCCAATAAAGTGATTTGCTTTCCTAACAAATCTAGGGATTTGTTAGGACTAGGGATTCTGATGGACTCAGAGTGAGGGTCAGCTTGGCAGGCTCCAAATGCAGGCAGCAAGGCAGACCCAAGTGACAGCTTCTGCCGTCTTGCATAGTTTTTGTAACATACTTGGGCTCTTCCTTTCTGCTCTCTTTCTCCCTTTGCCTTTTTGTACTTTATTATTTTTAGTGATTAATCAGTCTTCTTTTTCCTGTTTACCTTTAATGGCCTTTTAATTTACTCTGTAGCTGAGGATAACCTTGAACTCTTTTTTTTTTTTTTTTTTCCTGGATCTGAAGACCAAACCCAGGGCCTTCTTGCTAAGCAAGTGCTCTACCACTGAGCTAAATCCCCAACCCCAACCTTGAACTCTTGATCCTTCTGTTCCACCTCCCAAGTGCTGAGTTCATAGGCTTCTTGATTTATTTTGAATTAAGAAAACAATTTAGCCAGACATATCGTCACACAGTTGTAATCCTAGCACTCATGAAACCAAGGCAGGAGGATCGGTGTGAGTTCGAGTCACCCTGGGCTACACAGTGAGACCTTGTCTCAAAAACCAAACAAAACCCTTTATATCTGTCGCCCCAAGCCCCCCCCCCCCAACCTGCTAGCCACATACTCTTCACTCCAGTTTTAGGGTTATCCTACAGGTGACAGGGTACTGCCCTGACTTAACTATAGTTTAGCACATTCTCTTTACTTCTGTTTTGGCATGCTTCTCTCCGGATAAGCATACCATTCTCATGAGACTCCTGTCAGTAGCTGGTTTTGTCCTTCCTACATGTGTCCTTCCCAAAGTTGCTCTTACTTGCTAAACTTGTAGGCTTCATCAAAGCTGTGCCTAATGTCACCTTGCCCTTGGAGATAATCTAGTCCAATGTGGACATTCTGTTGTTGAACTGTCAGCTCTCTAGAGTATGATCGAACCATTGTATAGTTTCTTTGACGATGGAAGCTCTCTCAAAGCAACACTCATCCTGTCCCTTGAAACCCTCAGTGGAGATTATAATGATGAGGTTTTCCTAATCCAGGTGCAAGACCTACCTCAGGGTAGAGTGAAAGCTGGGACCGTTTAGTCCATTTTTGGTGAGCTCAAGTCCTTCAAATATTGCATCTTCTCCCAGTCCCTTCTGGGTTTCTGTCGAATGAGGATTCTTGTCCTGACTTCTTGGGTATTGCTCTATCCCACACACGTTCACCTTCACTGTTGGCCACTGAGTGCCACCTATAATTCTGTTTTATTCTATTTAAAATTTAAATGTATTCATAAAAATATTTATGTGTATGAGTGCTTTGCCTGCATGTATATCTAAGTGCACCATGCGTGTACTGCCCACATAGGTCAGAAGAGGGTGCCAGATCCCCTGGAACTGGAGTTATGGGCAGTTGTTAGCCACATGTGAATGCTGGGAACCAAACCTGGGGCCTCCGCAAGACCAGCTAGTGCTCTTAACTACTGAGCCATCTCTCCAGCTCCCGTAATTCTGTTTTTAAAAACTTAGGTATTATAGTAACTGCTGTTGTTTTTAGGGGACTATGAGAAGTATGCAGGGACAATATTGTATTCAAGGACCTTGAGATCCTCACAGACTTACTGAGCTTTGTGTGTCCTAAGCATGCAAAATGTCACAAAAATCCCAGTACAGAATAAAATGGATTCCGCTGTACTGAGGGTCAGTAGTATCTAGTCATTGAAATGTAATTAGGAAGCATATAGCAGAGTTGAGAGCCATGCCCCTATGTGCAGCTGTTTCTCTTCTGTTGCTGTGTGTATGTGTGCAACTCTAGAGATATACTATGTAATATAGACACCCATTTCTCAGTGATGGAAAGTATTGGGGTCATGTCAGTTCTTTTCTCAGAGGTGGCATGATCTATCTCGAAGCAGCTTGGATGCATATCCAGATCTGCCTTGTTTTGAGTACCTGTGGGTGGACTGTGCCCCTTCAGCCTTCTCTGTGCAGCGGGGGTGATAATACTTGGCTTAATTCATAGGCTTGTTGTAGGGGCAAGTCACATATTAGTTCCTAAGCTTGTTTTGAAAAGTAAGTCACTCTACAAATGCTATTTGTAAGTTCTATTTTCTCTTTCTTGATGTTCCCATTTGGGTTACTTAGAATGCAGGTATTTTTCAGCTTGTGATTACTAAGGTTTTCTTGTTTGTTTACTTATTTGTTCTTTTTGAGAGAGGGTCTCACTATAGCCCCAGCTGGCCTGGAACTGACTATGTAGTCCAGGCTGGCCTTCATCTCACAGACCCGCCTGCTTCTGTCTCCCGAGTGTTGGGATTAAAGATGTGCCACTTCCCCTGGTTGTTTATTTTTGAAGTGGGTGATAATAATACAGAGTTTAAGAGAATCTCCCCATGTAACCCATGCTGGCTTTGAACTTGAGGTCCTCTTGCCTCAGTCTCCCAGAGACGTGTGCCACTGTTCCCAGCCTATTTTAACATCTGATCTGATACTTACCTACTTAAGAAATATTGAGCTTGTTTCAAATGAGCCAATTTTGAGTTCCATGTCCCACCATAGAAGTCAGAGGGGAAGATTAACACAGCAAACTTTCAGAGCAAAATTTTCTCAAGATAAATTAACAAGAAGTTGCTTCCTGAAAGAAAGACACCCAGTTGTTACGAGTCGATTCGCTAGAGAAATATTTGCTACAGCCTTTTTTGCCAAAGTGAATGTGGTCACCAGGGGCAACAGAAGCAGCCATCCGTAACTAAGCAAGTGCAAGAGCTGAATTCAGATACCCCTTTCTGCTGCCAGCTGGTGTGAAGTTGCTTGAACAGGAAATGGATGGTCAGTGTTGGTCTGGCTGGGAACTGGGGAAATCCCTACTTACTGGAGCATCTCCAGGCAAGGATGGAAGAGGGCTTTTCAAGATTGCAAAACTACTTATTGAGAGACTGATGAGTAGAGGAAAAGGCTTATAGACATCCTGCTCAGTCCCCAGAGACACTTCTGAAATGGTTTCCCCCTTAGCCATATGAAAAAAGGCAGAACTCTTATCTTTCTAGGACTCCTGTGAGGGCCCATGGTAGATGCTGGGGGATGGAAGGAATCCTCCTGGGTAGAGCAGGGAAGCTGGTGTGTCTACCATGTGTCTATAATTTATTCGAGAAGAATGTTCACTTTCTTCAAAGCAAGACTGGTAGATGATGTCAGTAACTAATGACTGGGTTTGGTCTCCAGCTTTTATGAAGAATGAATCTGTTTGCTAATTTCTGTGCCAGAGCTTTGCCCTCACCAGAGAGGGCTGGCTAGATGTCAAAGCATCCGTGAAATCTCAGCTGGTTGAAGGACAAAAGCAGAATCAAATCCATTGGGTGTGGATGTCTTTCCATTGCTCAGCTGCAGCCTCTACAAATACATCACAGTTGGAAGTGCCTGAATCCACAACCATTCACTTTGCTGTTTAGCCAAGATAGTGTTGTGATAGCTTTATGATTTGGAAAAGGCTTTCATTGAAGTTACATTTTAGCTGCTATATTTAACTTTTAATTATACCTTATTGAGATAAGTTTTAATTTCCCAAGTGATGCAGCCAAGACATGAAAATGTGGGTCAAGTGGGCAAATAGATTGAAAAATAAACAACATAGTCAACTCCCAAATCTACCACTGTGTCTTGGGTAATTAATTAGAGCAGGCTGTAGTTTCTTACCTATGTAAATGTTTCACGGGTCCAGAGTAGTTCCATTTCCCCTAGTGGACAGTGTGCTTCCAAGTGGGACTTGAAATAACATGATTACACTTGGACTTGCAGATCTTGTGGTCCAGCTTCAGTGACTCAGGTGTAGCTGGTCCTCTCTACATGGCAGTGAATTGCTGTTCTGTCATTTTCTGTTCCAAACTCACTAGGGAGTGCAAAGTTGCTCAAGCAAACATAAAGTAATATGTCATACAGGTCTGATAAATGCAAGGTTCCTTAAGGTAAATAAAAAAAAATATGAGTTTAATCTGTGAATCTCAATGATCTGTGCTTCTCTTCTGATTGCCAGAGTGGGGTTGGGGTGTCAGTGATGGGCAGGAGACCACTGAAAGTTTATATTGAAGGTCAAGTATCCAGATACAAAAATGTAAGGTTCTGGCTCAGCCAGAGGAGCTTGAACGTCTATATATGATCATGTCTACAGAGAAGGCCTAGGCTTCCTGTCAGCTGACTGTTGGTGAGGAATTAGCCCTGCTTCTAGTCAGCATGGGAAATGGACTGTGGGACAGGAGGGTGATAGGAGTGGTCCAGACCACTGGAGCTGTCGGATGTATGTACATACCCAGGATCATAGGCCCTTAGAGTTTAGGACTGAGAGCTGAGCTTTGAAGGCAGGAGATTAGCAGCAAGAAGGCATGACAGAACCTTGTGTACTATCTCACTATCTCTTTTTGTTTGGCACCTGTCTTCTGTGTGCTTCATTTTGCCAGTGCTAAGAATTTCACTGACCCTGAACTGCTATTCTGACCTTCCCTGCCTTTTTTTTTTTTTTTTTTTTTTTTAAAGACAAGCTCTGTCCTAGCTGGTTCTTCATTGCTGTGACAAAATCTCTGACCACTACCAACTTGGGGAGGAAAGGGTTTATTCAACTTACATCTCCCAGGTCTCAGTTTATCAGGGAGCCCAAGGTAGGAACCCAGGGCAGGAACCTGCAGGCAGGAGCTGGAGCACAGGCCATGGAGGACTGCTCCCCTGGCCCCTGCTCAGCCTGCTTTCTTATGCAACACAGGCCCACCTGCCCAGGGGTGGTACCACCCACAGTGGGCTGGGTCCTCCCACATCACTCATCAAGAAGATGCCCCTCAGACATGGCCACAGGCCAGTCCAATAGAGACAATTCCCTGATTGAGCCTTCCTCAACCCAGGTGTGTCAAGTTGACATTAAAGCTATCCAGCACAAGGTCTCAAAAACGTGCTGGGACTAAAGGTGTGTGCTGCCATGCCAGGCATAGACAGCCTCTGGAAGCACTGGGGCATAGAGAAGACAGCCATTATCCATTGCTTTATTTTTGTGATTTGTTTTGTCTCTCATTTTTGTTTTCCTTGCTTGTTTTACTGTGGTTAAAAAATAAAAATTCAATAATTTCTAGGCGTGCATTTCATTGGCAGTTTGTTTCATGTTGTACAACCCATCACCACCATCTTTCTGCAGAATGTTTCCATCATCCAGCCTAAGGATGCTTTGTGAAAAGACAAATTTGGCTGTAAAAAATCATAGACTCTTACAGGTGTGGTGGTGTATGCCTTAACTCCAGCGCTCCTGAAGCAGAGCTGGGCTTTTGTGAGTTCAAGGCCAGTTTGGCCTATAAAGGCAGTTCTAGGCCAACCAGGGATACATAGTGAAACCCTGTCCATCTATATCTTTATATCTATGTCTCTATCTACATCTTTATATACCTCATAAATAGACTATTTTAAGCAAAAGTGGACTCTTCCAAGAACTGAGTTAAAATATTTACTTTGAAGCTTCTGTAGTAATCATGACATTTGAAACAAAAGCTAAGTAATACTTAAAATGCAAGTAGAAAAAAGTCAACAGCCTTTTCATACTGACTGGTTTTTAACCTGGTTTAGGGGAAGAAGTATCTAATTCTGAGTACAGAAAGAGAACTTTTAACAAGGTCTCTGTGAATGGATACCCGTCTCACATGGCAGACATGACAAGGATGCTGTGCAGTACAGGCACATGGGTGTCACTGTGGGTTAGTTTGTTTCAAGGTGGAGCTGATCAACTACATCTGAATCCATGAACTCCCAGATAGACACAGTCTGAATTGCTGGGCTGTCCTGGTGATAATGTGGAGACTTGCAG
Organism: Nannospalax galili; assembly: GCF_000622305.1. Taxonomy (NCBI): domain Eukaryota; kingdom Metazoa; phylum Chordata; class Mammalia; order Rodentia; family Spalacidae; genus Nannospalax; species Nannospalax galili. Next base: position 93,444 of record NW_008338108.1, read on the forward strand.
ATTAGAGCTATGGAGAGATTAAACTGACATTGTCCCTGGTGGTGGAATTAATGACAGTACCTAAAGTTATTTGGAAAGCATCCCCCCCTCCCCTCTCCCCTGCTCCCTTTCTTTTGGTTTTATGTAGGCCAGGCTGCCCTTGAACTTGTTATGTAGCTGAAGATGACCTTGAACTTCTGATTCTCCCGCTTCCGATTCCCAAGTGATAGGCTCACAGGCATATAACACTTCATATAGCTTAGAGACTTAATTGACGGAAGACCTGTGACTAAATTCCACTGTGAATATCAGTTGTAGAGGCAGCCTGAGACTAAACACAAGACTAGAAATAGAAGATCTGGATTGGAGAATCCATTTTCCTGTAATGGGCTAGAGATGCCTAGTGTTGTTTGTTTAATCTTTTTGCAAGATTTCTTGGAATTGTCAGATGCGTCATGTATGTGGGAACATTCTGGAAACATATAATAGTGTCAGCACTACTCATTAGAGGGCCTAATAGTGAAACCGAAATAAAAATAACTGCTAACCTCAACCCCCCTCTTATTAACCCATTTCCTCTTTTAGTATTACTTAGGGTTCCTTTGTCAGCATGTGACTAGCTTCCATCAGTGTCTGGCTCTGAGGAAGTCAGTTGAATGAATAACTTAAGGGGTTTGAACAATAAATTGCTGGATTATCTTAGACCTTGTATTGATTTGTCTTACTCCTAAACAAGTCATATCAAGTGTTTGAACCAACCACCAATTGTGTTACTGTGTCTGTGATGGTATTAGGGATGGAGATGCAAAGCAAGCTCCATTATGATTCTGTTTCTGCACAGTGATTCATCTGTAGACATGTTGGGACATCAGATCAGTGCAAATGTGCCTTGAGAAGCTCAGCTGTAATTAGGAAATGTAAGGAACTGTCCCTGCAAAGGGGTTGGGCTCACTGTGTCTTGTATGAAATGTACAAATGTGGCTAATGGTAGGTAATTGGTTCATTCAGATGTCATAAATCCCTCCTCAAGTGGCTTGCTTCAAATATTTCTCAGAGAACACAAAATTCACCTTGGAACTTGAAGAAATGTGAGATGGTTGGATTTTGTTGTCAGCATATCTTCCTGTTACTAGACCTTGGCTTTGCAGAGTCAAGCAGAGAATAGAGAAGTATTATCAAGATTACTGTCACACAGTAGTGTAAATGAAAATGTTTGGTGGCTTTGTTATTTTACATTTTGGTCTCTTAGTGTGAGTTTTATATTTATATACAATTACAGCATAAGTAATTGATGTTACTGCATCTGGGCTGGTCTGCCTGTCATGTACTTTAGCAACACTTTCCCCAAGGAAAATAGGTTTTAGAGCAGTCAAAAGAAACTGTTGGAGGCCACGCAGGTTGGATCTAAAATTGGTGTTGTCAGTTCTACTTGGTCTGAGTTCTCCATGTGGGTCACATGCTGCCATCTCTCATGTTCTAGAGAAGAAACTTGAGAAATCCAGGGAAAGTTCATTCCTGTTGAGGCATGCTTTCTTAGCTCGCAAGTGCTTAACTTGTTTTGTGGTTGAGTGAAACATTCTTCCCAGAGGCTGTGAGCTTCCTCAGGATTCTTTTGTTCCCACACATTGCTGCTTGCTGAGTTAGGGATGTCTAGTGTGAAGAGATCATGCATGTTCAGTGCCCCCAGTGATCGTCATTGCCCTGCTGCTCCCTGAAGAGGCACCAGGAATAGGGATTTGACTTACAGAATTTTAACCCCAAATGAATTTAGAATTTTGATTTCTGTTATTATGACTAAATTGCTTATTTGATGTGGTTATCCCATTTTCAAAACTACTTTATTGAAGTATACATTGCCATAAAATTCATTTTAAAGTGCATTTAAAATGTAATTGAAGAGCATTTTCATTGCCCCCAAGGAAACTTTACAACAGTTATTTCAGGATTTTGTTGTTACTTTTTTATTTCTTGACAGGATCTCCTTTGCCTAGGCTGGCCTTGAATAACTAATGCTCATGCCTCCACTTCCTGAGTGCTAAGATTACAAACATGCATCACCACACTTGGCTTCCATTTTTAACCTTTACTTTTATGGTACTCTGTGATTTCCTGCAAGGTTTTCTAGATGGCTATGAAGACAAATCATTTAAAAATTTCTCCTCCACAGGCATCGCACAACATGGGTGCACTTACCTACACACAGGCAATACACGCATACACATAAAATAAAATAATAAATTAAAAAATTATCTTTTAATTCCAATCAGATATGACACCATTCACCTCATGTCAAGTGCTCTCTTAAATACTTTATGAAGATTAATTCATTTAATTTATGAGTTCCTCAAGCACCCTTTGACACAGAAATATTCATATTCTCATTCATTTTTCTCTTTCCCCCTCCTTGGGGACAGAACCTAGGGTCTGAGGCATAGTAGGCAAGTCTTCCATTGAGCAGTACCCCATTTGGATACTTTTTAAAAAAAACTTTAAAAATATTTTATTAGCATTGTTTTCTTTAAGAAGTAACTTGATTATGTTGAAAGACTTTGTACAGGTAGAGAATTTGGAAAGGGAAGGAGTCTCTCAAGTTGCTTTGGTCAGAATATTTTATAACCAAAGTAACCAGAAACAAAGCTAAGACAGTAACAGAGATACAGCTGCCATTTGCTGAGCATCTATTATGTGCCAGGCCAGGCACATCCCTTCCTTCCTCCCTCCCTCCCTCCCTCCCCTCCCCTCCCCTCCCAGAATATGATTTTTGTCTCTGGAAATTCAATTAGGGCATAGGTGAAGGCATGCTTGGACTGTAGAAGAGTAATAGAAAATAATGGAAAACCTCTTGGTGTCTGGTAATGGGAGAGGTCTAACATCAAGGCCTGGATGCCCAGGACCACATATGGAGTGAGGATCACAGCTGGGCCCCAGGGAGGTGGGAGGTCCTTTCCAGAGAATCATTTCTCGTCTCTGGAAATTCAATTAGGGCATAGGTGAAGGCATGCTTGGACTGTAGAAGAGTAATAGAAAATAATGGAAAACCTCTTGGTGTCTGGTAATGGGAGAGGTCTAACATCAAGGCCTGGATGCCCAGGACCACATATGGAGTGAGGATCACAGCTGGGCCCCAGGGAGGTGGGAGGTCCTTTCCAGAGAATCATTTCTCCTAAGACCAGAATCTGGAAATAACAGAGGCCTCTTCTGTCCCCAGTGTAAGAGGCATAGCCTGTACCATGCATAAGCTGGAACCTCCAGGGGTGGAGGCTGTGGGGAATGTAGTCACTCAGAGAAGACTGAAAGAGCTGCCCAACATCAGAGTCTTCCATGCTCTGTTCTGCCCCACTATTAGCCTGCCACCATAGGAATGTGGAACTGTGGCTTATGGTAGGGGTCCAAAGCTTCAGGCTCAGTTGAGAGGACACAGGTCACACGAGGGGGCAGGGCACAAACTGTAGGTCGTGGGAGGGGACCACAGCTCAGGCGCACAGGTTGTTGGGCAGGTGAAACTGAACCTGAGTCTCTGTAAGAGCAACAGCTGAGCCATTTCTCCAGCTTGGGGAAAGCCTTTCTTAAGGAAGTTATAGTTTAGCCTGGGTCACTCAGCCTCTGTTTCTCCTTCATTGGCTTCTTTCTGCTGACCTCTTAGACTATACATTCAGTCTAGCTGCATTTCACCTGTGGAGCTTGGGAAGCATTGCTGATGACCCACCTGGTGGAGCGGTGCTTCTTGTTACTGTAGCAACTGTGTCCAAGAGCTCATAGCTTCATGGAATGATTCTTGTGTAAAGCAGTAGGCCCAGGCCTTCCTAAGTCAGAGTTCCTGTGGATTCATTTGCTGAGATTGTGGAGATTGCTTTCGGGGTTACCAAACTGCCAGAGTCTGATGGTTGGCCATTGTTCTGAGCTGCTGATTAATACCAGGTCAGTCTGAAGGATTCTCACTTCAATGATTGTAATAGAAATGCTGGTGAAGTCTCTGTAATTGATGGCTATGGAAATGTGCTATTTACTATACAGCATTTTTTCTAATAGTTGTTAAATTCCTTGGCCCAATTTCCAAACAAATCAAATATGACTTGGCACTGTCATCTACAATCCAAAAAAAAAAAAAAAACCTGAGTCAACTGTATCCTAATATACTGGAACCAGTTACAGCTTAATGGCATTTCTAAATGGCATCTTTTTGCGATCTTCCTCACCCCCAGTCCTTGGAGTTTTAGTTACATGATATCTATAACACTGGGACCAGACAGACACTGTCATTAGAGTGAAGCAAGTCAAGGTGTAATGCCTTTGTGATTTTTTTCCCCCCTAAAAATCCAGTAGTTATTGACAGTTCCCAGAAGATTTCTCTCACCCTCATCTGTGTGGTATGAATACTGTATAAACCATGATTTTTTAACCAGAACACTCAGAGCCTCTTAGCATTGCTCTGTGGATGAATCTCTGACCTCCCAGGTTGAAGATACCTTCTGTCAGCGTTCGACTGTACATCGTGGCGGATTTATGGTAGGGGCTTATCCCTGCTGGATGATGGTGTGTTTCATCTTCTCATTGCCATGTTGAGAACGGTATTTCAGTGCTATGACTTCTGATGGGAGGAATGGGGTGAGGAAGTTTGGGCTTCTTTAGACCATAATGGACCTTGAGTTGTGGGTCTTTGGCCATTTGTTTTTATAGTTCTTCTTGGCTGCTCTTCTCTGGGGTTGTAGGTGGTAGGAGTTGCAGTCTTTCAGGTACTGACATACTTTTGGTGTATTTTTTTGTTTTCTTTTGAGTCAGGGGCCCATGTAGCCAGGAGGTTGGCCTTGAACTCACTGTATAGCCAAGGATGAACTTGAACATGATCCTCCTGCCTCTGCTTGTGGAGTACTGGGATTACAGGCATAGGACACTGCCCTCATGGTATTTGTAGATTTCAGAGGATTTTTAAGCATTGGTAGCAATCTAGACTGGTGGCCAGTAGAGACATAAGACAGTGGCTCCCCACTTCTTGAATATGGTTGGTTTTAGCCCTCAGTATTTTTGTATCTCTTGCTTTATCTTCCATTAGAGTTTAGTTCCAAGGTAGAAACCATGTTAACATATATGCTCAATGTTCAAGAATTGTTTTGCATATGATTCTTTTTATTTTTAAAGACAAGATCTCACTATGTAGCCTGGGCTGCCCTGGAACGTGCAGTGTAGATCAGGCTGGCCTCTAGTTCACAGAGATCTGCCTGGATTTGCCAGATTGCTGGGATTAAAGACATTAGCTACCACACCTGGCTGAGTATGATTCTTGAAGATTTGTTTTCTTACTGCATCAAGTCATAGGAAGAATAAACACCTAACCTTGATCTGAAATGCTTTCTCTTAATTTTCTGTGAAGACAGTGTTTTGAATTAATTGGTAAAAACCAGGTATTAGCATTTAAAAGGCTCCCTAGATGATTCTGATGGGCAGCTGAAATTGAGATGTATTTTTCTGAAACACAAGGAAGCCTGGAGAGCAACAATGTATTTTATCTATTGTAGTATTTGATAGTTTTAGAAAAGCCTGTTTATAGCCTATTCATGTTAAATTGAACTACCTAAGGAAATATACTTGAAGGTCAAGTCCATCACATGTTCATTATTAGATAATGGTCTCTCAGAAACCTAGAATATATTTGTAGAAACAGTAAATTTTAAGCACATGTGATTCACCTGAGGAAATAAAATATTAAGCACTCAGCACACAGATGTGTTTTATACCTTGTCTTCCAGTCTCTCCCTCATTGGGTCCCGTGGCATATAATAGCAAGCCTGCTGTTTTGTGTTACAGAATCTTCCTACTTCTGCTAGGGGAGGACTGTATCAGCCTGGTTTATTTCTCCTGCTTTGGTGTTGGAGTGGCTGGGAGCAGGGAATGATTCACATCAGGTCTCATATATGTGTAAAATGAGAACCGGTGCTGTAAGCACTCCCTCCTGAAAGATACTGTGGAGAAGTGGGAAACCAGATGGGAAGAAAAGCAGAGAACAGATAGGCCTGAAAATCAGTTTTTCTTGTCTTTCTGTAATTATCCTTAATTTTTTGACTTCTTATTGAATTTTTGTGAATTTCCTACAATATATTTTGATCATATTTAGATATTCTTCCCTGTCTGCATCCCCTTTACCACGTACACAATTTCATAAACTTTAATATACAT
>NW_008338108.1:99705-100943 GCF_000622305.1 Nannospalax galili
TGTGTGTGTGTGTGTATGTGTGTGTGTGATCAAATTTGTGTCTCCAAATGCCCTCAGTGTATGTTTATTCACTGGAGTCTTGTCAACCAGTCAAGAGTTTCAGTTTTAAATGAAACTGACTCTCCCCTTCCCAGCAGCCATTGATTGCCAGTACTTTCCCATGTAGGGTTGGGGTTTCTTGCCCACTTCCCCATATCTATGCTGGAAGCAGACTAAAACTTTCAAACCTGCAAGATAACATGTGAAGTGAAAGTACTTCAAAAGGCAAAAGATGGGGATATAAAAGTATATCCCTTTCAAGCCAGGCCCTTTCCCCAGAGCTACTGAGGCACCTCTCTGAAATTGTTTGGAAATTCTTCCAGAATTTTCTGTGCATTACCACAGGGTTCCATTTGGTATGGAGATGCTATTTGGGTTATAATTTATGCAGTGTGTTCTGTCAACTTTCCGTCCTGGCCATATGTGGTTGCCCTATTTGCAGAGTAGACTCTGCTTTTGAAACAAAACAGAATGGGATTACACTCAATGTACTGTGTTATGTACCTTATCCTCTTGATTTAAGAATATGTAATGGAAGCCTCGGCATTATTTTTAGAGGAATAATGGGTATTCTATATTCTCCCTAATGGAAGCGGTAGTGATTTATAACACAAACAGCGCAGGAGAGCACCCATACCTCTCCTCTTGCCAACTTTGCATGTGGTTAAGTTAAATGTTTGCTGATTGATAAAATAATCATTCCAAGAGTCTTTTAAGCGATGTCTGTGTATTGGATTCTATGGTCTATGCTAGAAGACAGTACTGAACTGGAGTCCCTTTTTAGAAGTGGCAATGAAGGACAAAAACTGAGCAAATATGCCAAAATCTAGTTATTTATGTAGAAAGTCAAAGGGAGCAGCTATAATAATCCAGTATGATTTAATCTGAAGCTTAAAGTACCACAGAAATACGCCTAATTGCTTAAGTTGCTACAATAGTTTTCTCATTTATGGAACATTTTCTATTTTATTTCTTTCTGTATCTTCAATGTAATATCCCTGTGATTCAAAGCTTTGTCCTGAGTTGGGGAGATGCTCAGTGGTGAAGTGCTTGCTTTGCAAGCTTGAGGACCTAAGTTTGGATTCTTAGTGATCCTGGGGCTAGTGTCAATTTCTGACCTCCACATGTGTGTGCAGGGGTGAATGTATGTATACACATGTGGGGGGAGGAAGGGTTTGAAGGGTTTGGGGGAAGAAACT
>NW_008338108.1:100993-160908 GCF_000622305.1 Nannospalax galili
TGGTAGTTACCAATGCTGTAGACTATCAAGACTTTGCCGAAATGATACTGTTTTAATTTCATGTCTGTTGCTAGGGAAGAAAGAATATATTTTTTAGCTTAACAGTTCCAGGTTATAGTCTATCATTGCAGGGGAGTTAGAGTGACAGGAGCTTGAAGCAGCTGATCACATCATACCCACAGTCAAGAGCAGAGAGAAATGAATGCATAGATGTTTAGTGCTCAGTTTTCTCTTCTCTTATAAGCCGAGAGCCAAACCCAGAGAAAGGTGGACTGGGTCTTCCTGTATCAATCAAGGCAATCAAGACATTCCCCTACAGACATGTCCACAAGCCAACTGGATCATACAATCTTTCATTGAGACTCTCAAGTGATTCTAGATATTACCTAGTTAACAATGAAAACTAATTGTCTCAGATATTGTTGTATTCTTTGTGAGGGGGGCCTTATACAGTGTATTAGAAAGGGGGAAATGTCTTTCATAGATTCTACATACTCATGCTCAACCAACTATGAGTAGAAAATACTTGAAAAAAGTATTTTTGTATTGAACATGTACAGACTTTTTTCTTGTCACTATTTCCTAAATTACATAAAATTATTTACATAGCATTTATGGTATATCATGTATTATAAGTTCTATGTAAATTCTTCATGGCAGGTCCTGGGACCAATCTTCTGTTCGATACTAAGGGATGGCCACTTGTACTAGGAGTTTGTTTAAAAAAGAACCTTTGTGTTGTATGCAAACAGATTTATTATTTTGTGATGTGGATTTTGGTATTATTAGTGACTTTGGATAGAAGTAGCTCAAGTTGTGGGGTAGAAAGTATTTCTGGTTCTCATAAGGCAAGTATGTGTCTTTGAGTCTCTTGGGTCTGATGCTGTTCTGGTCTATCTTGAGATTTGCCTGACTGTTGTATGAAAATTGTTAAAATATGAAGACAGTGGGTCATGCTCACCTAAATGTGTTTGTGCAGGGCTGTCCTTCCTGGGCAATGTCTTGGTCTTATATTTGGATTCCTAATCATTTCCTAGAGTGTGGCTAGGGCTTGGCCATGGGAACTGGAACATGAGCGGCAATAACTTTCTGCCTCTAGCAATTCACTTTTTTTCGGCACTGTTTCAGGGGCTTTATTGAAATAGAAAGGGAGGAAGACTCAGTATTTCAATTGGACAATTTACCATGTGCAGCAAACACAGAACCTACCTATTTTACTTCTGTTGCGTCTTTTTTTTTTTCTTTTTTTTCTTTTAGTTTAATTTTTACAGGGCTGGGGCGATTGGTTAGGAGCACTGGCTGCTTTTGCAGGGGACCCAGGTTCAGTTTCCACCACCCATATAACAATAGCAGTTGTCTCTAACTCCAGTTCTGTGGGCATTTTCAGGACACTGGTACACTTACATACATGCAGGCAGTGCACTCATACACATAAAATATTTTAAATTTAATTTTTAAAAAATATTTTTATTTTATGTATATGAGTGTATTGTCTGCATGTATATAAGTGCACCCATATTGGGCCAGAAGAGGGCACTGGATCTCCTGGAACTGGAATTAGATGATTGTTAGCTGCCATGTGGATGCTAGGAACTGGACCCAGGACCTCTGCAAGAGTAGCCAGTACTCTTAACCACTGGGCCCTCTCTCCATCCCTACTTCTGTCACTTCTGAAATTTGGTATTTTGTCTTTCATGTTCTATTTCTAACTTTTTAGAAATTAGTGCCCTCATACTGGTGTCTGAACTGATATAATATTATGGAGATCTAGGACTTCATTTTGCCCATGAGGGTTATAAATGTTTGACTAAGCAGGTCCGAATTTCTATGGCAGAGCTGTCTCCTCTGTAAAATGAAGGTTGTTGGACTAAAGAGTTTTTAATATCTTTTCATTCTGCTCAACAATTCAGTGTGTATTTTCTATTATATATCTGTCTTGAATTTTTAAGAAAAAGAGAGGGCAGCAGATATGTGTTCTGAATAGTTTGGTATGTGTGGCTTGTTGTTTGTTTATTTATTATGTATTTGAGATGGGGTCTTGCTACGTACTCTTAGCTGGCTTGGAACTTGCTATGTAGACTAGGCTGGTCTCAAGCTTGCAATGATCTTTCTGCCTCTGCTTCTTGACTGCTAGGATTGGAGGTGTCAGTTACCACACCTAGCCTGTGTTTGGGTTTTGCAATGCTACTTGTACCTGTTACCAGTTTTGTCACCCACAAAGTAAAGAAACTTTCATTTTCCATGTGGAAGTCAGGAGATCACAACATGCTTGAATTGAGGAAGTCAGTCTTCATCTTAGTCCATTTCAGAACTGAGGGTCCTGAGATGTTTTTTCTATTCCTAAGCAAATAGCAGGAGTCACCATCATAGACCATTTATATCTGTTAATGTTCTTTTAACAGACAAGATCAGTATTGTGCTGAATGTGTTCTCAGTTCTCACTTAGTTGGAGTGAAAGTAAAACAATCACTTTTTACTGGCTTTTTGGAAGCTTCAGACCTGGGTCTACAGGGCATGTTCATTGTATGACAAATTTCCTCCCTCCTCTCATTGATGGTTAAAAGGTTTGGTTAAAAGTGAACCTTAACTACAAAGAGCAGTGACTTTGGCTGTCAAATGCTCAATTGATTTTTTTTTTTCCTGCTTTCTGTAAGATTATGGAAAACAGTGGTCATTTTTTTTTTGTCCAATATTGTTTTAGTATTTGAAGGAAAAAGAAGTCACCTTTAGGGATTATTGCTTTAAATAATTTTCATTGACTGTTAGTTTTTGTGACTTCCTCCAGAAATGAGAAAATAATCCTTACTCTTACAGTGTTATTGTGAGGTTCATTATAAGCTTTAAATCATCTTCCTTGAATTTAAAATTTCATGGTTTCCTGAAGATATGAAGTTCTTTTCCCTGTCCTCAAAGAGTTGGTGGTGGGCTAGAGATGGAGGGTTAATCTGGGATTATTTGCCAATGTCTCAGGAAACAGAAGTTTAAGTGTTTTGTCTGCCAACCTGTCCCATGTCCATACTTGAGTCAAGAGGCTTAGCTTTTGGCAAGTGGAAAAAGATGAATTTTTTAAATAATATTATTAGATGAAATATATTCTATCCTAGTTGCCACAGCAGATGACTACGTTTTTTAACTCCTTATAATTCTAAACACCAGTCATTTAAACATCAAATATGCCATTTTCAGATCTAAGGATTCTAATTTTGTGTTATCATTATTCGAAACTCGGAGTACCTTGTTCACAAAGGAGAAGTTAGTATTCTATTAGTTTGTTTTAAAGATTAAATCTGATAGTTTTCTGTTTTTGAGAGAAGATTCTGTTTCCTTCTTTGTACACACACACACACACACACACACACACACACAGACACATATATAAAACATTTTATGAGCTATGGCTTATGCCATTGTTACCTGTATTTGGCTCATATCTGCATAAGAAGAAAACTTGGTCCCTCATGCTGAATATGTGCTCTCTCCTCATAAATCGGGACTGGCAGTTGCATTTTTTGAAGTCTCAGATGACTCAGTCTTCTCCAGCTCACTGTCATTCTGCCTGCACTGAACAAGTTAAAGCCTGACATCATGGTTTAATCACTCTGATTTTGCAGTATTTCAAAGTGGAGTGGAAACACTGTGAGAAAATCAGGCTAGTTTTCTTAAAGTGTGACACACCCATCCTAATTCACAGTATTGTTTTAAAGATGTACCAGGAAACACACACACACACACACACACACACACACACACACACACACACACACACGAGTGAGACATCTGAGAGACTTGGCTCTCTCTTGTTCTTTTCCTGTCTCCTCCTTTTGTCTCCAGATGCTTCAGCAGATGGCTGTCCAAAGCTCTAAATTTGTACCTTGTGTGACCTTTAGCCTGGAGAAACGCAACTCTCTTCTGAGGATAAACTTCCAGGCCATTGCAAGTAGACCCTTTGTCATTTGTTATAAATAAATTTAACTCTTAGGCTGTTCCTTCCAAGGTTTAAACAGTACAGAGGGCTGCTAGTTAGACTGTAGCTTTTTTGGGACTGTAAAAAATTTTAAAGGTGAGTGCCACAGCTCTGGCTATGCCCATGATAGCTCCCAAGCAATGCACGAGAATCTGTTGGATTCTTCTGCTGAGGTTTGGCTTCCGAAAAAGTTTGCAGGCTTCATAGCAGACAAGGGCATGACCTTCGAGTCAGGTGGGTTTGAGTTCTGCCCCTGCTATGTATGTGTGGATTCTATCTCAGGGGAGCTGCTAACATTAAGTGAGGCCAGAATCATGAAATCAATCACACACAATTATTAAACTATATATTATGTATATTTATGTGTATTATGTGTATTTCCTGCTCTTGGACATCATTAATAGGTGTTCAGTAAATGATCTGCCTCTTAATTCTACAAGAGTTCATCCTTTTTTTTGGTCTTTTTGAGACAGGGTCTTTGTGTAGTCCCAGCTGACCTAGAAACTCTCTATGTAGACCAGGCTGGCCTTGAACTCACAGAGGTCTGCCTGCCTCTGCCTCCTGAGTGCTGGGATCAAAGAGTTCATTCTTAAACGTGTATTTTCAAGGACAGAATGCTCAGAACTAATAAAGCAAGTGTGATCAACCAAGGGGAGAATCAGAAAAAGAATTTTTGATCACTTTTACCATCTGCTGCCTAATTCATGACCTTGTATGGTTTTCAGTTATTGGCACATAACAATACCGAGACTGTATTGAAACAATGTAGAGTTGTCTTAAGGAAGTGATGTGCCCTCGTTTTTGGCAATTTGTTTTATGCAAGAAGTCGTAAGTTTTCATATGATCACAGATCAAAGCACTTAAAGGTGGATGAGGCAAATTGATGCTGGTATTTTGGAGTAGAAAATAAGTCCATTATCCTTTCCCCTCCTACCACCAGGCTCAATTTGAGAAAGAAAAGTCTTGTCTTCTGTGTAATGAGCCAACTCTAAAGGTTGCATGCTGAAGAGTATAGAGAGGTCCAACCATGGAATCAAATATTCCTGGGACTGATCTTGAATGAAAGATGACAGAAGAAAAATAGAGACAGTAAATGGGCATTGAGTACAGTAATGACCAGGGATCCTCGAGGACAACCAGTCACCACTTGGGTTGTCTGTGACTGTTTATTTGCGACTGTGCTCAAGGGTGATGGAGAAGGAAGGGTTAGGGTTAGGTTACTCTCTGATTATTTTTCTCTTCTAGTCCTTCCTCACCCCTCCTAAGTAAAAGCACTGCAGACAGCAGTGTGAGAAAAATTAATATGATGTAGTCTGGAGAAAATTTGTGTACCACCCTACTTTCCATTAACATTGAAAATCTCCAAGGCAAGATCAACAATGAATTCTTACTAACATGATAGAGGAAATGGGTACTATGAATGTCATGTAAGGAGAAAGCCCATTTTGAGTAGAAACAGAAGGATATTTATGAGGGGACCTTGACTGACTATGGGCAAACTGAGTAGTAGGAAATTTAACTATAATTATTCCATTGAGTTTCTTAGGAACACTCTTTAAACTGTTGGAAGTTGGCTAATTAACACAGAAGCCATTTACAGAAACCCTGACCTAGAACAGTAGAAAAGGGAGTCAGATAGAAACTTCCTATGGTCTATGTTCTGTAGCAGGAAAGCAAGCCCAGTGAATTTCCATGTGAGATCAGACCTATCTCAGATGTGTAAATGTCAGGGGATGTGGGTGGATGGAGGTATTGGGATTATATATGATCTGGTGGCCCTTTGAAAACTGTTTGGGGCTCATGTTTCTGGTTATAGCTTAATCTGAATTTGAGGTTTTAATCCCTTTGAACCAAACTAGGTCTATTATAAGAATTAGACATTTGATCTTGCTTCATCTGGTACATAGAAACTCTAGTCTTTCCTCAGTTTTGGTGTAATCTGGATCCTGGCTGGCCTTTGATTTTATTTTTTTTCTGAAACAATTAGGTGGTACCACGGTGGCTGTGGGGTCTTTGTGCACACTGGAGAAGCCCTGCAGAATACTTCAGTGAGCTTGTCAACTAGGCTGCCTCCTACTTGTCTGAGTGGGCTCAGTATTAGCTTTAGGGGGTCGAGTTTTTGTCATTGCCCATCTAGGCAGGCAAGCTTAGCCCCTTTAATTATTTATGCTGTTTTGGGTAAGCATAAACTGCTTATTCAGAGTTCTAGGGCTGGACTTGGGTGGGAATTCTTTGGCTAACCCAGCTGCAGGCTTAGCATTAATGTGATCCTAATCCCTTGGGCAGCCCCTCGGAGCACCTGAATTTTTGTTTTGCACATCTACAAACACATGCTTAGTAATGGCCTGCAGGCACGAGCACTCAGCATCTGGATTGCATGTATAAGGCCAGGGAGTTTGAGAACATTTGTCGACATCTTAAGTAGAGAGAGCAGAGATACATTCTGGAAGGTGTCCTTATGTTTAATGTCTCTCTGGAGCATTGGGATCATATAGATTAGATTTCTTTAGTTAGATGCCTTCACATACATGCACACTCTCACCTTGCTTTTCTTATACTCTTGTTTAAGGCTAAATGGGATAAACTATATAAAAATCTTTAGAGATTTAAGTTTTGTATACATGTATAATAATATTTAAATATTCCTTACTACCATGCTTTAGCCTTTCTGTTCCATCACTGTGCTTAGGACCTGTCATTACAGATGATAAATTATTATTAAAGAGATAAATTTCCATATACTCTGTGGAATATATATTGTGGTTAGGCAGAACCTTAGGGAGACCAAATATGAATGGTCAAAGCCCCTAACAAGTGATGGTGCATTATGTGTCATTACAAGTGGGAAAAGAAGATGAAGGGCTCTCTAGAGTATCATCTCGAATGTGTAGATCTAGCATTTTTATTGTGCTCAAGGCAAGAATGAGAGAGATGGTGAGTTGAGTCACCAGGGGGTAAACAAAGGCAAGCAGCCTAACAAATTAGGTTGGTAATTATCTCCCTACCAAGTTGCTATAGTGGCCTAGCATTTTATTGCATGATACTTTTTAGGAGCCGGGGAGACCCTTCTTTTGTCTTTCTAGAAATGTGCCAGATACAGAGCTGTGAGGAGGCTACTGCAGTCCGTCCCCTCATATCATACTTACTCTTCTGTTCAGGGATAGATAGTGGGGAATGTGTATACAATAGTATCATCCCTCTCACCAGAAGACCTGTTTGTTTTCTTCTGTCATCTCTTTCACTGAAGATGCCTCATTGAGGATCTCAGCTGATGTTTCATAAAGTTAGACCTTTCCTACTTCCTTATCTCATCACAGATTCTTATGTAAAAGTTGGAAATTAAATGGTTTCTACTGTAACAAGTCTCAGAATTTCAACTGACTGTTGAGAGTCTTGTTCACGTGACAGCTCAGAGTAGATGATCTTGGATTGGGTTGGTGCCATTTCTTTTTTGTGTCTTGTTGGTGCTGTGGAGTCCCTGATACTACCTAGTATACAGTAAGCATGGCATGTACATGCATCATTTCTTTGCCACATGTGGCTGGAAATTACATGAATTTCTAGTAGTGAGAAGTAGTCCCATCATTGCACCTAGATGCACCTAGATGCAAAAAATCTGGATAGAAAGCTACTCCCCAGTTTCAGATTGACAGATCAGAGGGAAAGTAGAAATTGTTGTGAATTGGTTACCCCCTCTGCCTACAACACTTATATACTCCACAAATCTAGATTGGGCATTTTCTTAGTTTAATTTGACTCCTGTAACAAAAATACCACAGATCACATGTTCTAATTTGTTTTATTTTTGATTTTTAGGGGTGTTTGTGCCTGCGTGTTTGTGTGCGTTTTGTGTATGTGTGTGTATGCCCATGGAGGCCAGAAGACAGTGTGAGAACACCTGAAGTTGGAGTTACAGGCAAATTGTAAGCTGCTGGACGTGGATGCTTGGAACCAAACTCTGTTCCTCTGGAAGAACAGCAGGTGCTCTTAATGCTGAGCTGTCTGTCTACCCTCAGACAGTGTGATAGTTTTGGAATCTTGGCTGGCCAAGATCAGCTGATTGACGAAGGCTTCCTTCCTAGTGATTGTTTACAGATAGCTGCCCTTTCATTTTCTCCTCACAGGGTAGAAAGAGAGAGCTCTGTTCTTTTCATCCCTACTCAGAGTTACTGAAACCACTGACAGAGATTTTACATTCTAAGCCAATTATTTTCCAAAGGCCCAACCTCAAAATACCATTATGTTGGAGAATTAGGCTTAGTATATGAATTTTAGGACAGGAGACAAACATGAGTTTATAGAGACAGGTGGGTATTGTGGATATTGTGTGTGTGGATATTGAAGGAAAACTAGGCACAAAGCAGTGAAAAAGATGCTCTAGTCAAAAAATTAATAATAATGACTTTATGAGAATGGTCCTGACCTGCTCTCCCAGATTACAGAACTGATTTATCGATGTCTGTTTGAAAATAGACCTTGATTTATACTAAAAAAAAAAGGAAAACAAATAAAAAAAAAACCAAACCCAAATAATAGTCTATACATTTGCCTGAACCTAACTATATTGATGAAACTAATGACCATCATACTATGGGATCATGTTCCTTGAAAAGAATTCAAGATTCAAACCACAGAGATAAAAGCAGCTTTTAAAAAGACATTCTCTTTTTTCTTTTTGCTCCTCTTTCCCCCTTCTCCCACCTCTTCCTCTTCTTCCTCTTCCTACTCATGTGAAATAGGGTCTCATAGTGTATCCAGGATTGGTCTGTAATTTGCTTTGTAGCCCAGGTTTATCTCTTAACTGGTGGTCCTCCTGGGTCAGCCACTGGAATTACGGGCATGCTCTACCAAGTCCAGCTCTTGGACTCCCCCCACCTCCCTCCCAGGATATTGTTATGTAGCCCAGGCTGATTAAGAAAAATATATTGTTTTCAGTGGGTAAGTGATTATTTACTTCAGCAAGGGCAACCCAGACTGATCTTGAACTTACTGTGCAGCCCAGGCTAGTCTCAAACTCAGCTCCCACATCTACTTTGGATGTTCTTTTTTTACAAAACAAAAATTATTTATTTTATGTGTATGGGTATATTGCTTGCATGTATGTAAGTGTACCTGTGTTGTGCAATACCCATGGAGGTCAGAAGAAGGTAGTGGATTTCCCAGAATTGGAGTTATGGACAGTTGTTAGCTGCCATGTGGGTACTTGGAATCAAACCTGGGTCCTCTGCAAGAGCAACCATTGCTCTTAACCACTGAGCTATCTCTCCAGCCTCTACTTTGGACATCCTTAAAGCACCCCTTACATGAATTATGTAGTTGGTTCTTGAATAATACTATTTTTTTTAGCTGTTTGTTAGATCGATGTACTCAGAAGCACCAATTTTAAGCCATTTACTCAGATCTGTATCACTCACATTTCTTGTGAAAGAAATTAGAATGTGCGTGGGAGGAAAAAAATAGATCCCTTATGAAATATGCTTGAAACGAGATGTTTGCCTTAAATTTGGCCATGATAAATAAAAGACATGGAAACTTTGGAAGGTGTTCTTAGGGAAACTTGCCCTTAAGGGCTCTCTTCTTTTAATGCCAGAATAAGAAGGCAGAGGACCCAAATGGTAGCATTTGACATATTAAGAAAAGGAAAACTTGGATAAAAAGTGGGGGATGTGTTCAAATGAGAATTATGCAAGCACCAGGGAAACAAGCTGACCTGGTCAGGCACTTACTTTAATAGACAGTAAATAGGAAATGGTGTCATGCAGCATCTAGCTAGAGTCAAAAGCAGTTGGTCAGCTTCCCCTTGCAGATAGAAGTAGAAAGAATGCAAACTCGGATACCGCCAGAGGCTGTGCAGATGACCATGAGTGGGCGATGGAGGTTCAGATTTAGAGTGGTATATAGAAAATATCGTTGGAGGACAGATCATATCCTTGGAGGAGGGGGAGGAAAGTTCATAGTCTTCTAATAGATGACCTAGACTGTGTTGCTAGGCCTTCAAAAATGTTTTTGGGGAAACAGATTTGTTTTTGAGTTGGGTCTCTGTCTAGCCACAGCTGGCTGGATTTGCTATGGAGACCAGGCTGGCCTTGAACTCATAGAGCTCTGCCTGCCTCTGCCTCCCGAGTGCTGGGATTAAAGGCAAGTGCTACCATGCCCGGCTCAAGATGTATATGATTTTGAATGTTAGCTTAATGTTAATTTGAAATACTGTGTGTCTCAGCAAAAAACTGTCTGCCCGTGTCCTTTGTCCTGGGGACCACAGGATGTGGCTTCTATTTTAGTGGCACTGAAAGGTATATTTGCTTCCAGGTGTGGGGTAGACAAAGAACCTTCTGACTTAGCCACATGCTCTCTATGGCAACAATCAGGATAAGATTTTATAATCATAGTATCTGGGGTCAGTGCCTTTTGAGTCTCTTATAATGAAGGCTTTAGTGGCTAGATGGAGAGGCTGATGTAATTTAATGCTCTTGGGGCTGAAGAGATTGCTCAGAGGTTAACTGCTCTTCCAGAGGACCTGTGTTTGGTTTCTAGCACCCACTTTGTGGCTCACAACCATGTGTAACTCCAGTTCCAAGGGATCCAGTGATCTCTTTTGGTCTCTGTGGGCACCAGGCACATGCATGGTGCATATACAGGGTGAACATATAGACATGTAGGCAAAACACTCATATATATTAAAACAATCTTAAAATGTAATACTGTTTTCTAAACTGGGATTTTATTTACTTTATAATTTTTAGTTGCCCACATTTATGTTTCCAATATTTGATATTAGGAAATAGCAAATGTCATTTATTTAGTACTGAATGCATAACCAAATGAAAATCGTTTCATTTACTGAGAAGAAAGAAAATGGAAGAAAGTCTCTGTGTGTGTGTGTGTGTGTGTGTGTGTGTGTTGTGTGTGTGTGAGAGAGAGAGAGAGAGAGAGAGAGAGAGAGAGAGAGAGAATGAATGAATTGTCATGGCTCATTTAAGTGTTGATTTAATGTTCCTATCTTTCTTAGTGATTTGGCTTTTTGGGCAAAAGTTCCTTGGTGCAGAAGGGCAGTATGTAGTACATGGGAATTGAGAAAGCTAAGATGTAATCAGAGCAAGAGGCCATTTTAAGAGGGTTTCAAGGCTGTTTAAAAGCTGTTAGTTTATATTTCCAAAAAGCTAGAAGAAAGGATTTTGAATGTTTTTACCATAAAGAAATGATAAATGTTTGAGGAGATATGTTTATCCTGATTTTACCCTTATATAATATTCACATATATTAAAATGTTCCATGGTACCCATAAATACAAAGTTTTCATGTCAATCTAAAAGAAGCTGCTGATACGCTAATTGAAAATCCAACAAACTTAAACTGAAAATAAGTCAGGAACTGAATGCTAACGTAGAGATTTAACATGATTTTTTTTTTTTTTTTGCCAAGAGAGTAGTCTTGTGCATCTGTTTAAAAAAATTAAACCAATCCTCTTTTTCTTTTATGTAATGAGTATGTGGTAATTAAGAAAAGAACTTTAGTGCAGTCAAAACCTTTTTTAAAAACTGCAAAAGATGCTTTGAAACCTGAAAGTGATACTTGTAGCAATCTCTGAACCTTTGTCTGTAAGGTGGGTATGCTGTTCACTTACTGTCCTGCAGATTGTCCCTTAGCTTTAGTGAGAATACAATGCACTTGTAGTATCTGGTGGGTGATGGAGACCCATCCTTTCTTCACTGTCTTTGGGGTGAAAAGGTGTCAGGACACTGCTAAAGAAACTAACATGGTGGTTCCTAGTTAAGGAATGGCTTTGGCTTGGCAGCTTTTCTTTTGGTATCCTGTTTGCTGTATTTGGCCTTACTGCCCTTTAATGCAGGTTCTTATCAGCACTTGCCTCTTTCCTGAGCTCCATGTAAGTTATAGGTGGGTGGCAGGAGGTGAGAGAGGGTATATAATTTATGAATTTTGATCACATTTGTAGAATTGGACAGAAAAGCCTTATCTTTGGGTGTTGTTTTGGGTTTTGTTGTTTCAAGCTAGGGTTTCCCTCTGCAGCCTAGACTTTCCTCTGGGCTGAGATTCTCATACATGGATTCCGGATATGCACCACCACAGCTGGTGAAAAGTCAATAATGACTGATGATATGTACACTTGCCTGGTGAACCTTTCTGCTGTGAACATCTAAGGATAAGCTACAGAGTGGATTGTGGACTTGAAGGACCCTAGTGAGCCTGCATTAACCTGTGTAAGAGTTGGGACTTTATTGCTGTTGTGAGTTCTTGACTGTGGGAAGACATAGAGTCTTGCTGTGACTTTATGCTTGCAGCAGACCTAAATCTATAAAATGTGAACTTGTGCTGCTTCTTGACAGACACGTTGCTGGTAAGGACACAGGAACAGAGTGTTTGTGTATGCATCAGGTAGTCTTTGCTTTGTCTTAGAGCAAAAGTAGTGTTTCCTTGGAATGTGAAATTGAGCTCTCTCCACAGGATTCAGTTCCTGCAGCATGTGTTGGCTTCAGAAGTCTTCCTAGATGTGTATCTTACAGTTACACAAAAGTGACTAATTGTGGTTAAAAAATAAAACAGAATGAATTGTTACAGATAATCATGGAGAATGTGTTCTTGCACATGCTGTGCATCCTTATCCAAGAGTCTTCATCAGAAACCAGGCAAGTCATTGTTCTTTTTCTACGAGTTTCATGAACTTGTTCACACCATAATGAGGGGACACCATTATGAGAATGTTGAGAATAATACTACTATTGAAAGATTGTTAAATTCATATTTAAGCCTGAAATATGACTAACTCTTGTCAGCCTGTATGATGTGGTTGAAATTTGAGCCTCCACAAAATGGTAGGAATAAAGAAAAACTTCCTTCACTTGGCATTTTTTAAGGAGGGGTGTATAGGAAGCCTCCTGATGACGACTTAGAAATGTGAGCTCGGAGCATTTTACTTTTTTTGAGACAGGGTCTCATATAATCCAGACTGGCCTTGAACTCCCTATATAACCCAGGCTGGCCTTGAAGTGTGTATAATTTATAGGACTAGATACTGAGAGTGTAGGTACTTGCCACTTGGCTTCCTGTGGTGGTTTGATTTTGTTTTTGTGGCTAGGGGATTTTGTGTGTTAAATGTGTGTTATGGAGGAATTTCAGGGGGTAAAATGTTAAGATAAGAAATGGATACAAATTTGAAACCTGAGAAAGTAAAGGAAGAGAAAGTATCATTTGCCTAAATAGTTTTACCTCCTCAGTCTCATCTGTTGGACATAACATTTTAAGTTCCCTCCTTGAGCTGTGCTTTTCATCTCAGACTCTCATTTGCTGCCTTGTTGGTCAGTGCCTTTTCCATAGCCTGCTCAGAGGCTGACTCATTATCTGTTCATTTGTCTGTTTACACTCTCTTCACTTCTCATAGGATACTTTAGGGTACTTGTTTCTGTAACTAGCGAGTGATATCTAAGAACTTGACCTTTGTTGTAGGAGCCAGTAACACACTAGTGAAGACTTGAGTTGGCAGTCGGGTGAACAGACTTTTAAAAAATGTTTTACTTATTTATTATTTTTATTTGATGAGTGTAGGTAGATGCACCTGTGTTGAGCAGTGCCCATGGAGGTCAGAAGAGGGCACTGGATCCCCTGGAACTGGAGTCACAGGTGGTTGTTAGTCACCATATGGGTCCTGGGACTCGAACCTAGGTCCTCTGACAAGAGCAGCTAGTGCTCTTAACCACTGAGCCATCTTTCCAGCCCCGTGAGCAGATTTTTAAAACTATTGATTCTCAAACGTCATTGTGTATCAACATCATCTGAAGAATTTGTTAAACTATAAACCAAGAGGCTTGGGCAATAGTGCATGTCTGTAATCCTAGCACTGAGGAGCCTCTGGCAGGGAATCATGAATTAGAGGCTACTCTGGGCTAATAGCCAGAACCCGTCTCAAAGAAAAACAGTAATAATTACCCACCACTTCCCTAGTACACACATTGGCGGGCTTTACTCCCAAAGATTGTGATCCAGTAGGTCTGGGGGTGTAGCCTGAGAACTTGAATCCTTATAAGGAGTGTAGGTACTGCTGCTCTGAGGATCATCTTTAGAGAACCTGGCCATTTAGAGAGATTCCTAACCTGCAGTGGGAGTGGATGGTGGGTGAGTTTGCAGGGCAAAGGACTAGGAGGCTGTATTACTATTTCAGTTGAAAATAATTATGTTTATGAATGGAACCATGCACAGTGGCACTCAGGAGGCTGAAGCAGGAGGATTGCAACTTTAAACTCTAGGGCTAGTAGTAAGAGCTTGTCTTTGCAAAAACAAGGTAACAACAAAAGTGATATGGTGAAGAGAAGTGAGTTTGTCAAGAGCTACTTAGAGATGTTTGATTAGCTTTGAGAAATGAAGAAGAGGCAGGGTTTTACTAAATAGCCCAGACAAGCCTTGAGTTCTTAGTTCTTTTACCCCATTCTCTTGACTGCTAGGATTATAGGCTTGAGTTAATTTTAATTTGGGGGAAATCTTGGATTTTTTTTGTTCGGCTAGATGATAGACTTGAGTTTTTTTTTTTTTTTTTTTTTGAAACGGGGTTTTGTTATGTTGCTCAAGCTAGCCTCATGTTCCTAGGCTTAAGTTTCCTTGGTAGCTGGGAATACATTCTAAACTGGGCTTAGGAAAGAGTATTTTAACCAGGTATGATGGCTCACACCTGAAATCATAGCATTTGGAAGTGGAGGCAGGACAGCCAGGAGTTCAAGGCCATCCTTGACTATATAAGTGAGTTTGAAACTAGCTTGGACTATGTGAAACCATGTCCAAAAAAAAAAAAAAAAAAAAAAAAACCCAGCCCCTTACCACCAAAACCCAAACTAGAGTAAAAATTTAAATTTAAATATCCCTGATCTTTACCAGAAGTAACAAAAGTAGTTTGACTAACTAGTGATGAGCTTCCTACCAACATATAGTATAACTTAGGCCTATGCTTTTTCTGTGTTTGTCCTGTTGCTTTTGGCTTTTGAGATACAGTCTGTATAGCCCAAGCTGGCAGCTCTGGAGTGCTAGAATTTCAGGCTCGAGTCACCATGCCGAGCTGCTACTCTGTGCCCCTCTCATTTCATCCCATTACCTTTACTCTGCAGCTGAATCTGTCTGAACCCTACAATAGATAGGTTTTTGTATTGGATGGGCCACCCTTACACAGTGTCCTCTCCCCTTCTTTCCTCTTTGATGATTTTTCTTTTCATTGACTGTCTTCTGTACTTGGACCACATGATTAAGCATTTGCTATTTTTTCTTTGATATGTATTGCTTTTGCTTGCCAAGTACAGGGAGAAAGTAAGCCCACATAGTCCCATGTGGTATTTCTTATAGGGCCTATCACTCTTGTTATCCAGTCGAAAATATTTGTAAAATAACAAACAAGGCCTTCAGGCTCTTTAGTTTTCATTATTTACCTTAATTCAGTACAGAATAAAATTTTCAAAGATGCTGTCTCTGTCAATATAAGACATTACTCCTATCCTGTGGGTTGTATGTTCAAAGGACATGGCACCTTTGGTTCTTGGATGGAATTTTAGTAATGTTTATATAAAAGCAAATAAAAGAATCTTCTGGTGACATGAAGTATTGATCGCCAGGGGTCCCTTCAGTTCAAACCACCAGAACTAAGAGGCTTTGGAAGGATAGGTTAGAAATGGGTTTTCTCTGCTTTCTATTGTTGGTTCAGATAAAAGGACGCCCTTTGAAATCCAACCACTCTGCCTGAACCTCAGCTCTCCTGCAGCACTAGTAAGCACCTGTGCTCTAGGCTCTGCACTTCTCTTGAAGCTTTGCACCATTCTAGTAACCAATTTAAAAGCAGGCCATTGACCACACTGAGGTAAGAAAAGTTCTAAAAGAAGAAAATCCTTGGAGAGTGTACTTTGATAAGATTTGTAAGCTTTCCTCAGTTACTGATTAAATACTTCTATCTGGATTTCCTCTATATCTCATGCTTGTGGCACTTGGGGAGCCCCTGCAGCACAGAATTGTTAAATGCTTTAAAGGCATGCTCAAAGACTTAAGCCTGGCAAAGGCCTGTTGAAGTCTTCAATGTCGCTGGGTCAGATTGCATTCAGCAGTTTGGACCAGCACGGTGGGACTCACAGAGCACCAGAGGGTTACATGCCTCTCTTCTTATAGATATGCCTGTGCCCCTTAGCTGCTAGCCACCCCACCCCCTTCCTTTTTGTTCTCTGTTTATTCTTCCAGGGGTGGGATTTTTATTATGTGATAGCCTCTTAGATGTGTGAACTTTGGTTTATCTGTAGGATATAGACAATGGGACTATTTTTTTCTCCTCATTTCAACCCCCTCCAAAAGCCTTAGAATATAAATTTTTTCTTCTTTCAGAACTTTCTCTCATTGAATGAATTTCTGCAGAATCAATTAACAGTGTAACCTCCCTCCCCCTCCCTCCCTCCTCTCCCTCTTCTCCCTCTTCTCCCCCCCCCCCAAACCTGTAGTTTTTATGGTGGGACTCCCATCCTGATGAGGAAGGAACACTCAAGGTTTTCGTGACAAATGCCTCTCTAAAACTTTAAAATCACGTGTTTCTAGCTGTGGGAGGAGGGAAACCTAAACCTAACCCTTGTAGGTCTACATTATTGACTCTAAACTCTGTAGTTGAAGAGACTGTGTGTTCCTATTTAGAAGTCTATAGCCATTGCTTGACTACCTGGTACAAATAGGTTTATATAGGAATTGTGACTTTAAAAAATAAAGACAATCATTAAAAAGATACCAGAAGCTTTTTTTTTTAAACATGGAAAAATGAAATTTTCTTATAGAAGTTGTTTCTCTAATATGTTGCCAAACATATTTGTTAAAATATTGATGTGGTCACTGATTTGGCAGGTCACATAGTCTTGACTTGTATCATGTTTGTACATTCTGTTTCCACTGTAAACTTCTCATTCATACAGATTTCAAGGACAGCAGTCACATGGTATTGCATGTCTGTCCACTCACTGCACTTCCTGTTTTTTTCCTCTGTACGACTTTTGTAGCTGTAGCTCTTTTTCTCAGTTAACCATGGAGAAATAATTGCATTTTTTTTTGAAAGATGCCTGCCCAGGTGTTTCAGTCACTAAGTGCTTAAAAAATAAAGCCCATTTAAATGTTTACATTAGTAAAATGAATTAAACAAATATACTAAGGAAAATCACATACATTTCAAAACCAAACATGTAAAACTTGTGTTCATTAGAACTCGTAATTAAGCCATATTTTTTCCTTTACTTTATGTCAAGAAAGAGGCAAATCACCAAAAAAGCTGGAATGAAGGACATAAATCAGCACGAGCTCACCTTTTGGATAATATATTGATATAAGGGCTCAGTCAGCTTAATTATTCAGTGGTATTCTGTAGTGATATTGGTACTATAAACTTTTCATATAGTTACAATAGCTAAAACCTTTAGGAAATTTTGGGGTTATATTCAGAAATGAAATTAAAAGCATTTCTGCTTTTTAAAATATTTTATAGGCCAGGCGTGGTGGCATACGCCTTTACTCCCAACACTTGGGAGGTAGAGGCAGGTGGATCTCTGTGAGTTCAAGGCCAGCCTGGTCTACATAGTGAGTTCAAGTCAGCTGGGACTACAGGGAGACCCTGTCTCAAAAAGACAAAAAACATTTTTTTTTTATTTTATGTGTGAGTGTCTTGCCTGAACGTATGTGAGTGCACCTGTGTCGTGCAGTGCCGCAAATGTCAGAAGAAGGCGTTGGATTCCCTTGGAACTGGAGTTAAGGATGGTTCGTAGCTGCCATGTGGGTGCTGGGAATTGAACCTGGGCCTTCTCTAAGAGCAGTCAGTGCTCTTAACCACAGAGCCATCTCTCCAGGCCCCAAAGCATTTCTGCTTTTAACTAGGATAATTATTCGAAAAACCATTCTCTTAAAATTTCCATGTTAAAAAGTGTGGTTAGTGTTCAGCATCCCCAGCACCTTAGAGCACATGCACAAGTTCCTGCAGTTAGAGGTTTGGGCATTACCTCTAGCTCCCTCTCCTCAGCCAGGTCTCTTGTTGCCTGACTTTCATTCCAACCTGTAGGGTTTTACTGCTTCCCCACTAAGCGCTCAGAAAATTTTGTTGCCAGCCTCTGCCTTCAGCTTCTAGCTCATCCACTCCAGCTATTAAAATTATTGATTGTTGTCATCTTTAGAAACAGGACAAGATCACGAGTTAGTGTCTCTATTCGGTGTGACCCAGCGCCTCATGATGGTGGTTTCAGCACTGCTTCTGGGGTGTGGCTGGCCCTCAGCCTCTGTACCCTTTTCCCATTTACTCAGCTTAAATTGGAACAGCTTTACTTTCATTTTGTCTTGTAAGCTTAGAATAAGACTGTGTTGAACAAAATGTTCCAGGGCTTTTTTAAAAAAGTTTGAAAACTACGGGTTCATGGAACTGCTAAAAAGCTGTGCCTTCCTCTGTGTTCTGCTGGAGGTGCTAACTTTGAACTTTTGGCCTTTTGTTTTGCTTAAGGAATTTTTTAATATTGTTCCAAAACACACTGGATGTGTGTCTAAGCTGAAATCTCTCACAGTTCTGCGGTTTGTGGACACGTGTTTATTATGAACCACATTTTTGATGCATGTTAATGTGTTTAATCAGTACCTGGTTAATGGAGGTACTATTATTAGTGCCATTTTGTAGATGAGGAAACGGAGGCACAGGGTTCTGTAGTTAGGAAGTGGCCCTGCCTGCCCCAGAGTCCTCACACTCAGCTGTTGGAACATGTGCATCAGCATAGTTAGGAGGCATTATGGACCTAAACAGAAGCCCAGCTACAGGCTACACTTTTAAGTTTTTGGAGGAATGCAGCCTCACTGTATTGACAACCCAAGCCTTCATGGGGCAAGTTGAGAGTGAGTAAAGGGAGACCTGGTCAGGTGACAAAGGACCACAAAGTAGAGAAAAGAGAGGAAACAGGCCGTTTCCTTCATCCACCAAACCCAAAAGAGCCCTGGCCATTGGGCTCTCTGGCTTTGCCTGTCAGTCTTTGGGGTGATTCATTTGTATGCCTCTGTAGTGTTAGATGTCAGAACAATACCCACAGTCACCCTGACCTAATTGTATGGCTCCCCTTCATTCTTTTCACTCCAGAGTGAATGGATTTGTTGCTTTGGGCACTAGAGGTATTAGAATCTTTCCCGTTCCTTATTCCTGAAAGACAGTTGAGGGCCTGCAGGACAGGACAGATTCTGAAGAATCTTCTCTGGATTGTTTACTTTAGATTTTCAAGAATATGATTGATGTAACTGTGAGAGTCTATGCGAAAGGCAAGGCTCATGCGCCCCTCCTGCCTTCAGTAGCCTTTCAGAGCAGCAAAGCCTGCCCTGGTCTTTTCTTACAAGTTTTGCTCTCAAGAGTCCCCACTAGAAGGCTAATCAGGTTTACCACTTTTTCTGGCAGAAACTACTTATTCCTTTGGGGGTTGAAGGTGTAAACAAATAGATGAGGTTTGGTTAGATAAAAAATCCCACCCCCCAGCAGAACTGGGTAAGGGGAGACTGTACTGCTGTCTGTGCAGAGGAGGAAGCTCCCTGGCCTCCCTTTGTCCAGGGCCATATGAGGAGGTATCCTGCCCAACCAGCTGCAGTTACTGGTTCAATCTTATCCAGTGATTGGTTCTTTAGGTTATGCAGTCCAAGTATAAACTGTGGGGTCTCTCCCCGTCCACGAGGACAAAGGGAGCAGAAGTGACGAACAGGGTCAGGACAGCCAATGAGCACTGACGGAAGAAAGCCCTTCCAAGGGAGGCAGGTTCAGTGATACAAACAGCTCCAGACTCAGTGAAACAGCTCTAGATTCAGTGAAACAGCTCCATTTATTCAGGGGGAGAACTAGGGAAAATATAGTGTGGAGGCAGTAGCCAATGCTTTATTTACATGTGGCAGTAGGCTCCTATCATCCGACTATCTGGCAATGCCTAATTATCATATAGAAAAAGCCTGGGGGTAGTTTTTACTCCGGGTAACTATGCCAAAGGTCATGTTCCAAATAAGGTCAGGCATCCGTGCTTGGTGGCACTTTCCAGGTAAGCCAGGAAGAGATATAGAAAAAGCCTGGGGGTAGTTTTTACTCCGGGTAACTATGCCAAAGGTCATGTTCCAAATAAGGTCAGGCATCCGTGCTTGCTTGGTACTTTCCAGGTAAGTCAGGCAGAGAGCAGGAGGCCCCCTGCTGAGAAGGGGAGTCCTTCCCTATAGCACTGAGCCCCTTAGAGCTATCCAGACATGGAGGACTACAACCCTAGCAGCAGGGTTCCCCAACAATAAACTGGAGTTTAGCCTCAGTGTGAGGCTGCATTAGAGGGAAACCACCGCTGAAAGAAAGGTTAAGAATAGATTCAGGGGCCTTCTGACCCTGGGTGATGATTGGCAGATTCTTAATTAGGAGTCATGGGCTAAGAACTAGCTTTCATCCATGTTTAAAGGAGCCAGGTGTGTAAGAGATTGGGCATCCTGAATGCTGGCAGGGGAGGAGGGGTGCAGAATCCTCAGCTGTGGTCTTGGGAAGGCCTGTGCAGCCATGGATTGCCAGGATGTTTGTTTTGTTCTTACCTCCCCTGCTGCCCAGGCTCATTAGTCTATTTTCTTACAGGAAAAAAAAACAAAAGAAGCTAAAATTCAACTCTGGGTTTGGCTACTGGGTTAGCACCTTTCTTGGAAGATTTTAGCAGGGTGAGTTAAGAGTGGGAGGGTTAAGAGCTAAACTATCTGGGTTATTGACTGCCTTAGAGCCTGTATGGAAGCCAGGGCAGAGGCATTGTGAGTAGAGAGAGTGGTAAGGGAGATTCTGCTTAACAGAAAGACAGGCTTTGAGACCTTATTGGAAACAGAGCATGCCCAAAATGTGCTCTCATGTAACTGAGAACATGGTTTCAAAAACAAGAAAAATGAAAATAATGAAATGAAAAATACTTTAGAGAACTTAAGTAGTTTATGGTACTGTACTGCAGAGGAAATAAAAAGTTGGTATTATATGTGTGCCTACAGACACGCACACACACAGTCGGGAAATGCAATAAAGTGATAATGATGACCAACTTGCCTTATTTTCTTGATCATTTTGCCTACTTGTGTCACATTGAGGCCTGCCAGTTTACTAGTAGTTCTTGGAGACAAGTGAAAATCCTCACACATCAAGTTGAAAATAACTCTTTGGGTGGGTGTAATGTTGCAGTTGAGAAAGAGCTGTGAAAATTTCCCCAGATCACTGGTAACAGAGTGTAAAAAGCAGGACTTAGGAATGTGTGTCATCTAATCCCTGCCCACCTGTCTGAGTGTGGCCTAAAAGGATCGCAGGAGCTCTTTATTGTGTTCAAGCTCTTTATTTTCAAGGACCACTGAGTCTCAGGAACTTGTAGGGCCTAGGGTAGCTGTTACTGCCATTGAGAGGGTCAGAGGGGCTGTAGCTGTGGAGGAAAATGCTCCCACCTCTGTGTGCTTTCTGATGCTTGTGGAAGCCAGGGCCTCATTTGGAGTAGAAATCTTCAGGGGATGCTTCCAGGTGGGTGAAAACCCTGTCCAGATAACTTTCTTTGACATCTAGATGTGCTGGAGAGTCCCCAGGCCTTCTAGGACCTGTTCTGAAGGGAAGCCCATGAAAGCTTAAAGCTGGCCTCAGAGGGTTTCTCTTTACACAGGAGCCGGGACTCAGGAGGCCATTTTTCCTGTTGTGTAGGAGACAAAAAGAGAGGCCAGGAAGGGAGCAAGAGGGGAAATCCAGTATCAGAAGCCCAGGAAACAGTGAACACCCAGCAGAAGGGAAAGTTCTCTTCAAAGCCTTGAGGGTGGGAACTAGCTATTTAAAAGGCAAGAGGAACAAGGTGTCAGGGAGACAAAGCAAACAAATAAGGAAGTTGAATCTAATTAGATGAAAGCCTTTTAAGGAAGGGATGGTGTTAACAAAACAAGTAAATCACCAGAGAACTAGGGAAAGAGCTAGAACAGCCTCCAAAGAAAAGGTCTCTGTTCAGGAACCTCACTGAGATGGGGGCTCCAGCATCTGTGTTTCATGCTGTGGCATTCTTCACTGGATGATGCCTACAAAGTTTCAGTGCTAAGGATGCATTCAGTGATGCGTTTGAGTGCAAAGCCCAAAAGAGAGGAAGGCTTTGAGATGAAGAGCATCTCAGAAATTCTTTTCCATTTCAACTCCCTGAAGATTATTTTTTTTTTAGCAACTGCTTACTGTAATCAGATTTTCTTTCCACTTCTCTTGCAAGTAGTAAGAGAGAGATGTTGTTAACCTTATTTCTTAGAATCATGGATTTGGTAAATGAGAATTGAAGAGGGCAAATAAAAGTGCCCTGTTTTTAACTTGGAGAGCTTGTTTTGAACTTGCGTTAGAAGCAAATGTAGTACCAGCATGTTGAGTTCATAGAGTTGTAAGCTAAATCAAATAGCTTCTTCTGGCTGGAGTGCCAAGTGTTGATTGATTCAAGGTGGACTGACAGCATGCCAGCCCTTCAGTTTGCTCTTCTTTGTTACAGGCAATTTTGAGACAAGTACTGTGTTTTGAAAACATTCGTTAGTGGGAATCACCATTGGATAGAGGTTGAAGGTTTTGAGTGATGCTGTGTACTCACTGCCCTATTTAGTTATAGTAATGTGCAGCATTTAGCATTTAGAGAATTGGAGTTGGCTATTAGTCTGGTAAATACCCAAAGTAAATCAGAGCTGTGGGTAAGAAGTACAGATAAACATCAGAGTCTTTAGATGAAGAATTTGTAGAGTTCAGAGGTAGATAGTAAAAGGAAAATTAGGAAATTAACTTTATTAACTGTTTATTGAGTGTCTACTTATGGGCTGGGGCCTATACTAGAATCTAGGAAAATGAAGCTGGATGCAATTCTGTGTGAACCTCATAATGGGATAACAAACACAAGCAGGTGCTTGCAATCACTACCGTAACTGAAGTGATGGATTTGTTCCAAGACTTTTCATTGTTTTTGGAAACAAACCAAGCTGGAGTCTGTGAATTTGAGGTTAGATGAAGGTGGACTAACTATACTGTTGTCTGACAGTTCCTTCTTCACACCTGTAGCAACACACAGAGTTGGGGCTCTATGCTCTATGTGAGAGATGTTTCTAAAACTCTTTGTGGCAGATGGTAAAGGTCAGTGAACATAATTCTAGCACCCAGAAAGTGCAAGCAGGAGGATCAGAAGTTAAAGATGATTTTGGGGGTACAGAGCAAGTTAACAACCATCTGTAACTCCAGTTCCAGGGAATCTGACACCCTCTTCTGGCCTCTACAGACATTGCACTTACATATATGTAGGCAAAATAATCATACATGTAAAATAACAATTTTTTAAAAAAAAACTAAGAGAAAAGAAACCTTTAAGAGTTGGGCATAGTGGCTCATGCCTTTAATCCTAACACTTGGAAGGCAGAGACAGGCAGATCTCTATGAGATTGAGGCTGGCTTGGTCTACATAGGGAGTTCCAGGCCACTTGTGGCTACAGGAAGACCCTGTCTCAAAACAAAACAACCCCCCCCCCCAAGCATTAGTTTTCTATTGTTGCTGTAACAGATTATCAGGAACTGAATACAATAAACACAAAGTTATTATCTTACTGTTCTGTATGCCAGATGTTCAGCTGTTCAGCATGGATCTCACTGGGCTAAAACCAATGAAGGGTTGACATAGCTGTAGTCCTTCTGGAGGTTCTAGGAAATAGTGTTTCCTTGTCTTACCCAGCTCCCAGAAACCATCCACATTCTTTGGCCCCCTGGTCCCTTCCTAATGTGTTCAAGGCTAAATCCTTCTGGGGCTTGCATCTCTGGTTCTCTGGCCACAGCCTTAAAAGTTTCACCACCTATGAGGACCCCGAACAGTTAGGTTAGGACCAATTGGGTAATCCAGAATAATCTCCCCATATTAAGATTCTCAGGTTTAATCTGTCTGCTAAGCCATCTTATCATGAAAGGCATTTGCCACAATTTCTGGGGATTAGGAGGTGGGTATCTTTGAGGGCAATTCTACCTGTCAGAAAAACGAGTTTCTTTCTAATGTGCCTGAGGTTCTGTAAGCCAGGCTACACGACCAGAACTAATCAGTACTGCCGTCATTGCTAGACAGCTCCCTTTGGTACATCATTTGTTGACTCAAACATGCCCAGACTAGACACTCAGGTTACCCCCAAGGTTCTTAGCCATTCCTTCTCATCCTAGTCCCTAACAGAAGTTCTGTGTTCTGGTGGGGACACATTTGTTCTTTACTGCCTTCTGTCTCTTGCTGCAGAGTCTTGGACTCCATGTCTTTGTCTGACTCCAGGTCTTCTGTCTGAATACTGTATTCTTTAACTTCTATTCTCTTTCTCTGGAATCCTGTGACTTTGATCATCATTACATGATAATTTAACTTTCATGTAGACACATTTGGTTTTACCACTGAATGCGCCATCATGAAGTGCTTGTAATCAAGTCAGAATCCTGAGGTTCCCTTCAGAGAGACTGGTTACAGGGTCTAGGATGGATCCCAGAAGTTTGACCCTCTCACAGACTCTGTGGGTAACGCTAACTTTGGTGAACTTCTTGCAACCCTGGGCTCATACCACCTTACAGGGGATTGATAGGCCTGTTCTCTCATACTGATAGGTGCTAGTTATATGTAGTTGCTTATTCTCTTTTTGAGAAATTAGTACAGGCTTTCTGAAGGATATTTTTAATTCAGAGAAAGAATGTCTTGTAGGAAGTATGTGACAGAATGAAGGATGCCTAACTGTGCGCCATTTCTCTTGGTGCTAACTGTTGAACTGAACTCAAGAGTTGGTAAAAGCAAAACAAAACAGATCAACACCAGTCTACATACCAGAGTGAACATGGATAAGACAAATAGTTAATTTGTAGTGTGGCCATAACCAGTTGTGATAACAAAAATGGCCATGCCTTTAGATGTACTGTTTGGTTTACCTTTTCTGTGTTTCACACACTTAATGGAAAGTATCAAAAGCAGACTTTGTTGTTGTTTTGGTTTTTTGAGACAGGGCCTCACCATGTAGCCACAGCTAGCTTGGAACTTACTCTGTAGACCATCTCAGGTTGGCCTCAAATTCATAGATCTTCCTGCCTTTGCCTCCAGCGTACTTGGATTAAAAGTGTTTGCTACCACATCTAGCCCCCAAAATAGACATTTCTTGTGGAAAAGATTTGAAAAAGAAGTTGGTTGATAATGTGGAACGCACAGTGTTCGGGCCTTTTTGTCATAACTAGTTTTTATGACTGGAATGCAAAGAGTACACACTGAACCCCACACATTTTGGAATGAGGACTTTCATGAATATGCCGTGATGTTGATTTCTGCTTTTGTTAAGATTGCAAAGGAGTCTTTGTTGTTTTATATTATTTTCCAGATCATCTGGAGAGTTTAAATTCAAATGACTAGATTCATGTAGAAAATTGGTCTTGCCTTCTTATATATATTTTTTGAATCTTACAGCATAAGGTGGACTTTCTTTATAGACTTAATTATAAATCACAATCTTTTTTTTTTTTTTAAAGATTTATGTGTGCACATGTGTGTACATATGCAGGTAGGTACATGGCTTGATTGTGGAGGTCAGAGGACAACTTGATGGGAGTTGGTTCTCTGCTTCCACCTTGTTTTTGAGACAGTCTCTCCCTGCTTCTGCTGCTGTGCTGCGTACAGGAGCTCCTGGCTGATTCTCCAGTCTTCCCTTCCCATCTTGCTTAAGGAGTGTTGAGATTACAGCAGCAACAGACTTTTTTTTGTGGATTCTAGGGACCAAACTTGGGTTGTCAGGCTTGAGCCAAGAGCTTTTTATCTGCTGAACCATCCTTTTGGTTCATAACCATATATTCTTTCTTTAATGTATACATTTTGTTACTTGTTCTCAAAATTTGTGGTAGAAAGAAAAAGCATTTATTATCACTGATAAATGTTTAAATAAATATTTAGAGTTTCTTAAATATTAGGGTGCTATTTCCTGTTTTTTTTGTTTTTGTTTTTTTAAATTCAATCTAGGGGGCTGGAGAGATGACTCAGAGGTTAAGAGCACTGACTGCTCTTGCAGAGGACCTGGGTTTGAATCCTGTCACCCACATGGTGGCTAACAACTATCTGTAACTCCAGTTCCAGGGGATCTGATGCCCTCTTCTGACCTCTGTGGGCATTGCATGATATGGGCGCACCCCTCCCCTCACATGTAGGCAATATACTCATACATGTTAATGAAAATAGTAAATAAAAATTAAAAAAAATTTAACCTGGGCCAGAAGGGAAGGCATTAAAAAATAGATATTTCTGTAAAGCTGTTATAGTAGTGAATGCACTAATTGGAAATTACCAAGATATTTTTCTGATTTCCCAGTTACCAAACGCAGGATTAAAAAAACCTTTTTTGAAAGAAGAGCTATGTTATGCTTGACACACTTCAGTAACAGCTTTTGATTTAATTTAAGCCAATTCTCTGTGATCCTGTGAAATATAAATACTTAACTAGGTGTGGTACATTCCTATAATCAAGCAGAGGCAGGAGGAACAAGAGTTTGAGATCATCCTTGGCTACATAGCAGATTCAAGGCCAGCCTGGGCTACACGAGAACCAATCTCAAAACAATCTCCCATCACCTCAATAAATCAAGTTAACTGAAAATTTTTATTAGTGGGTTCATTTACATACTTGGTGGTCATGTTATCTTCAACAAGTGGTAAGTTTCTATCCTACCTGGTTGGAGTAAGTCAACGGAACCAATAGGGACAAAGAATAGCATGTTTTATATATGCAGAACTAAACTGAATTGTAGATAATTAGTGCACTTATTTAATTTTGAAGGTTTTGATATTTCTAGCAGCCATTTTGTGATATAATGTCTCTTTGGAATACAATAAAATGAAATTTGAAGAAAGTTTCTTACTGCTTTCCTTATTTGTAGAAACCTTCAAAATGCCACAAAACTCAGTTAACATTTTTTTATAGTGTAACAAACTTGAGAGTGATCACAGGATTTTGTCCTACTATTGAATTAAATCTGATCCTTGCCTCAAAGAATTGATTATTGGGAACAAAGCTGTGCAATAGAAATATTATTTGAATTAGATAAATAACAATTTCCTACTATATAAATAAAAATATTTTCAAATTATTTTCTGTAATATATTTTATCTAACCCAAAATGACAAAATATTATTGTAACACCGAGTGAGATGTACAGAGGAGCACCACATAGTGATGGTTGAATTAGGAGTCCTTTATTAATAGCCAGAAGTCAGAGAGGGGGCTAATGTCAAAAAGAACTCTCGACCTCAAGGAGAACCAGGGCAGAGTTTATAAAGCTTAAAACCACAATTACATCATGCCAGGGGCAAAGCAATAACCATAGTTACATCAGATTACCATAGTTACACCAGACCCGGGACAGGTCAGTTAACAAAGCAGTTTTCAGTTAACAAAAAGTTTTGGTTAGGAAAAAACAAGTTTCTCAGAAGTGTAGAGACAATGGTGTTCTAGTTTGTTTCTCCATTGCTGTGACAAAACATTCTGACCACTACCAACTTGGGGAGGAAGGGGTTTATTTGTCTTACATCTCCTGGGTCATAGTTCATCACTGAGGGAGCCCAAGGTAGGAACTCAGGGCAGAAACCTGGAGGCAGGAGCTGAAGCACAGGCCATGGAGGAATGCTGCTTACTGGCTTGCTCCCTTGGTCCTTGCTCAGCCTGCTTTCTTATACAACACAGGCCCACCTGCCCTGGGGTGGCACCACCCACAGTGTGCTGGGCCCTCCCACATTACTCATTAATCAAGAGGATGCCCCACAGACATGGGCACAGGCCAGTCCAATGGAGGCAGTTCGCTAATTGAGGATCCCTCAACCCAGTTGTGTCAGTTGACACTAAAGCTATCCAGCACAAATGGGCTCCATGGAGATGCAGGTATAGCTGGGAGGGAGGACGTGCTATCTGGATGTGCTACCTGGCTACTTACAAGTTTCCCAGTATTGTAGAAACAATGTACTCCCTGAAACTGCCTGCATGAGACATTCTGCTGGACTGGCTGCATTGGGAATGGCTGGGCAGAAACACAGGGCAAAGTAAAAGTCAGCTAGAACAAAATGGAGTCAATTTTGACATTGCATTATCACTTCTACATGTAATCAGTATAAAAATTACTAGTGGGGGTGGTGGGAATAAAAGGTAGGCATGGTAGTGACCATCTTTAATCCCAGCACTCAAGATGAAGAGGCAGGCAGAGATCTCTTTGAGCTTCAGGCCAGAAAGGTCTACATTTGTCTCAAACAAAACTCAACAAAATTGCTAATGGGGACCACAGGTCTTTGTGTGCCTTCTAGGCAAGTGCTCTACCCCTAAGCTGCATCCTTACTTAGCCTGCTCTTTGACTACTATCTGAAACCTGCTGTGTTCTTTATTCCTGAAACATAACTTGATATGTTGCTGAATTTTTGTTGGAAGTATTTAGTTTCTGTAGAACACAAAGGTAGATCTGAAAGAGCTGATGCAAATACCAAATTCATTACAAACATACTTATAAATTTTTCAGTAACTGAATTAGTATGTTTTAGATTTGAAATAAGAATGTATTAATACTGTTAAACAGTTCGGTTCCTCCTCACTCTGTATTTCAACTGCCCATAACTCCCTGTGGCTGGTTGCTATGCAATAAATGCTTTGGATGTTGAGACAAGATTTCTTGTACTTTTAGTACTTAAGGATTTCAAGGTGGAGTATAATGGTGAAATTTGGCTTACAACAACCCTATCCAGTTAAACTTTCTGTAATGAAAATGCTGTATGTAAGCATGGATCCATAAATTAGTTTCTAACCTCACGTTACTTTCAAACCATTGAAACCTGTTACTAGGAATTAAATTTTAATTTTGTTTGCTTCAGTTTAAATTGGCACATGGGGCTAGAGGCTTTGAGCCAGGCAAGATGCTCTTGAAGAAACTATAGCTTGACTTAGGTACTGAGAAAAGGAAAAGGCATCACTGAGTGGGACTAGCAGAGTGGAGCATCGTCACTGAGTGGGACTAGCAGAGTGGAGCATCGTCACTGAGTGGGACTAGCGCAGTGGAGCATCGTCTCTGAGTGGGGAGTAGCACAGTGGAGCATCGTCTCTGAGTGGGGAGTAGCACAGTGGAGCATCGTCACTGAGTGGGGAGTAGCACAGTG
The DNA here is from genome assembly GCF_000622305.1 of Nannospalax galili. Taxonomy (NCBI): domain Eukaryota; kingdom Metazoa; phylum Chordata; class Mammalia; order Rodentia; family Spalacidae; genus Nannospalax; species Nannospalax galili. The sequence goes on from NW_008338108.1 coordinate 130,133, forward strand.
GAGCATCGTCTCTGAGTGGGGAGTAGCACAGTGGAGCATCGTCTCTGAGTGGGGACTAGCACAGTGGAGCATCGTCACTGAGTGGGGAGTAGCACAGTGGAGCATCGTCTCTGAGTGGGGAGTAGCACAGTGGAGCATCGTCTCTGAGTGGGGAGTAGCACAGTGGAGCATCGTCTCTGAGTGGGGAGTAGCACAGTGGAGCATCGTCTCTGAGTGGGGAGTAGCACAGTGGAGCATCGTCTCTGAGTGGGGAGTAGCACAGTGGAGCATCGTCTCTGAGTGGGGAGTAGCACAGTGGAGCATCGTCTCTGAGTGGGGAGTAGCACAGTGGAGCATCGTCTCTGAGTGGGGAGTAGCACAGTGGAGCATCGTCTCTGAGTGGGGAGTAGCACAGTGGAGCATCGTCTCTGAGTGGGGAGTAGCACAGTGGAGCATCGTCTCTGAGTGGGGAGTAGCACAGTGGAGCATCGTCTCTGAGTGGGGAGTAGCACAGTGGAGCATCGTCTCTGAGTGGGGAGTAGCACAGTGGAGCATCGTCTCTGAGTGGGGAGTAGCACAGTGGAGCATCGTCTCTGAGTGGGGAGTAGCACAGTGGAGCATCGTCTCTGAGTGGGGAGTAGCACAGTGGAGCATCGTCTCTGAGTGGGGAGTAGCACAGTGGAGCATCGTCTCTGAGTGGGGAGTAGCACAGTGGAGCATCGTCTCTGAGTGGGGAGTAGCACAGTGGAGCATCGTCTCTGAGTGGGGAGTAGCACAGTGGAGCATCGTCTCTGAGTGGGGAGTAGCACAGTGGAGCATCGTCTCTGAGTGGGGAGTAGCACAGTGGAGCATCGTCTCTGAGTGGGGAGTAGCACAGTGGAGCATCGTCTCTGAGTGGGGAGTAGCACAGTGGAGCATCGTCTCTGAGTGGGGAGTAGCACAGTGGAGCATCGTCTCTGAGTGGGGAGTAGCACAGTGGAGCATCGTCTCTGAGTGGGGAGTAGCACAGTGGAGCATCGTCTCTGAGTGGGGAGTAGCACAGTGGAGCATCGTCTCTGAGTGGGGAGTAGCACAGTGGAGCATCGTCTCTGAGTGGGGAGTAGCACAGTGGAGCATCGTCTCTGAGTGGGGAGTAGCACAGTGGAGCATCGTCTCTGAGTGGGGAGTAGCACAGTGGAGCATCGTCTCTGAGTGGGGAGTAGCACAGTGGAGCATCGTCTCTGAGTGGGGAGTAGCACAGTGGAGCATCGTCTCTGAGTGGGGAGTAGCACAGTGGAGCATCGTCTCTGAGTGGGGAGTAGCACAGTGGAGCATCGTCTCTGAGTGGGGAGTAGCACAGTGGAGCATCGTCTCTGAGTGGGGAGTAGCACAGTGGAGCATCGTCTCTGAGTGGGGAGTAGCACAGTGGAGCATCGTCTCTGAGTGGGGAGTAGCACAGTGGAGCATCGTCTCTGAGTGGGGAGTAGCACAGTGGAGCATCGTCTCTGAGTGGGGAGTAGCACAGTGGAGCATCGTCTCTGAGTGGGGAGTAGCACAGTGGAGCATCGTCTCTGAGTGGGGAGTAGCACAGTGGAGCATCGTCTCTGAGTGGGGAGTAGCACAGTGGAGCATCGTCTCTGAGTGGGGAGTAGCACAGTGGAGCATCGTCTCTGAGTGGGGAGTAGCACAGTGGAGCATCGTCTCTGAGTGGGGAGTAGCACAGTGGAGCATCGTCTCTGAGTGGGGAGTAGCACAGTGGAGCATCGTCTCTGAGTGGGGAGTAGCACAGTGGAGCATCGTCTCTGAGTGGGGAGTAGCACAGTGGAGCATCGTCTCTGAGTGGGGAGTAGCACAGTGGAGCATCGTCTCTGAGTGGGGAGTAGCACAGTGGAGCATCGTCTCTGAGTGGGGAGTAGCACAGTGGAGCATCGTCTCTGAGTGGGGAGTAGCACAGTGGAGCATCGTCTCTGAGTGGGGAGTAGCACAGTGGAGCATCGTCTCTGAGTGGGGAGTAGCACAGTGGAGCATCGTCTCTGAGTGGGGAGTAGCACAGTGGAGCATCGTCTCTGAGTGGGGAGTAGCACAGTGGAGCATCGTCTCTGAGTGGGGAGTAGCACAGTGGAGCATCGTCTCTGAGTGGGGAGTAGCACAGTGGAGCATCGTCTCTGAGTGGGGAGTAGCACAGTGGAGCATCGTCTCTGAGTGGGGAGTAGCACAGTGGAGCATCGTCTCTGAGTGGGGAGTAGCACAGTGGAGCATCGTCTCTGAGTGGGGAGTAGCACAGTGGAGCATCGTCTCTGAGTGGGGAGTAGCACAGTGGAGCATCGTCTCTGAGTGGGGAGTAGCACAGTGGAGCATCGTCTCTGAGTGGGGAGTAGCACAGTGGAGCATCGTCTCTGAGTGGGGAGTAGCACAGTGGAGCATCGTCTCTGAGTGGGGAGTAGCACAGTGGAGCATCGTCTCTGAGTGGGGAGTAGCACAGTGGAGCATCGTCTCTGAGTGGGGAGTAGCACAGTGGAGCATCGTCTCTGAGTGGGGAGTAGCACAGTGGAGCATCGTCTCTGAGTGGGGAGTAGCACAGTGGAGCATCGTCTCTGAGTGGGGAGTAGCACAGTGGAGCATCGTCTCTGAGTGGGGAGTAGCACAGTGGAGCATCGTCTCTGAGTGGGGAGTAGCACAGTGGAGCATCGTCTCTGAGTGGGGAGTAGCACAGTGGAGCATCGTCACTGAGTGGGGAGTAGCACAGTGGAGCATCGTCTCTGAGTGGGGAGTAGCACAGTGGAGCATCGTCTCTGAGTGGGGAGTAGCACAGTGGAGCATCGTCTCTGAGTGGGGAGTAGCACAGTGGAGCATCGTCTCTGAGTGGGGAGTAGCACAGTGGAGCATCGTCACTGAGTGGGGAGTAGCACAGTGGAGCATCGTCACTGAGTGGGGAGTAGCACAGTGGAGCATCGTCTCTGAGTGGGGAGTAGCACAGTGGAGCATCGTCACTGAGTGGGACTAGCAGAGTGGAGCATCGTCAATGAGTGGGACTAGCGCAGTGGAGCATCGTCACTGAGTGGGGAGTAGCAGAGTGGAGCATCGTCACTGAGTGGGGACTAGCACAGTGGAGCATCGTCACTGAGTGGGACTAGCAGAGTGGAGCATCGTCACTGAGTGGGACTAGCGCAGTGGAGCATCGTCTCTGAGTGGGGAGTAGCACAGTGGAGCATCGTCAGTGAGTGGGACTAGCAGAGTGGAGCATCGTCACTGAGTGGGACTAGCGCAGTGGAGCATCGTCTCTGAGTGGGGAGTAGCACAGTGGAGCATCGTCAGTGAGTGGGACTAGCAGAGTGGAGCATCGTCACTGAGTGGGACTAGCGCAGTGGAGCATCGTCTCTGAGTGGGGAGTAGCACAGTGGAGCATCGTCAGTGAGTGGGACTAGCAGAGTGGAGCATCGTCACTGAGTGGGACTAGCGCAGTGGAGCATCGTCTCTGAGTGGGGAGTAGCACAGTGGAGCATCGTCAGTGAGTGGGACTAGCAGAGTGGAGCATCGTCACTGAGTGGGACTAGCGCAGTGGAGCATCGTCTCTGAGTGGGGAGTAGCACAGTGGAGCATCGTCACTGAGTGGGACTAGCACAGTGGAGCATCGTCACTGAGTGGGACTAGCGCAGTGGAGCATCGTCTCTGAGTGGGGAGTAGCACAGTGGAGCATCGTCAGTGAGTGGGACTAGCAGAGTGGAGCATCGTCACTGAGTGGGACTAGCGCAGTGGAGCATCGTCACTGAGTGGGACTAGCACAGTGGAGCATCGTCACTGAGTGGGGAGTAGCACAGTGGAGCAGCTTCCAGACATCCGTGCACTGTGGAGTAAAAGGGGCTACTCCTTGCAGACTTCACTGATGGTGATGACATCAGTAGGATTTTGCAGAACTCCTCAGGTGATTCTGGTATGGAGCAAACTTGGAAACAGAACTGTAATTGTGCCATGAATTGCTGTTCACCTGCTGTTCATATCATAATACACTTAAAGAAGGAACAAATGCTATCTTGTTTTCTGGGTTCCTAAGACTGTTTATTACATATGCATTAGTATTCCATCACATTCCATGCATTAGGTGGCACAAAACCGACTCATTTGGTTAATAAAAAGAAACTCAAAGGTTAATTGAGTTGCTGAAGGTTACACTACTGAGCGGGGTGGGTGGGGGGCGGTGATGGAGGCTTGTCTTGAACCTGAATCTCTCATTTCTGCCACCACATAAACAGAGAAGCAGAGCATATCCAACCTCCAATTTGTGACTTGTTTTCTCTCTCTTCATAATAGAGCCCTTGTGCTTGCATTTATAGAGAATGTTTCTTTTGATATTTGGGGAAAAATCGCATTAACAATTGGATGTTTGTAGTCCAACAAATTCATGATCCTCTAAAGAGCACTGTGCTGGGTGTTGGGAGATCTTTGCTCTTTTCCTGGTATGACACATGATCTTGGTGACCTTGAGTTGGCCATTTAGCACATCAAATTTCTAGTTAGGAGTTGGCAAAACCTGCTTGTTCTGTAACCTCAAGGATTGTTAGGAAAAAAAAAAATTGCCATTGTCCTGGAAACAGAGCAGCATTGATACCTCTGCAAAAATTTCCTTGCCCCTGAGATGTTTAGGAAAGTACTGTGTTTTTTTTTCTTTGACCTCTTTAAACAACAGTTTTTAAATTGAGTACTTTCTATACGTCAGACATGAATTAACCCAACCCTCACAGCAGTCCTGGTAGGTAGGTCTATCTCACTAAAGAATCAAGGTCAACGAGTGGCCAAAGGTCACAGTTCTTCAGAGACAGAGCCAAAGTCAGATCGAAGGCACTTTCCTCCAGGGTCTTTTAATGTGTACTTCTGAAAACTACACCAAACCCTGAGGCACATATGTGGTTTGCCTTTTATCCTGTGTTTTTGGTCTGTTATTGTACTAGGGGTGGCAAGATTGGATTAATGACTTTGAACTTCCTTGTTTAGGCTGTAATGGATGCTGGATATTTCCTCAATCATAGGTAAAATACAAGCATTTTCAGAAAATATGACTATTCATATGGTTCAAACTTTAAGGTCAGCAAGCTTGCTATGCAAACAAAACATGCAGCTAGCCCCAACCCTCAGCCAGGATTTGCGATATATCAACTAATAAATAATTGAAAAGTTAAAAATTATATTTCCTAGCTCCCCTTACTTGGAGAAAGATATTTTCAATCTAGAATAGCTATTTGCCTTGTACAATGATCATTTTTCAAATATGTATTACCTTACTGCTTTTCTGTGACTGTCAAGTCAGGTGGTGGGTTCTCTATTGGCAAACTTTAAGCATATGCCTTTTTAAAATTTTTTTTATTTATTATTTTTATTTTATGTGTATGAGTGTATTGCCCGCATATAGGTAAATACATCCATGTCATGCAATGCCCACGGAGGTCAGAAGAGGGTGTTGGATTTCCCTGGAACCGGAGTTACAGACAGTTGTTAGTTGCCATGTGGGTGTTGGGAATTGAACCTGGGTCTTCTGCAAGAACAGCCAGTGTTCTTAACCCCTGAGCCATCTCTCCAGCCCTCACCTTCAGAGTTCTAAAGACGCATATAGGTAAATACATCCATGTCATGCAATGCCCATGAGGACAGAAGAGGCCGTCGGATTCCCTGGAACTGGAGTTACAGTTAACTGCCATGTGGGTGCTGGGATTCGAACCCAGGTCTTCTGCAAGAACAACCAGTGTTCTTGACCGTTGAGCCATCTCTCCAGCCCCGCATATGCCTTTTTTAAATCCTTATTTTTCTGAAAGCTTAGAGCAGATATTTCTTGTTTGACTTGCATTCTCCAGCATGGTAATTTTCAAGGTTTCTATAGCTGCCTGGGATTGCATCCCCTGGATGAACTGCCTCTGTCCATCTCACTGAAATTGTTTGGGGGAAAGGGAACACAATACACTTTCAAGAGGGTTTCTCCTGATCTTATCGGTTGATGAACTTTTATAATTTCTATTGCACTGTCCTTGCCCCAGAGGATAACCTTGGATCTTACTGTAGCTTGATTGAGTGTGAAATGATTTGGCATCAATGAAGTGGAAACGGATCAGTCCACAAGGAGGCAGTTCAGCCACTAAATCCTCTAGCTCAGTAAGGTTGAGAACGTTTCCCTCAGAGCCTCTCTGGAAATGTGTATCCTGTTTCTAAGAGAAATGAACCAGTGTGTGCATGGTATTACTGTTTATGCCTTTGATACTGGAGGTCAGTCATATTCTGGGTTCTGTGGGGGTTCCCAAAACATTGACCTGATAACTGGTCTCAGAACGCTAACAGGACTGGGGAGATGATCTTATTTGCTAGGTATAAGGACTGTAAAGGTTAAGAAGATCCAAGGATGCACTACCCTTCTGTGTACAGCTTCATAGTGAACTCAGCCATGAATTGTAATCAATGTGATAGTTTTGCTTTAGAATGTGAGCAAGCAATAGCCCAGAGTGAGCAATAGAGTCAGAGAGGCTTTGCAGAGAGAGTAGTCAGAGTAGAGCTAGAAAAGCTTTTCCTTTATACTATGGGCAAGGTATTTTTGACAAGAATACCCTATGTAAAGGCATTGAGGTGTGAAGTGACATAGTGTGTTTGGGAATGCTCCAGAAGAGCAGGGTAAAATCTAAGTGTTGTTTCATGTGCTGTAGGCAGTAGATTCAGAGGAGCCTGAGAGCAGGGGGCTGAACCAGTCAGATTTAAGACCATTCTGCTGAGATCTTTTAGGTCAATGGGACATTTTGGGCAAACCATGACAAAGGCATGGAGATGGGAAGGACTCTGTAGAGCTAAGGGGATGGGGACACGGCCCCTTTAGTGTCATTAAAAAATTTATATGTATTGCATGCATGCATGATGTATATGTGGGGATGTGTGCTATGGTGTACATGTGAAAGTCAGTAGACAGCTTAATAGAGTTGGTTCTTTCCTTCCACCTTTGCATGGGTTCTAATGATTTGACTCAGGTCACCAGGTTTTCATGGCAAGTACCTTTGCTCCCTGAGCCATTTTGCCAATTCCCCCCCCCCCCCTTTTTTTTGGAGACAGGGACTCGTATATCCTAGGCTGGTCTCCAACTTGGTACATACCTAAGACTGGCCTTGAACTCCTGATCTCTTGGCTCTGCCTTCGACGTGCTGAAATTAGAGGCATGCACTACTACACCCCAGCTCCTGTTTAGTGTCTTTGTTGAGACTTTCAGATGTGAGTCCAAGTACAGGGCTGTATTTCAGTTGAGATATATATATATTGCTTCTGTTTCTTTAAAAATTTGTGTTTCAAATCCAGGAATGATTTGAGACTGTGCCAGTGGACCCACCCTCTCCCCCTGCTCAAGCTAAGCAGTTGGCATGAATACTGAACAGAAGGCTCAGAATTATCAATGGAAGCTCTGCTTTCTCTAAGGTCTCCTCCATGGGGAAACAGGAGAACAATATCAACATACTTTTGTTCTCTGGCTGCAGTGCCTTGTACCCAGGGCAGGGGAGGGAGTTCCTGAGAATTTCATTTCTGTTTTGGGAACGTGGAAGTGTGATAGTGACACTAACCCCTAATAAAGCATCAGTTTATGGTGGAGATGACTTTGGGACAGGGACTAGAAATGCTTGCAGGAAAACCTGCTGAGTGGAGAGTTATAGTTTGTTATTTTCAAGAAGCAGTTTCATGCTATGGAAAAAAATGAACAAGGACTTGGGAAACTCCAGACCTAATTCTCATTCTATCCTAATAAAATGACCTTGACTTTTCTGAACTTTAGTACCCTAACAGGCAAACAAGGCAAATAATGTTGGCATACTCAAAAGAATGTGTACGTGGGCCTGGTGAACACAGAGCACTCTAGAGTTTGAGAACTCCGAATCGCGTGACCAGGCAGTGCTTAGATGGACATGTGAGATCTCCCTGCTGTGAGGGTCAAGGTGGTCTTGATGCGGTTGCTTGGCCTGGCTGCTAGGTGACTCACTGTAATGCTCACACTGTTTTATCCTTGAAGAAAATGTGCTACCAAAACTTCATTTTTAGCTTATTTTTTCTTTAAAGTTTCATTGACCAGCTTAAAAAAAGTGCTTGGAATTCTCTTCTTCCCCCTTTACCTCCTAGACACTCAGCCGTTTCAGTACCCTAATTGGTGGTGAACATACTGTAGGCCACTTTGAATTTGGGTGATTAAAATGAGAGCCTGACTGTCAACTGGGCTTGAAGAGGCATTGAGCCAAAGGAGTGATATGAAAACGCAAAAAGGCCATTCTGTTAACATGGGGCTTCCTTTCTCCACTCTTCGCCTTCTTGAGAGGCCTCAGGTTTTCCTCACTATTGAGGGTGGAAGGGAGAAGGCAGTTAACCCCTTACATGTGGTGTACCAGACCTACTATCTCTAAAGCATTATGATTCTTCAAGAATAGATCTCTATTTTATAAAGCAAGTAGAGCTGCCTCTCTATATACTTTATAGAGCAAGTGTTCTTGCTCTCTGAGCTCTATCCACTGAAAAAGGATGGCCTCCACAGCCCCCTGTGAAGTTCTGTAAATTGGAGGCTAGCAACATTATTCACAACTGGGGATTTTGGTTGATATTCTGAGCTGCTGTGCCTCTGCCAGGCTGTGCAGATAGGGCCTGAAGTGGTTTCTTCCCCTGATTGTTCTGGTGCATGTGTATGTACATGTGTGCATGCTTATGTGCTTGTGAGCGAAATAAGAGGATAGCCTAGGGTGTTGTTCCTCAGATGCCTTCCACCTTTTGTTTGTGAAAGGGTCTCTCATTGGCCTGGGACTTCTCCAGGTAGGCTAGACTAGACCTGGCAGTGAGCTTCAGGGAGCATCTTGTCTCTGCTGCCTTGGTGCTGGGATTACAAAGCACACCTGGCGTTTTATGTGGATTCTGGGGCCTCAGACTCTGGTCCTCACTCCTATGAGGCAAGTGTTTTACTAAGTAAATCATTTCTCCAGTTCTGTGTTCTGAAGTTTTGACACCATGGCAGAATCTTTTTTTCTTCTTGCTTCCTACAGCCTGGAAAGCCTCCTTTCAGGCCAGAGGGGCTGAGGTGGTGGGGCTGCTCCTTTGAGACAAGCTCCAGAGTTCTTGGCTTCATCTCACTGTTCTGTTTCTTCCCTGGATTGACATTGCTTTAACCCTTGAGTGAGTTCAAGCCCAATTCTAACTAGAATCTCTTTCCTGCTGATCTTGTGTGTGTCCTCCGCCCCCCATCCTCAATCTGGCTCTGTCTCTGGCAATTCCACCACCTCATTCCCTTTTCTTGGAAGTGCCAACATGTTCCTATAGTGCTGAACCTGTTCATCAGTAATTTGATGAGTTGTCATTCTTTTGGCAAACTGAAATGAAGCAAAAATCTCAAAATAGATGTAACCAGACCCCTCAGACTTAATAAATACCGTGTGTGTGTGACTAGGAATTTTGTCTGTCCTGTTTGGGAGTCATTCTCTTGCTTCTTGCCTGGGTCCCTGCATCTTACAGATGGACGGATGGTGAACAGAGCTTGTTCTCTTAAGTACTGCTGTCTTTTCCAGTGGATCAAGCCATGTTGCTCTGCCCCTGTATGCTGTTTAAAGAACTGTGTGCATGAATTCTTTCATGAGGATGTCAATGGTGCAGGTAAATTCTGCTTGGCTTCTTTGTAGCAAACTGTGGTCTTTACCAGCATGTGCAGAGCACGAGCATGTGCATGGGTTTTTGACATACAGCATTTCTTGCTTTCCATATTAGCCTGGTCAGCTGTTAATAGATGCCAACAGCTTTTGTTTATTTAGTGCTTAAAGTGTACCAGGAACTGCACATAGTTATACCAGGTTTGCTCATTTAGTGGTTAAAATAATATGGTTAGGTGAGTACTATTACTAGTTTTGTTTAGTTTTGAGACAAAGTCATGCTGTGTACCCCAGGCTGGCCTTGAGCTTATGATAATCTTCCTGTCTCCACCTCTCAGGTGTTGGTATTATAGGCATGAGACCCCACGCCTAGCTGGGAACTATTATTATCATTGCATTGTACCAGCAAGGAACCTGAAGCTACATGCTAGAAACTGAAGGTTCCAGATTTTCCAGCAGGCCTTTGGTCTCCTGAGCCTTGAAGCATGGGTCCTAAACTGCCAGGCCAAGTTACACCAGGAATTGATTTAGCCACTGAATGGAAAAGCATCCAGTGGCCATGACTTTACCTTCAGTGATACCTTTATTTGAGAGATTCTGAAGAATTCTTACTTTATTTCTCGAGGCCTTTGATTTAGCAACAGATTTACCTGATGTAGAAAGAGATCCTGCCCCTTCCTTGAAAACCAGTGTGACTGGATCTGGAGCCTCACTTGAAATGTAGCAAGGGGAAGACAATTTTAATTTTATTTATTTTCACTAATGTAAATTTTAAAACAGATACTGAGTTCAGTATTATACAATCTTTTTGTATCCTTGCGATAATTTGGTTGTATAAACTCATATTTGATTAATAATTTTGTTGGTTACATGTTGAAAGTGATACACTTTATTATTTTTATTTTGGCGTGGGTGATGAAGATTGAACCTTGGGCCATGTGCATGCCAGGCAAGCATTCTGCCACCCAGCTGCATCCAGTTATGCCTTATTTAAACGAGTGTATCTAAAATATTAATGGGAGTCAGCTTCACTTAGAAAACTTAACTCCTTATGTGACTCTCATAATTCTTTCTGGCAGTGCTAGCCTGGAGCATAGTTATAAATACTCAAAGAACACCTTGCTAAAGCAAGTGCTCAGAAGATAATTATTGAACAGGTAATTGGGAGGTGGGAGCTCCCTTGAGAACAGTGATTCAGTAGGAAGAGCTAGTGGAACCTGGTTGCTTTTGTTAAAATTGGTACTTACTTTACAATACACGTGAACTCATAATAATGTATAACAGATGTCACTGGGCTAGCATACACAATGCTTCTTAGGTGTTTAATAAATTACCACATTGAAGATAATGTGATAAAAAGAAAGAGAAAATTAACATCTTGATCAAGATGACTTTCCTATTTCCAACCTTAACTGATCACAATGATGTGCCTGGTTAGTTTTATCTCCCTTGGATAGGATTTAGCATGAAACACTTGGTGACCAGCCTTGTGCCAACCTTGTGCCAACCTGCTGTACCCTCTCACCTGCTGCTCACCAGCTCACATGCTGAGAACACATATATGTTGTGTAGTGCTTCCTGCCATTATATATAACACCCAGAGGTATCTGTGTTCCTTTGGGGCACCACAGGCCCAAAGAGTGACACCAAGCTACTGTTACCACTTCTCCCTATGCATCTGACCCTGACTGCTCTTTTTATCTCAGTGGTCTGATTTTATCCAGAGGGATGACCAAGTAGATTCCTGAAACCAACAGTATCATCAGATTACATATGGTACCATCAAATTGCATACAGTACCATCAAATTGCATGTATACTGTGGTCCCCACCCCCCAATCTGTCTCCCTGTAGCCCCAGCTGGCTTGGAACTCACTGTGTAGACCAGGCTGGACTCTGTCTTACACAGATCTAACTGCCTCTGCCTTCCAAGTGCTGGGATTAAAGGCGTGCATGACCATACCTGACTAATGCATACATATATACAGACCTACCTGTGATAAATTTTGATTTATAAATTAGGTATAGATTAACACAATAATAAAATAAGCCACCTATAATAATGTACTGTAACAATTTCCAGTATCGTTTCTTTTGCGGTTTGGAGCTCTTATTAAGTAAAATAAGTATTGCCTGAACATAGATGCTGTAGTCATGCACTAGTGGATCTAATAACCAGGATGGTTCTAAATGAGTAATGGAGGTGGGGGTGGGTAGCATTTCATATACAATGTGGATATTCTGGGAAACAGATGGCTCATGTCCTAGGTGGGATGGAGTAGGCAGTGCACTGCTCAGAATGACAGTTTAAAAGTTATTGTTTATGGGATTATCAAGTCATGGTTGACAGTGGGTACCCGAAGCTGTGGAAAGTAAATCCCAGAAAAGTCCCTAGAAGATGTGGGAGCACCTTCTTTCTAGATATATGCCCCGCCCCTCCTGGCTGTGTTATTCATCCTCATGGTATCTCTTTATTCTGCATGCTTCCTGAATTTTCCTGCAAATCCTCATGGCTTCAGTCCTTGTTCTTGACTCATATTCTATTTGCCTTGAGGGGTGACAGTCTAAAATTCTATGTGTAATTGATCATTTAATTAAGAGTAAAAAAAAATGTTCTCCTCCTCCTCCTCTTCCCTCTTCCACCTCCTCTTCCTCCCCTTCATCTCAGTTCTTCATTGTCTCCAATTGTAAAAGAGGAGTTACATTTGCATCCTTAGGGTATCAAGAAGCATTATCATCAGAAAGAAACAGTAGATTTCTGGTGGACCATAATTTGTTTTGTACTGCGTTTTAAATCAGCTATCTGCAATTGTATTTGAAATAGCGTAATGGACTTGAGATATTAGATTTACTATGAATGAGGATTAATTCCTATCAAAACTTTTTGAAAACATTTTATTGTGTTTTCATTTCTTTTTGAAAACTTTTGCCTTCCTTGCTTTTTGTGTGCATTATTGCTTTAAATTTTAACCATTTTAAGCAGCTTATAGCTTAAAGGATAGTCCTGTTTCCTTCATTCTTATTTTTAAAATATTTTATTTATTACTTTCATTTTATGTGTATGAATGTATTCCCTACATGTAGGTAAGTGCACCATGTCATACAATTCCAGTGGATGTCCGAAGAGGGCGTTGGATTCCCTGGAACTAGAGTTACTAATGATTGTTAGCTGCCATGTGGGTGCTATGAACTGAATCTGGGTTCTTTGCAAGACCAGCCAATGCTCTTAACCACTAAGCTATCTCTCCAGTCCCCCCATCCCCAGTAGTGGGTGTTTTAGGGAAAGGTGGTGTTTAAGGCGGAATAATGCAGTGTTGAGGCCATAAACTACAGATGTGGAAGATACAGGTTGTGGTTCTGTTGATGCCTATTCACTCATTGTGTGAAATGAAAAAAAATCCCTTCATCAGATCTCATATATATGTATATGTATATGTATATGTATATGTATATGTATATGTATGTATAGATATTCATACACACTATATTGGAGCACAGAGTCTGATAAGTATTAATTGTGTAGAGCATTACTAGCCATTATTATTATCTGTCTTCTTAGAACAGCACCTGCAGGTTGAGATGACAGTGTTTGCAAGGTTGCTGTCTGTGACTTGTCAACCATGATTGACAGCCATGGCATGGTTCTTCATTCTTGGGAAAGCAGGGAGGAGCTGATAAAAATGAAATGCTCATCTGTAGAAAGACAGAGAACTTCTAGATTACAAATGACTATAGATGATATATTCAGGGAAAAAAAAGTATGACCAGTCAACTCATTTTGCTGTGATGGCCCTTAGTTACCATTGAAGATTCCTGATATAGTCTTAGGTACTGCTTCCACCTGGGCATTTGAGAGTTTCACTCCATGTCATAGCAGGATTTGGAGTGTATCTTGGAATCACAGTGATTACAATGCTTATATCCAGTTTCAAGAAGTGGGAAATTGTACACTCTGAATTATTCCGCCTTAAATACCACCTTTCCATAAAACACCCACTACTGGGGATGGGGGTACTGGAGAGATAGCTTTCAAAGTGTTTTCTATGAATGGGAAACCCAGGAATTCAGGCAGCAAATTTGACTCTGAATCAGAGAAACAGTAATGAGGGGAGTGTGTACTATAATACTAATTTGAAAGCTAGAGTAGAGCAAGAACTGTATATAGTTATATGCTCTTTTAATAAAGGCTCTTAATGGGGCTGGAGAGATGGCTCAGCGATTAAGAACACTGACTATTCTTGAAGAAAACCCAGGTTTGAATCCCAGCCGCCTATATGGCAGCTAACAACTGTCCATAACTCCGGTTCCAGGGGATCCCATGGCCTCTTCGGTTCTCCAAGGGCACTGCATAACATGGGTGCATTTACGTACATGCAGGTAATACCCGCATACATATAAAATAAAAATAATAAAAAAATAAAAAATAAAGGTTATTAATTTGTTTTCAGAAAATGAAGGCTTGACTTCTTACTAACAGTCAACTCTCTTGCTCTGGGTTTTTCGTTGTGTGACCAAACCCCGTGGAAGTGTTAGAGAATGTTTGGCTTCACATAAGAGACCTCCCTTCCATGTCTGAAGAGGCAGGAATGCAATTTCAAGTTTCTGGGAAGATTCAGTTTTCACAGTTGTGACACACAGACACCCGTAAAAGCACACACACGCACACACTCATGCACACACGCACTCAAACAGTAAAGCCCTGTATGTAGGTTGTTGTTTTCTTAGTTTTATCTGAGCTGGCCTTACATATTGCCCTTTGTACCGTTTGAACAGCCAAGGGATGAATTCCCTTGGCAATTTAGGACCACGTAGTTACAAATTGGGTTTTTTTTTTTTTAAACAGAACAAAGTGAGGCTGTTCAACAATTCATTTTGATTCCCTGAGGAGAGGCCGTTTAGATTGAGCAAGTAAGATATATTTATTCTTTTTGGCAAAGAAAGTCAAATTATTTACCAGAAAGCTCTTTTGTTTCCTGTACCTAGCCCTTGACTGCAAGGTGACTTAAAAAAAGGGCGAGGGACCAAAAATAAGCCGAAGAATGAACTCCCAGTCTAATTCTCACTGGTGTTGGGAGGTGCCTGGGTATATCTGAGATCCAGACAACATTTGTTTCCTTGTGGTTACATTTAGAAACTTTTAACCCTGCCTTCTCCCCCTCCCTAGCTTTATAAATAGGAACCACTTCTAGACAGCTCCAGGAAACTTGCTGTCGAGTCCTTTTGGTGCTCAGAATTAGGATGCTGCTTGAGACAGTGGTACCCTTCGCTTACACAGCTAGGTGTTTCTCTGGGCCACCTTAGCATAGGTTTTAACCAGATTTTCTCAAACTTGGCTGCATTATAGAAGCTCTCTGGGATGCTTTTGAAAGTTCCAAATACCAAGCTATCTCCGCATGCTGACTGAATCTGAGGCTGGGAGTGAGGTCTAGGCGTAGTGTTTCCAAGTCTCTCAGAGAATTCCAGTTCTGGTAGAACTGAGAACAGAGATCAGATCTGCACTAATCTAATTTTAGATTGTGCACTTGTCCCCAAAGGAGCAGTAGGTAAGGCACTTCTAGACGCCATGATCCTCGCTTTGTGGGAATGGCAAATGCAAGGAAGGAGGAGACGAGGGTTTTAGTGATGGAAATGCTTCTGTTTGCATTTGCAGCAAGCACAGTTCCCAAATGCTTTTAATGGTTGTATTGTTAGTGTACCAAGATAGCTTACTACACACAAGACGCACATGTACACAGTGAACCTGAAAATTGAGAAAATTATGGGGATGATATGAGTCAGAAATTCCTTTGGCTTAAACTATCCAAAAAACCAAGGCTGACACTTTGTTTTGACTCATGATCTGAATAGTTGCTTTCACTCTTCATTTCATTTCATAGACCAAGTACTAAGAGACCTTCATAGAAAATATTGCCAGAACTTTTGCATTAGGAAACTCATTGTACTGAAGACATATGCCTCTGTTAAACTGTAGAATATTCTGGAACTTACTGGTAGCATTTTTAATTTTTTGTTCTTTTGGGAGCTTGTTTAAGAATAGGTCAAGCTAACTGAAAAGCAAACCAAGGAGATGATAAGATGATTTGCTCTCGTCCCATCTTTTCCCCAGTATTAGTCAATGACCTTGTCCCTAAGCCAGTGTGACATCAGGAAAGTCCTTTAGCACTGTGACTCTCAATTGCGTTTTGACTGTTGACTGAAACAGTTTAACCCTAAATGCTAAATATTTTTATTAAGTGGAAAACGAGATAGCTTATGTAATTAAGAGTAGACAGTGCCTACTCAAATACAGATTTATATGGGGCTTTATGATGGTGATGGGTACCAGTTACTTGAATATGAATGGCCCTGTGGAACTACCTAAGACCATAGTGACTCCTTTGAAACAGTCATGGGACCACTAGTAAATCCTAGGTGGGAGGGAGATGAAGAAATACCCTCACAAACTAGAAATGTTTATTAACTTCTTGGATTATTATTTTATTCATCTATAATGTAAGGGGTTTGAGATTAGAGCAGGGCTTCTTAAGTTTTTCCCAGTCACAACTCATTATTATTGTATATAAAATAGATACACAAATTAAACATTTGCTGTAGTAAGTCATAAAGATATTTGTTTTAATATAGTTCATTGGTAAACATTTAATATCCCCATTTCCTAAAGAAGAAAACAGATTTGTATATTAATGAGATGGATGTGCTTATAAATTTTTACATAAATAAACCTTAGCTGAATATTTGATGCTGCAGAACATAGGATATCTTCAGTGTTTTTCAAAGTTGATGTATAGTTTGATTTTTTAATTGTCAATGCTGAGAATGCCACTTTGCGTAAATATGTTATTGATAAATTCTGTCCTAATCCAAAGTCAACATTTATTTTTCTTTTTAAATGAAACTCATCAGCAACTCAAATAGCAATTTGTTGTTGTTTTGAGACATAATCTTACTCACTAGTCTAGGCTGGCCTTGACCTCACTCTGTAGACAAGGATGACCTTGAATTTATGATCCTTTCACCTTCACCTACTTAGTATTTAGATTGCAGGTGTGAGCCACCACACCCAGCTTCCAGCAGCAATTTAAATAATTAATGTAATAAAATCTGAATAGATACTAATTTGATACAGATGAATGACAGTAGGAAAACATTACAAGTGTTTGTATCCCACCATTATGTTCTGTAAGAGCAAAAAACTTAATTTTTTTCCTTTTTCTTTTATGTATATGAGTGTTTTGCCTGCATGCATGTAACTGCACACATGTTGTACAATGCCCATGGAGGCCAGAAGAAGTATCAGTTCTCCTGGAACTGGTGTTATGGATGGTTGCCAGCTGCCATGTGGGTGCTAGGAACCTAACCTGGGTGCTCTGCAAGAACAGCCAGTGCTCTTAGCTGCTGAGCCATCTCTCCAGCCCCAAGAGCAGAAAACTTGGTATGTAAATACACTGTGCAGTTCATAACACTGTAGTGTCAAATCTGAGCTGGGTGTTGTAGCCACAGCTTTTGTTGGTGCTTCATGGCATGATGGCATGTGCAGTGCAGAGTGAGCATGCTCTGTGTTCAGAACTCAGGTCGCATTGTAGCCATGTGAGGCAACATGGTGAAATGCTTTCAGAAACAGTGCAGATTGTGTGTGATTTCAGATTAACTTTGGCCATTGTCTGTTAGAAATCTTTCATTGTTGCCAGATTTTCTGTTATCCTCCATTTGGAGTTGCAGCCTGAAGTTTAAGGGGCTTGGGATTACCTAGAACCCATGTGAATGCCCGGCCGGCATGGTAGCCTGCCTGTAATCCAAGTGCTTGGGAGGTGGAGATGGTATCCTGGCAGCAAGCTGGCTGGCTAACCTCACTGAATCTATAAGCTCTAGGGTCAAATGGAGAGTGATCAAGGAAGGAAATCATTATCCTTTGGCCTCCACATACATGTACATGCCCACCTGCACATGTATGCCTCCACATACATGACTAGACAACAGACACAGAATCACACTCATACACAAATTGGGGATTAGATGACGTTTGGATGAGCTTACTCCCAAAGAATGCTGTATCCAGATTCTAGTGCTGTTCCACCTGCTTCTGAGCTGGTTTCTTCCTCCTTGATTCCATGCCCCTCAGCTTGCTGTAATCATAGATCCTGAGAAATCAGTGTGCTGGGATAAGCAGCAATCTAAGTAGGAGCCTCAAGCAAATCATCTGTTGATAGGTGTTGTTTAGGTTTTTGTCTATTTGGAGCCTCTTGGGTCCTGGTCAATCTAAATAGGTGTGGTTCATATATAATTTCACACTAACAAAACACAGGAAACCAGAAGATGGATACTGAGTATAGGTTGAATAATAATGGTATAAAAATGTGTTGTATTCTTTATAATTATGGCTGACCTGCTTCCAGTAAAAGTGTCTCTGGTAAGTGAGGTAAGACATGGTGTATATATACAGATACTATATGCATATAAACCCAGCAGCTGCTAAATTTAATGTTTCGCCACACTGTCATACCACATGCCACTTTTAATGAGTCAGCACTGCTTGCTGATTGAAGCAAGAACCTAGACACTTGAGTCATTGCTTAAATTCACCTAAATACTACCGATAATTCACAAATAGTGGTTAGCAAAGAACCACAGTATATATAACAAAAACCAAACAGTACTAGTTTGCTAGGTTCCCTTGGGGCCTTCAGGGTACCTGGGGACTTCAGTTACATTGCTTAAAAAATTCTGATTGAAAAATACTTCAGTTATTATAGAGGCAAAATATACCAAATAACAAAATTACAAGATGTTTAAGTGTCAGAGTAGGAGTCTGGTTTTGTTTATAGTGCAATGGGAACTAGTTGTGTACTTTGAAGATCATTTGTGTTGATCATTGGTTGATCACCAATGTCTGTTACATAAGGACTGAAAGCTGAATTTCAGGAAGGTTTACTGCTTGTCATTGTGTTCACTGAAAAAGAGCATTATAATGATGAAGATGTGTTTTACTAAAATTGTTTTTATGAACCACTGTAAGTAAAGATCAAACTCTGTGACCTGGTAACTTTCAAGGCAATATATTAAAAGATAGTGTACATGCCTGAAAATAGGGCAACCCTCACATAAAGTCAGTGTTTTATATTATGAAGAGGAATACCCCAAAATAAAGTTCAAATGCTTAAACTTCTTAGACTATTAATGAAATACACTAAGAGACTGTTACTATTACACACAGAAAACAATAGAAAATGTAGTAATTGAGAAAAATCTTATTTTTTCTGCCCTGTTTTTTAAAAAGCAGTTTCATTCAAAGTAGCTGTGCTTTCTTTCACATCGACTTCTCTGTCACCAGTGTCACTCTGTGGCTCTTCAATTCCAGAGCTCTCAGGGTTTGATTTCCAGCTAAGTGTCTATATCATTTACTCTCTGATTTATTTTTTTATTTTTTGAGGCAGTATTGCTTTGTAGTCTAGGCTGGCCTTGCTGCTATGCCTAGGGTAGCGCCACGTTTGCTGAGTAGCCTAGGCTGACTTGAAGTTGTGATCCTACTGCCTCAGCCTCCCAAGTGTAGGAATTTCCCAGGTGTTCTTAAAATTTTCTACCTGGTGTTAAAAATAATTCCTGTGAAAAAGAAAAGTCATAAACTTGCTGGATTTTGAATGTGTAAGTGGCAAGTGGCTGGACTTATGACTTATGTTGTAGATTAAGTTATTTCCATACCTTCATTTTCCTTCTGTGGATTAGGTTGCATAGAGTGTATGTCCTGCTCTATTGATGTCAGGCTGGGCCTGTAACTTAAATGGCCAGTAGAATGTAAGTGCATATGATACAAGCAAAAATGTCAAATGCGATGGCACTTTGTGCCCTGTGACTATCATGAGAAAAATGGGCCCAAGGTAATGGCTGTCTCATCAGCCTAGATCCCAAGATGAGATTAGTGTTGTAGCTGACTTCATTTTTATTTTGAGCAAACCAGCTACAGATCTTTAAAATCTATAAAACATGGCTGGAGAGATGGATCAGTGGTTAAGAGCAGTTGTTGCTCTTCCAGAGGACCTGAGTTCAATACCTAGCAACCATATTGGGTGGTTCACAACCACCTGTTAACTCCAGCTCCTGGGGGATCCGACACCTCTGGGTGCAGGGACCTGCACTCGTGTCCACATACCCGCACAGAGACAGACACATACATACATAATTAAAAATAAATAGTCTTTAAAAAGGTGTATAAAACAGTAACTCTGTTGGCCTAGCAGTTTAATTTGTGAGTTGTATTACAAATCTAATAGCATTTCTTTTGCCTGTATTAGCAGAACAAGAGGTTGCATTCAAAACAGTTGGGGTAATTTTTAGATGAAAACTAAGTTTAGAGATAATGGCTATCTATTGGGGCCAGGCCGTAACCTAGGGTTCTTGACAGTAGGTGGTTTCAGGATTACAGCCTACGTGAGAACCAGATGCATACAGTAAAACTGTATCTCCAGCCTTGCATGCAGTGTTCATTTTTCCAGTGAGACCTCCAAAGGCCCAGGAATAGAAGCTTGTTGTTTCCCTTGTCCATGACTCATTTTTGAGTATACTAGGAAAAAAGCCTTGGCCTTTGTGTTGGGCACAGTTTCAGTCTCCTATGCACATTCATTGAATAGTGTGAGTTACATGCACACATATACTCAATTCCTCCCATGTTACTTGAAGATTTTGAGTTATGTGTGTGCATGTGCATTGTCAACCTGCCTCTGTGCTTAAATTTCTTGCATAAATTTTCATTGATCTCTAAGGAAAATGAAATGCCCATATAAATTGTTCAGATTTATATTTTAAAAACTTTCTTCTTAGTAAAATGTGTGAGATAAATATCTCTAGTTATATCTGTCTGCATTTACCTACTTCTTGCCCAGCTGACTAAGGTTTAGATCCCAAATTAAATTATTTCATTGTACTTATCTGGTTTGTTTGGTAGCTTCCTAAATACATTTAAGTGACCAAATTTTAAATAGGGAGAGCTCAGAAACTAGTGATTCCCAGGCTTCCTCCTGCAGATTCTGATTTAACTAGATTAGGTACTTATTTTTTAAAGATTCTCAGTGAAGGCTAACTTGCAAAAGGTGACAACTATTAATATATCTGCATTCTTCCTCTAGGCTACACCATTGAAATTTAGCAATTTGGGTTTTTTTTTTTTTTTCTTTAAATCTGTTTTGCTTGTGATGTTGTCTACTGATGTCATCTTTCAAGTTTCAGATCAACCGGGTGGTATCTATCCTTCAAGGAAATTGGTGTCATGTTTGTAGTTCTATTTATCCATTTTTAGTCTACTTTTGGACCATTCTTGGTAGGTTAGTGTAGAGAATTCATTGCATCAGTAAAATCCTGATGCTAGCCTGGGGATGATGAACCTCTTTTAGGGCTCTAGCCACATAAGTAGGACTTGCTTCTTTTCCTTTTTTCTTTCTCTTTGTGTGTATGTGTGAAGGGAGAAGGGGTGTATGTGTACATGTATGTGTGAGTGTATACTTGTGCATTCAGAAGGCAGAGTAGGACATTGGGTGTCCTGCTCTATCCCATTCCTTCTTATTCCCTTGAGACAGGATCTCTTATGAACCTGGTGCTAGACTGGCCATCAGCAAGCCCCAGCATTCATCATAACCCCCCTTCCCCTAGCTGGGGTTACAGGCTTGTACATCACCCCACACACTCCCTTTTTACTTGGATACTGGGGATTTGAATTCAGTTCCTTATACTTGTACAGTAAGCTCTCTTACCCACTGAGCCATCTCCCCAGGCCTCAAAGTTGTTTCTTAAATCACACTGCTTCATTCAACTTTATGGAAACTGATTTAAATAGTGGTGATTTTTCCTCTTGTAGAGCAGCCCCCACGGACCTACTAGATGACCTAGTTATGCTGAACACAGTAGAGCCTTGTTGAGGATCCAGAAGCAACAGCCCTACCCTTCTCTCCAGATGCCTATATAAATAGCTAATGACAGGTCACAATAAAAGATTCCAATACCTAAATGAGTGCTAAGTTAAAAAAATGAAGAAATATAAAGCTCCACATGTATAAAGTCTTCACTGTTTTTTCCTACCTTATAAATCTTGTTTTTAAAGGTTTTTTTTTCATCCCTTATTAACCAGATATTTACTTTGGGATGAATAACCTAACTGCATTTACGTGAATTTCTTTCCCTTTGTTTCTGAAGTATAGTATTTGTCCCACTAAGCGTCAGAACACACTTCACTATAGTAATCTACAGTGTAATGCAGTCAGTCAGTCTGTCTAATTTCTCTGCTAGGATCCTCATCAGTTTGTTGGGAGGTTGGGGAAAGGCTGATTGCCTGGCACAAAGTTACAGCTATGGAATTCTGGTGTTCTATGGTACAGTAGGGTGACTGTGGATAATAATGAACTAACTGTATACTACAAAAAAGCTGATAGAAAGGATTGTGAAAGTTTTCACTATAAATAACTGTTTCAGGAATCAGGTTTAACCTAATTTAAGCATTATGCAATAAATGTGTGTAGTGACACATTCACAATTCCTAATTAAATACACACAATTTTATGTTATTTTAAAAAATTTATCTTATATGTATGAGTATTTTGCCTGCATGTATGTAAGTGCACCACATGCATGCAGTCCCTGCAGGGGACAGAAGAGGGTGTCGGATCCCCTGGAATTGGAGTTAGGGAAGGTTGTTAGCTGCTGTGTGAGTGCTGGGAACTGAGCCTGGGTTCTGTGCAAGAGCAGCCAGTGTATTTAACTGCTGAGCCAGCCTCCCTTTCCACTTTAAAATGTATCGATTAAAACAGAAAAAAAAAAAAAGAGCCAGGCCTGGTGGCTCACACCTATAGTTTTCAGCACTTGGGAGACTGAGGCAGGAGGGCTACCACTAGTTCAAGGGCAGCCTGGACTATGTAGTGAATTCCAGGCCATCCTGGGTTACAGAGTGAGGCCCTGTCTCAGAAAACAAAACAAAAAAACCCCCCACATTCTTCCCTCCCTCCTCCCAAGACTGGCTTTGGTGGATTTTGAGTGTGAAGTAGCATGCTTCAGAATAGAGTTTCTGAATCCAAACTTTGATTTTGAATTCTGGCCTTTTCATTTAGTAACTTCCATGACTAAGGCAGTTAAAATAAACTTTTCAGAATTATGCTTTCTTTATAAAATGAAAATAATGCTGGGTGTGCTGGAGTCCACCTGCAGTGGAAGCTTTCGGCTGAGGCAGAAAGATCCCTAGTTCATGCCCTGTCTGGGTTATATAATGAAACTCTGTTTTAAAACAAGAAGGAAATGTAGAAATAATGATGGTCACCTGCTCCAGAGGGTCATAGCCAGGAGTCAGTGAGCTGCTTCAAGCCCTTAAAATGGTTTTTGGCAGTCTCTCAGTGTTGGCTGGTGTGGCCACCACTGTTAGGATCTGCTCACCCACTGCTATCCGTTCTGAGACTGCCCTAGGCCTTTCTCTTACGGTGCCACAGAGCATCAGAGACCAAGGTCATTGGTGTTATTATGATAAAGGGGTGACTTTCCTAGCCTTTTCTTAGTTCTACTTTGGGGTTTCTAGTCCATGATTTTAAATGATCGTTCCATGGCTATTGGCTTACTGAAGGCAGGAAGCAGCTCTTTTTATTCTTCCTCTGGAAGGTTACCTCCATTCCTGCTGCAGTTTCTTTGGTATCAGTTGTACTGATACATGAGACTATTATTAATAGGATGTTTTTGTACATTACTTTTTTTGTGTGTGCATGATTGAGAGAGAGAGAGAGAAAGAGAGAGAGAGAGAGAGAGAGAGAGAGTGTGTGTGTGTGTGTGTGTATGCATGCATGTGTATGTTTTTGTCCCTGAGCATGCCATGTGTGTGGCAGTCAAAGGGCAACTTGTAGGAGTCAGTTCTGTCCTTCCACTATGTGGATTCCAAGAACTGAATTCAGATTTTCAGGCTTGCTGGCACATGTTTTTACTTGCTGAACCATCTTGTTGGCTCTTTATATGAATTTTAATGGTATAGTCCTATTGCCATAGAAACTTTCTTTAAAGACCATTTTAAAAAAATAATATATTGGCTTTAAAAGAAAACAAAACAAAACTCTAAACCTTAAAAGCATCTTGCAGTGCCGGAAACTGGAAGCTAAAGTGGCCAAGTTCATGTCTGTGTCACTGTAGTTTCTGACGGGAAAGTCATCATTTCCTTTAACCAGAAGAATGTGCTGAAACAGTAGTAGGTGTAGGTTAAAATTAGAACCAATTATTTCTATCACCAGAACTACAGACATTTTTTTTTTCCAAGTGACAGAGTTGTGCTGTTTGTCCTTGTGGCTTGAAGAGGTTTTCCATTTAGTTCAGCTAACTAGAGCTGGACTCTGTCCTGGGCTTGGCAGGTGGCATACGTGGGCAGCTTTTCAGTTCTGGGATGGGAACTTAGCTCTCTTCCACTGGATGGGCTAACCAGAGAAAGGCAGAGTGATAGCATTGTCTTCTCTTTTTGTCTCCTTGTGCCCTCCATCCCTCCTGAACTATTATGAGGCTGAGCCCCAGGAAAAGTCTCCACGTTGACATTACTTTCATGTACGTGTTACTTGCATTCAATTGCTCATTGCTGTCCCAACGCTCTCCAGCTCTCTTTACTAATAGTGAGCTTGCCAAGGCTCCAGCACTGTAACTGTACATGTGTGCGAAGACTACTACAGGAATTGTTCATCTCTTGAATCCTTTTAGTTGTAGCTGTTGCTAACATTTGATGCCTCTTGAGAATCAGAGAAATATATATTGACGGTTTCCATGGAGGGGAGAAGAAAACAAACACCACCACCACCACCACCACCCCATATTCCAGGGTCCTGTTACTGTGTAAGGAAGCTGCAGTTTGTTTGGGCATCTAAGGATGTGTTTGCTCAGGATGCAGGTTAGTTGCTGGCGCTGAATAATTTGCAAAGGTGACTCAGATGATGGGTCTCCTACACTGGTCAGTTGTGCTGAATCAAATTGTTGCTAAAAACTTGTAAGAAAGAATGTTTCAGTGGTAATGGCCTTGGTCACTTTGCCTGTGGTTTATTTTGGCCCTTCTCACATGCTGAGTTATAGCAGTGCCACCAGTGTGAAGTTCCAGAGCCTCTCAGTTTTTCCATGGGATACCTAATGTTTACAAAATGGCTTTAAATGTTTTTGCCTCTCTCTAAGATCTTGGTATTCAGCACCTTTTTTTAAAAAAAGGTCATCTTGCCATTTTCTCAATGAACAAGCTGGTTAAAAGAGATGCTATTGGTGTGGCGGCACAGGCCTATAGTATTAGCATTCTAGATGCTGAGGCAGGAGACCAGCCTGGGCTACATAATGAGTTTTAAGGAAAGCCTGGGATGCATAGTGAGATCTTATTTCTATCTTCTCCATCTCTTCCCCTCCCCCAGAGATAAAGAGATTGGAGATAGCATTAGGAGAGTTTAGGCTCCTAGTGTGCAGTAACACAGAAGAGATTTCCTTTACTGAAGGCAAACAGATGTTCTTGGGGAGATGACAGTGTCTGGTGCATCAGTGTTTCCTGTCTTGACAAAAGTTGGATGCAGCAGTGTGGCGAGGTATTCACAGTAGCTCTTGTAGATGACACAGGGTCCTTCATGGTCACTCACTATTGGTTGAATACGTGGCATTTGATATTTATTTCATGTTTTAGTGTTTTCATTTATTTTGAGATGAGGTCCAGCCTTAGGCAGTCCTCTGACCCCAGCTTTCTAAGTAGCTGGAATTACAGCCATGTGCTACTGTATCCAGCTTATATTTTAAAAACAATTTTGTGTATTTAGTATTTATTTATTACTTAAATATTAAAGTATTCTAAACCAGGTGTGGTGGTACATGTCTGTAATACAGCATTTGGGAAATGGAGGCAGGAGGATCAAAAGTTCAAAGGCCAGCCTGGCATATGTGAGACCTTGTCTAACAAAAAAAGGAGTGGGGTGGGGCAGGGTGGGGTGGAGGAAGTGCTAAAGAGATGGCTCGGTGTTTAAGAGCACTTGCTATGCAAGCATGAGGGCCACAGTTTGGATTCAGCACTCATGTAACAAACTGGGTCTGGTCCCATACAGGCCTACAACCCCGGCACCAAGGAGGGTAGAGACAGGAGGATTGCTGGGGCTTGCTGGCTTCCAGCCTAACCCCCCCAAACCTCACAAGTTCCATGTTCAGTAAGAGACCCTGCCTTAGAAGAGTAAGGTGAGAGTAATAGAGGAGGACGGCTGATGATAGCCTCTGGCCTCTAAGTATGTACACTTTTATATATGTGTGAACGTACAGAGCACTGCCCCCTCCACAAGATGGTTAGCTTTCAAAGTGTAAATGGTTGTGCATGTGCAAAATTCATTTGATGTTTGTTAAAAAACTAAAATGTGTTCTCTCTACAGACATTGTTATAAATGTGAAATACCAAATATTTTGTCCATAAGTGTTCTCTCCTAGAGTCTTTTTCACCTAGTGGCTGTAGTTGGAGACAAGATTCTGACCCATCATTCAGGCAAAGAGTGGTTGTAGAGAAAGCTTAGTGAATTCACTACTAAGGCTTTGAAGACAAGCATTTGTTTATTAAATCACATCTCTGGCTGTGCAGGTATGCGAGAGAAGCATGTAATTTCTGAAAAACAAAATTAGATGTGGGGTTTTATTGTTAGGATCAACAAACTCCTCATCTCTGGGAATGATGGTTTGATTTTATAGAATGAGTATTTTGGGGCTTAGGATAAACAGATAATGAAGGGTCCTCCTGGTCCCCAAGGTTACCGGGAACTGTGCTCAAGTGGATTGCTGCCCTGAACAAGCATGTGTCATGATATTATCATCTTTCCTCTCTTCAGTCTTTGCTCTTTTTCTTGAATCCCTGTGTATTAGTCACTTTTCTGTTACTGTGATAGAAATACTGACCCAAGCAAGTTATAGAAGGAAGAGTTTATCTGAGCTTACGGTTCCAGGGGAATTACAGTCTGTCATGGCAGGGAGGCATGGTGGCTGGAGGTGGCTGGAGGTAGCTGGAGTAGGAGCAGTAGAAGTGAAGCTCTCACATTATCACACAGGCACAGGAAGCAAGAGAGCAACTGGAGATCTGGCAAGGTTTAAGAACTCTCTAAGGCCACTCCTAGTGATGTGCTTCTTCCAAGATAGCCACACCTTCTAAAACCTCCTAAAACAGCGCCATCATCTGGGGACACAATGTCCAAATACTTGGAGCCTATGGGGGACATTTTCATTCAAACCACCACATTCTACCCCCTGACCCCCATAGGCTCATGACCATATAAAATGCAAAATGCATTTAGTCCAACTTTAAAAGTCCCCTTAGTCATTATTAATTTCACTACTATTCCAAAGTCCACAGTCCAAAGTCTCTTCTGAGACTCAGCAAAATATCTGAACTGTAAGCCCCTGTAAAATCAAAAGACAAATTACATACTCCCAACATACAGTGGAACCAAATACACATTACCATTCCAAAAGGGAGGAATAGAAGCATAGTAAGGAAATACCGGACCAAAACAAGACAGAAAACCAGCAGAACAAACATCAAATCCAGTAGCTCCATGTCCAACTTTTGGGACTTTACTTCCAAAGGGCTTAGATGGCTCCACCTCTCTAGCTTTGCTGCGTGCAACACACATCTCTCTCTTCTGCTGGTACCAATTCCTGTATGCAGGTCTTCTTGGCAGATGCCTCACAGCTTTGGCATCACGAACTTCTTGGGGTCTCCATTGCCAACCAGGCTTTACCTTCACAGCTTCATGCAATGGCCTATCAAGGCCTTCTCTAGGCAGGGACACCCCTGCTGCATGCTGCCTGGTCTCAGCTGCTCTCTGAAACCACGGAGGAAGAACTGATGACCCCTTCACTCTTGCATCTTTCCTGTAAAGTCAGTATAATTCACAGGATGTTCCCTACCACAATGCATGCGTGTGTGTGTGTGTGTGTGTGTTGCAGATTCTGGTTTCCTGCCACTCTCCATTCAAGAATATGCTGCTAACAATATTCAGTTCTTTCAGGAACTGTTTACATAGCTAGGGCTAGTTAACAGTTTGATGGAGTTGGATGGTTTATCATTTGAGCTTCAAAAGTAATTTGTTTAGGTTACTATGAACTGTCTTATACAAGAAAACGTTAATTAACTAGTTGGAGAAAAGACAGTTTTGGGCTCATGAATATTCTCTTAAAGTTTAAACACTTTTTCTTCACCTTTTTTTTATTAACCTTGTGTCTTTGGCTTTTGGAATTCTGACACCAAGAATTAAAAAAATAAGTTAATATTTGGCTTACTCTATTATAGTACCTCAGAGTATCCTAATGTATTATGAATCTTGTTTTTCAGGATTTCTTTTCTGTACCAGTATAAGAATTGGCTACTGAATTCTTTTGTTTTATATGGAGAGAAGGATAAAGTTCTTTTTTTTTTTTAAATACCTTCTCAGATTCAGAAAGATAAAGCTATCTCATCAGGTCCAACATCATTAGACCTAGTAATTTCTATTTGTCTTTTTGGAGGTTCACTGCAAAAGATAGCAGAAGTCAGTCATGAGTAAACTGCTCAAGATAGTGATTCTTGAGTATGAAAGAGAAGTTGGCTCATCTGTATTATACAGACAGTAAAGGTCTCCAACAATTTACTGAGCAACTACTCTGGGCTCTTTGGGTACCTTATTAGGCAGTTTTAATATCTGTAATGATGTTGCAGTCTGTCAGCATAAAACTGCCAACCTCTGCAAACCTTTGCACTAGTCTTATTATCTAAAAGCAGCAGAATCATTCCCCAAGGAACTTCTAATGTCCTTATTTAAAGTGGGCACTGCAAATTTTTGTAAGCTTTCAACCTTTTCTTTTGTATTCAATACTTACAAATAAATTTAATTTTAAAAATTAAAATATTGTTATTTTCACTAATTATAAACTATAGCCATCTTGGAATACAGAAGAATTTCCTGGCTGTGTATAGGAAATTTTGCTGAATTTCTTTAATTTCATATAAATTGATTTTTTTTTTTTTCTGGTCTCTTTGAGACAGGGTCTCCCTGTAGCTCCAGCTGTCATGGAACTTACTATGTAGACCAGGCTGGCCTCAAACTCACAAAGATCCTCCTGTCTCTGCCTCCCGAGTGCTGGGATTAAAGGCGTGTGCTACCATGCCCAGCCATAAGTTAATTTTTAATATTGACTTTCAAATATGACGTTAAGAATTTGTTGTTTCCAAGGAGGAGTTCCATCCTCATCTACCAATGATAATGGTGAGAACTAAGATATTTGGAAGTAAAGGAGACTAACAACTTCTATTTTATATTTTGTCTTAAATAAAAATGTAATCAGTTATTTCTAGTGTTTTATTTCCTCTTTGTTCTTTTCTTTACTTAGCCAGACTGTGGTTATGAGAAACAAATCCTTGAAAGTACATGAAATGCCTGAAAAAAAAAGTGGCAGAAGATTGGGCAAAAAAATAGATCAGGGATTATGGCAAATATATTATTAATTCTTATGAATGCTTGAAATAGAAAGTATTTAGATGAATTATTTCTGTTAGAAATTCATTGCCTACATATTGGCAAGAATGCTTCATTTTAGCTCTGAGAAAGGAATGAACCCTATGCTAAACTTTGTTGGGTTTTGTGGTTTGGGGATATTAAAGTAAATTTCACACTTTGAGGCTGAAACAATCTCCTGCTATGAAGTCTTCATAAAGAGCTTGTCCATGGTAGATCATGCTATTGAGGACCCTTAGAGCTGACAAGTCAGGAAAGATTCTTAACTGTTAAAACCTCATGTTTTATTGATTTTGAAACTTTGATCACACTGGCAATACTTGCTCAAAGTGCTGTTTTTCTAAGGCATATTGAGGAAAAGGTAGTGCCCCCAAATAAGAAATGCCTCCTGGAGTAAACCTTTGTTACTTGCAGTGCTGGAACCCCAGCTTGCCTGGAGTTTCTCTTCTGGTGTTCTCTAACTGCAACTGAATCTGCATTTCAGGGAGAAGGCAAGAGTAGGAACACCTTGTACAACAGTGTAGAAACCCTTGCAGGTTACCTGTAGTCATAAGTAATTAGCTCAGAAAATATTATTAGATATTAGAGGAAAACAGTAGCATAAGGAAAGACCAAGATAAACAGATGTCCTACAGTGACCAGGATAGCCTGTGGACTCATGCTTATCTGTGTCATGTAGTGTAGAGCTGTTGGGGGTAGAGCAAAAGGCTTGGAGGGGAGGCAGCATGCTTTATTAACTATATTTTCCTGGGAGGCACATGGCTATGGGAAATGGTATATAGACTTCCCACCCCTGTAAAAGTGAATTTTTTTTTTGTTTTTTGATCATAGTGAATATTTTAGACTAAAGCAAGCTTAAGAAAAAATGGCTAGTTTGCATTTTGAGCTTAGTAGATGGCATTAGAATGATTTGTCACAAAATTGACTAGTACTTGAAGTGTTTCCATAGTGTAGTGGTTATCACGTTCGCCTCACAAAATTGATTAGTACTTTTAAAAGCTCATTTGTAAACCAAAACCAAAATATATCAAGACTCTTAGTCAATGAATTGAAAGTTTACAGCTAAGGATATAAAGTATATTACATATATTTTAGCGGTAAACCACAAAGAATAGAACAGCCTCCTTCTCTCCTCCCTCCCTCCCCCTCTGCCTCCCTCTCTCCTTCCCAGATGTCATGAAGCCCAGTTTAGAACTGGCTATGTAGGATGGCCTTGACTCCTGATCATCCTGTTTCTACCTGCTGGGTGCTTGGCTTACAGGCCTGGATCACTATAGTTGACTTGGAATAGATTTTTAATTAGCATCATGCAGCTGCTAGAGAATTAGCAAAGAAAACATGAAGAATCTAGGAACTCCTTGATTTAGAATAGACATTATGTCTAGTTTTGCATGTTACTGGAGAAGATTGAAACTCTGTGCTAAAGTCTTAATGCTCCTATTTTTTATTTATTATTATTATTATTTTTATGTGTATGACTGTTTTGGGTGCATGTGTTTAAGTGTACCCATATCCTGAAAAGCCCGTGATTGCCAGAAGAGGGTGTTGGAGTCCCTGGAACTGGAGTTAGAGAAGGTTGTTAGCTGCCATATGGATGCTGGGAATTGAACCCAGATCCTCTGCAAGAGCAGCCAGGGCTCTTAAACTGCTGAGCCATCTCTCAAGCCATTTATTTATTTATTTATTTATTTATTTATTTATTTATTTATTTA
>NW_008338108.1:161162-163949 GCF_000622305.1 Nannospalax galili
ATAGTTGAAAAAGAAATTTTGGAAAGGAGAAAGTATTAAATACATAGAAGTATGCTTAAAGTCAGCAGTAGAGAATGACAATGTAGAATTGAAAATGAGTGAGAAATGAAAAGCGTTTGTGCTTGGGAAGACAAGGGAAAATAATTTTCTTATATAGTGTTTCTGTTTGTTTTTTCTTTAAAAACACAAACCTTATTACACTGCTTAGGTAGAGTGTGTGAGGGCTTGGGTTTTCCTTCCACAGTTTATGATACACCTGAATATAAACTTTTTGGAAGTCTTTGGCTTCAGAACTGACTTCTTGGCTGTTGTATGTGAGCCAAGAATTTAACAGCTCTGTTGCATGTATATATAGCCTGCAAGTCTTCTCTTCAGCTTGTGTGTGTTGGAGGTGGGGTGGGAGATAGATTTGCCAAGCCTGCTGACTCCATGGCTTGGTGATAAGCCATGGTTTGAACTTGGCTGACAGTCTATTTTCAAGAAACAGTTCATGGAGTTGGAAGAAAATTAGCTTGCTTAAAATTTATTAGACTCCACACACTGATCTATAAACAACTTGCTTAAACAGGATGTCTGATTGAAAAAAGAAAAAGAAAAAGAAAAAAAAAACCCAGATGGGTGGGGACGGAAAAGCAAATCTGCTGGGTAGTTGGCCAAGTATATCTAGCTGTGTCAAAAAAGTGGAAAACAGTCCTCTTCAGTGCATTGCATTGTTTTTGTTCCGCTCATCTGGCTGACTTTCTTCACCAGCCTCTCAGTGTTGCTGCTGCTAATTAAGCCAGCAATGCTGCTCCCTGGCCAGCTGCATGCCCTTGCCAGCTTCAAGCTCTGACCAGCCTCACCAAGATGCTGTTTATTGGGAGCCCAGGGAAGCTTGCTGATAGCTGTGCTTTTCCTCATGCTCTTGGTGTTGCTGTTTGCAAATCTCTGCTTTACTTAATGTGTCCCGCCCCTTCCCCTGTTATGTGTGGGGGGGCGGGGCGCATTAAAAATGAACATCTGGCAAAGGAACTGATTGTAAGGAGGAAGTTTGCTGGATTTATGAATTTTTTACTCAAGTATAAACTGGCGACGAGCTGGGGCGTGAAGTCTTGTTGCATAGTTAGCTGTTCCTGGGTCAGGGAGCCAAGTTGAGTGGGGATGCTGAGTTCCAGCCTGGGCTGGATAAACAGTGTCTGCTGAGTCTGTGGCTTCATGATGCTGTTCTGTCCTGACTCAGTTTTGTGAAAGGACAGTGGGTGTGAACTGCCTGGAAGCACTTGTTCTCTGTTTACCAACTAGAGTTCAGCTGAAATGGCCACCAGAAATTTCAGTCTCTTAAATCTCAGTTACCCCCTCCCCCCAGTTTTGCCTCAATAGCTTGTTTTCCTTGAAGTCATTTTATTTTAGTATTGTATAATGTTCTTTTATTTTCCAATTAAAAGTGGTTTTTAAAATGAACTTTGTAGATTTCTTTTGGATTTTTGTTTGTCCATCCTTATGTGCACTGATTGACACATAATAATCTTTCTTAAATGGTGGATCTAACCTTATTTAAAAATTCCAAGCTGGCCCTGGTGGTAATGCCTCTTCGCCTAGCACTCAGGAGGCTAAGTGGCAGGAAATAGCCTATGGGTCTGATTTCACCTGGGCTACATAGTGAGACCTGCCTCAAAATAAAACATAAGCAAAACCCACCTCTCACCCCAACAACAATACCCCAATCCCCAAAGCAAAACAAAACGATAATGGGCTGGGGATGTGGCTCAGTTGTTAAAGTGATTGCCTAGCATGCACAAAGCTCTGCATTTGATCCCTAGTGCTGCATAAACTGAACATGTTGGTACATACCAATAATCCAGGTGCTTGGGAAGTTGAGACAGGAAGATCAGAAGTTCAAGATCATCTTTGGCTACATAGGGAGTTTGAGGCCAGCCTGGGGTACATGAGACCCTGGCTCAAAAAACAAACCACTACCAACAAAAAGCAAATTGTATAATACAACAAAAAGGATGCTAAATTAAAGTATATATTTTTACTTAAATCACTTATGTATGTTGAAAAACATCAGTTTGGGTCATGCATGGTAGCATACGCCTTTAATCCCTACACTTGGGAGTCAGAGACAAGGGGAGCTCTGTGAGTTCCAGTCCAGCCTGAGCTGCACAGTGAGACCCTGTTTCAAAACAAAAGAAAATAAAACAAAGCAAAGCAAAGCCAAACAAACTCAATCATTTGATCTGTGCACATGTGGCTAAACATTGTTTTCATTGAAGGGGTTCTATGGCTCTCAGAAGTTTGGTAATGACATCCTTTCCATTCTCTACCTCATGCCCTCAGAACATTTTCTTTATTTCATGGAATTTCTTGTTAGAGAAATCTCTATTTCCCAAGGTCATTGGAGTAGATAAATTGAATTCTGTGGACAGCCTGTAAAAACAGGACCTTCATTTCAGAGACTTTTTCATAAGGTCCTTATCCCAAATAGAGGTTAGTATAAGAAAAATTTCAGTAATGCTTTTTGGCAAGGAAACTAGCTTAGTATTTTGGCTTTGCCTCCTCAGTTCTTAGTACTAGATGTTTGCTGTTGTCCTTATAGTTTGCCTTAATCAGGTGGAGATTCATTTTAGGTTAAGTGCTTTGACATTAATCTTTTCTTGCATTTTTTTTATTAGAGGCTTTGTAAGTGGGATGCTTAAGAAATAGTGAAGAACCAGGAGAGTCATCTGCTCTGAACCATCATAAATTTCCATATATATTTAAAAAAATTTTTAATAACTACATGATTAGAAGAAGCATTTCATTACA
>NW_008338108.1:164243-180432 GCF_000622305.1 Nannospalax galili
CCACCTCTACTAATTAGCATGACATAAATTTCCATGCTTCCTCCTCAAATATAATACATTTTTAAAAAATTTGTTGATTTTTTGTGTGTGTTTGTATATCACACAGAACATACCAAACCATCTTATTCAACTATATACCCACTTCCCAGATGGCACCCTCCCATAGCCTCCCTCCTCCTGCTAGAGCCCTTATACTGATATCCCTGCTAAATTTCCATATTTTTGTTGAATCGATTAGCTTTGATCCAAAGAAGTAACAATTTTAAAAGATCTGATGTCTTGCCAGGCATGATGGTGCATTTATTTACTTCTGGCACTCTGGAGGCAGAGGCAGGTAGATTCTGTGAGGTTGAGGCCATCCTGGTCTACATAGTGAGTTTCAGGGTGGCTGGAGCTGCAGGGGACACCCTGTCTCAAAAAGAAAAACAAAAAACAAGGGGCTGTGAGATGGCTCAACAGTTAAGAGCACTGGCAGTTCTTTCAGAGGATCTGGGTTCAGTTCCCAGCACCCACATTGTGGCTAACAACCATCTGTAACTCCAGTTCCAGGGGACTTGATGTCCTCTTCTAGCCTTTTCAGGCATTGCATGGCATGGGGTACTTATATACATGCAAGTGAAACACTCATGGACACAAAATGGAAATAAAAGAAATCCAAAAGAATTAGAAATATATTTAAACAAAACTAGACAAAAATCTAATGTCTTACTGTATTTTTTGCCCTTGGTTCCTTTGACATTTTGTCACAGCAAAGCAAATCAGATGCTGTCCCTGTATTCTATTTTATTGAACTTTCTTCCCCGTATTTGATTGAACTAAGAAACAGTTTCATGAGTTATGGTAAGAGAAAATAGGTGATATATTAGTGATTACCTTATTTTTTCTTTGCTGTGTGAAATTATTTCATTGCCTCTGTAATTATTTTTATGCATACAGTCAACAAGAATTTTGTGTGTGCTGCTGCCCAGGATGGTGCCAGTCACAGTCATGGCAAATGCTTGTTTCATAGCCTTAAGACTGTACAGTCTAGCTGAGTACCAGGAGGCTCATCTTGAAGCACTGGATATTCAGATCGGCACTGTAAGGAGGAGCTCTAGGTGGTGTGGTGGAGCCAGTAAGAGCCATAGCAGCTTAAGCAAGAGATTGTAAACACAATTATATGAAGCATCCTTGAATAAGAGGAATTTGAGGAGTCTCAAGTTCAAACTGTTTTCATACCATACTTGTTCTCTGTTTAGAGTCAGCATTTGGTAGGTTTCTAATTTTATCTTTTACGAAATGAACTTCAGAATTCTGAAAATGATCTAAAAGGAAAGAGGTCAAGAATTAAAAAAAAAAACTGATCCATCTAACTGGACATGGTGGCTTATTCCCTATAATCCCACAACACCTAGGAAGGAGGATTGCTGCAGGTTCAAAACCATCTTGGATTACATAGTGAGTGCTAGGCCAGCCTAGGCGATAGAATGAGACCCTGTCTCAGAAACAAGATCAAAATGAAAAAAACCCCACCAAAACAAACAAACACAACAGCAGCAGCAGCCATCCTAATTTTGTAAAAAGATGTAATATGGGGGCCTGGAGAGATGGCTCAGTGGTTAAGAACACTGGTTGTTCTTGCAGAAGACCCGGGTTTGAATCCCAGCACCCACATGGCAGCTAACAACTATCTGTAACTCCAGTTCCAGGGGATCCAATAGTCCCTTCTGTCCTCCCCGGGCACTGCGCAACAGGTGCACATACTTACATGCAGGCAGTACAAGTATACACATAAAAAATAAGTAAATATAATAATAAATAAAATGTATTTTAAAAAATGTAATATGGAAAGGAACAAGTCAAGATACCGATTAAATCATGGTTTCTGCCTCCTTTGAGTGTGTAGGGTAGCCAACCTTTGGGATCTTATGATTTCTCTTACAAAGTGTTAAATTCACTTCAGACCTTTTAGCTCACAGATTGTTATTGAAAACAAAGAAACACGCACACTGCTGGTTTACAAACACCCAGCAGCATTTCCTGGTGGATGCATACCTGCCTCCCATACCCCCAAATGTGCACATCACAGGATAAAGCAGACTGAAGCAGTTCTTGTGGGAGAGAAAGTGTAGATGAGATCAGAGGAAAACAACCATCTTAAGGAAGCTGCGACCTCCTTTTACAGGGCGAGTGTTTTGTTGTATCAAAATTATGAAAGGCCTTTGACCTTCTATATTACTGTGCTTCATGTTTCACACTCAAGGTCTGACACAAAATAATAAGAATATTTTTAGAAACTAGGCACAAAGTTGACAAGAATCAAATTCAGAAGGAGCCTGATTGTAAAGGAACGATTTTAAAATCTAAAAAGTGAGATGGAATGAAAAATTTGTAGGGAAGCAACCCCCATAACAAGGGTGCAATACTTTTAGAACTCACATATAATTATACTTTTCATGTGCAGACAGTGTTTAAGATATACAGCTATTAACATACTGATCTTAAGAAATCAAGTATGAAATAAAAATTCTTAAATGGTTACTTTTTTCATACCTCCCACAGAACATGTTAATTTGATCTGAGAATTACTTTGATTTAGTTAATGATTGTTTGAAAGTTATAAAAGTCATTGTGGGGAATTGTTTTTTGTCCAAATAACTGCAAGATAACTTCAAGTTATTCTTTAACTTTGATTCAAAGTGTAAAGTGTTCTGTAGTGGCCCTGTCACATGTACTTTGGCTATTGGTAGACAAGGCTTGAGGTTCTCAGCCTGATAGGAGAGTGACTGGTCTGCTTTTGGGTTCTTGCCTCTGAAAGTGTAGCATCTTTAGCATGCCGGTTTTGTCCCCTTGACATATACTTACATGTCTACATTTTGTGGGAGATAACATGTGGAGGACAAGTAGAGTCCACAGGCAAGAAAATGAAATTGCTGACACAGTTGGAACTCAGCATCACTCCACAAAATCAACTCCTTTGTTTTAGTTCAGTTTAATAAACGGAAGGGAAGCCAGGTTAATCCCTGGCAGTTCTGCGGGGAAACACTCTACCTGCTGCACTGCCTGCTCACTGCTCCTCTTACTCTGTACTTAGAAAGCCTGGGTATGGCGAGGTGGAATTGCAAGGTCTAGGAAGAACTTTAACTAGAAATAATACTAAAAGGAAACAGGAGAGTCACACAGAATGCGTTGAGTTCATTTATTTCAGCTATTCCCTTGAAGTAATAGGCACCTATTATCCCTAAGTTTTATTGTGCTCTAATTCTCTGTAGATCACATTTAGAACAGGGAATGTAAAGACAGATAAAATTATCATGCCTTAACAGCCTTTACCTGAAATTGTGGTAAAGTCTCTCTGTCTCTGTCTCTCTCTTCCTCCCTCCCCTCTAGAAAACATATAGAATTGTCCCTTAGTACATCACTTAGTCCCTTAGTATATTACTTGCACCTCCAGCAGATAGCAACATTTGTGAATATTAAAGATTCCTAAACAGTGGCTTAGGACTATGTACATCTTCCCATGTACTGTAAATTATCTCCAGATTACTTATCTCAAATGTAAATGTTGTGTGAATAATTGTTGTACTATACTGTTTCAGGAATAATGACAATGGAAAAGCTTATATGTGGTTAATATATATGCTAACTATGTAACATAGGCCTGAGTTACATAGTTATAGGACAAGATGGACAAGGTGCATATGCTGACAGTGAGTGCCGGAGAGGTGGAACTGAGCTGGTGGGAGACTACATATTCCTTTATTCACAGGGACTCATTGTAGTGACTGGTGCAAAGCTGTTTGGAATGTTCTGGAATCCCCCTGCCCCAAATATTTTGAACCATAGATGGTTAGCTAAGCAAACGAGGAACCCATGGATGTCATGAGCAACTGGGCGCAGTGTCAGTGTTATAAACGAGGACTGACATAGGCAATTGTTCAGAAATTTTTAGTATTTCTTAGCTTTTTTTCTGCAGCCACTGATCATTAGATTGATGACAGTTACGGACCCAACTTACTAGAGAACCAAACCCGTGGGTTAGATACATGGCCCAACTCTTTGTGTATGTTTTCTATTATAGATGACATTTGGTTAATTTTCAAAAAAGTTCATTTCATAGTGGGAAAAAAAGTTGCAGATTAGAGTTCCTGTATAGCTTTTACCCACAGTTCCAAAATTTTAACTCTTATATAACCATTACTTAATGATCAAAACTAAGAAATGAGTAGTGGTAAAATATTTTTTGTTGGTACTGGCGGCTGAACCCTCTGCCTCACTGATTCTAGGCAGTTGGCTCCACCACTCAGCTATATGCCTGTCTTAGGTGATTAAAATACTCCTAATAACAGATGCTCCACTAGTGCTTCTTCCTGGTCCAGGTCCAGTCCAGATTCCCACATTGCATTTAGCTATCATAGGTCTTTTTAATTTTTTTTTGAATTTGAGATAATTTTTCACTTTTTTGTGATATTAATCATTTTGGAGATTATTGTTATTTTGTACAATATTCTTTGGTTTGAGGTGTATGGGTTTAATTCAGGTTATACATTTTAATCAAGAACACCACAAAAGTGATTTTGGGCATATTATCAATGAGCATCATCTAGCCTGTATACCATATCTGCATGTCCCCTTACATTGCTTCTTTGATTCCCTGAGCATAGTGGTGCCTGCCAGTCTTTGCTGTAAAATTACTATTTTTCCCTTTGAAAATTAGTATCTTATGGGGAGATAACCTGGCAATTCTGTCAATATCCTCTTTCTTACTGTACTTAATAAATTTTAGTTTTAACTATTGTCAGATGTTGGTAGAGGATACACTGTCACCCAAGGCTAGAGCATCTCTTCTAGGCTGATAGGACTGAACTGGTAGCAGTTGCCCACCTGCTCTGCCATTTACCTTTTACAGCCTCCCCCACCCCCCAAGATCAACAGGGATGTTGGTGATGTTTTTGATTTTTCTGGCTACAACCTTTTTTTTTTTTTTGGTACTTGAGAGTTGGGGCAGGATTTTGCTTTGTTGCCCAGATTGGCCTCATACTTTCCATCCTCCTGTTTTAGCTCCTTGGTTGCTGAGATTACCAGTATATACTACCACACCTTTCAGCAGACCCTTTGGTAAGGTCAAACTTTCATGGGAATGAAGGCCTATCATAGTCACAGTTGCTGGCTATGCTTAAGAGACATTGTGTAGGGCACACATACCAGATGCAGGCATCCTGGAGGCTGTGCTGGGACTCTTCTGTGCTTTGCTGTTCTTACAGAGTGCTATAAAAAAGCCATTGTTATATTTGCTATATCTGTTTATTATATATATATATATATATATATATATAGTCTTGGCTCTTTATTAAACTTCTTTTTTAAAGGTAGTTAGAAAAGTTTGGATACTTGTCCTAGTAGTTACTTTTGTACTTTAAGTATTTTTTAAATGTCCTAAAGCACTTTTAAGTTTATACATGCTAACCTTCTATTACCTCAGTTGTTAGTTTGTAATGATCAGTAAGCTTTTCCCATTTTCTGCTTATGAGTTGGTAAGCTTAGTCTCCTTTCTACTCTGCTCTGTTATTTTGTATTTTTTACATGTATTAGATCTAATTTGCCACAACATACAGCAGGCTACATCATTCCTTCACATTTGTGTATCATCGTCTTCAGTTTTTAGTGAAACTGTGGTTTTTTTGTGACTTTTTTTTTTTAACTATTCTACAAAGTTAAAAATTTTATTATAAATTTTTTTTTTTTTTGTCTTTTTTGAGACAAGGTCTCCCTATAGCCCCAGCTGGCCTGGAACTCACTATGTAGAACAGGCTGGCCTTGTGTGTATGAGTGTACTGCATGCATGTATGTAAGTTCACCCATGCTGTGTCATGCCCATGGAGGTCAGAAGAGGTGTTGGATTCTTCTGGAACTGGCGTTAACTGATAGTTGTTAGCTATCATGTGGGTGCTGGGAACTGAACCCAGGTCCTCTGCAAGGGCAGCCAGTGCTCTTAACCATTGAGCCATCTCTCCAGCCCCTAGTCTACAAAAGTTTTGGAAAATATATTCTTGCTTTCTTGCAGCAGGAGTGTTCCTTCTCCCCCTTTTGTTAAAATTTTAGGAATACTGAGTCTTGTAGATCATCAAAAATAAGAAAATTGAATGAACAGTTACATTTACCTGGTCCAAGACCTAATGTGTGTTACTGAAAATGACAAATGACTCCTACTTCAGACAAGACTCCATCTTCCTTTATGTTAGTGAAGGGATTTAGCATCCTTGTCAATGCAGAGAGTCTATGTGATGAATATACCTTTCTCTAAGTCAACAGCATAAAAGGCAAGAGAGTTGATTGACTTACCTGTGACCTAAGTAAGATGGGATGAGTGGATGTTATTTCAAAATAGAAGAACTGAGAATTAATGAAAAGCTTTTGTTCTCTAGGAACTTGGGAAGCTATGTTTTCTGTTTAGCCCCATTGGAGAAAGTCTACCAACTGAAAAACACTGATGAGAATACAGATTCCCGAGGAAGGGTATGCAGTCTGTCCTTTTGAACTTATTGGGCTTTCCAGCTAAAAAGCTGTTGAGGATCCAGAAAAAAAGAACCTTGTGAACAAATGAGTGAGGTAGTAAGCATTTGTGTTGTTTTCTTCATGATGGTCAGGAGTCCTGAGGCTTGGTGCCCTCCCTCTCTCCACAGCCTGCGTTCCAGCTTTCCAGCCCCTAATCTACAGAAGTTGTCTTTTTCTGAGATTTTTGTCCTTACCTGATATAAGGATGTAATTGTTTTTATCAAATGACTTGGTCATGGGGCCAGCTTTACCTGCATTGAAGAATGACCCTCCTAAAAGATAACTTGGAAAATATAATTCTGACTTTTCTAAAAGACATGCCGTGGACAGTTCTTTATGAGCTGAGAGTGGATTGGGCAAGGGAAATGGGAGCTAAGGCTCCATTCATTTTGTTCCTTGTCTTGATTGAGTTGCTGGAACAGGTTTATTTCATGTTGAACTGGCCATCTTGCCCCATGGGTGAGAAGCAAAATTTCCTGGACTTTCTTGGGCTAAGTGAGAGAGTTTAGGAAGTATTTACACAGAATGGAACAAGAAGCTTTGATTGTGATCCTGACATGAACCAGTAAAATACTCTGTTTTACTCTAGCTTTTTTTTGTATTCTTCAAAATTTGAGACAGTAATTGCCAACCCTCCTTCCTCTAGGAGGAGGATCATGAGTCTATGCAGGCAATGTGTATAATAGAGTTCTGGGTACCCCTTGTAATTTAGACATTGGCAACAAGATACTTTGTACATTGAATGGGATCCAACGTTCTGCTCCATTTCAAGTTTCGTAAATGATTATAGTTTCCTGATGAAAACTAGTAACAATGCGTTGTAGCTATGGAAAGGAATGTAGTTTTCGCTGTTGGGCCTTATAATTTTACAAGTAGAACTGAACAGATTTTAAATCAGCAAAGGCAAGAGCATACTGGTTCCTGAACTCTTTGCCCCTTTTGTACTGTACTAGGCTGCGAGTTTCTTTTTGTGGAAGTAGATGTTGCATTATTTCCTGGGCTTGGGGAAGGTGGTAGCAGTGAGAATTGCATCTGGTGTAGCTGCTTATCTGACCATCTTCCTACTTAAATTCAGGAAGGATATTTGTTCTTGAAGTACTCAATGGAAAGTGCTCATGGGAAACCTTACCAGGGAATGCAGCTGGTGATAACTGAATTCATTATAATATGCCAGACACCATGCTTCATCATATACAGAATATAACATTTTTTGGGATTATAATACAAGAGGAAGAAAGCAAGGGTGAGATAGCTAATTAATGGTCTTAAAATACCAGCACATTTGAAGTATGGCTCTTCAGAAGCTGAGTCAGAGGGATGTCACATGATAGTTTCATCTGTTACCTAGAGTTATTTGTTACATTTCTGTCCTGTAGATGTTATAGAAAATCAGAATACAAGTATGCTCATCCTTTGGGAATCTGTATTTTATAGTCCTATTTATATAAAAAAAGGTATTTAAAAAGATTTCAAAATACCTTTGTTATCCCCTGTGAAATGTGAGAAATTCTGTGAGAAAAAGATTGCATTTTTCACTTTTAGAGACAGAAATAATAGAAAGTCAATGTGGAATGAAAATTAGCCATTCACTGATACTTGTGGGGGAAAATATGGTGCTGGTGGATCAGAAGTAATAGGATATAAAGAATGGTAATAAATTTGCTAGGAGTTAGTTGGAGGGATAATAGAAAATTGATAGAATTACTAAAAAGTTCCAGTCGGAGGTTATTTAAAATGATCCGTGAAGAAGCTCTTCTTTAGAGCTCTTACTTGACTTGTTATTGCAATTTATTAACAACTTGGTGCAACATGCATATGGTCTGTAAGATGCCCAGCCTAACTCATGAAGCTTAGGCAACTGGCCATGTTGATTCATTGTCCACTCCCAGTGGACAGTAGTCACAGGACAGACCGAAAGGTAAGAAGCATGTTAGGGGTCCCCTGGTTCTAGTCTTGTGCTTAGGGATCTGATCTTAAGCTTTAAAAACTGAGTTCCAAGCCACGTGTGGTGGTGCACGCCTTTAATCCCAGCACTCAGGAGGCAAAGGCAGGCGGATCTCTGTGAGTTCGAGGCCAGCCTGGTCTACATAGTGAGTTCCAGGTCAGCTGGGGCTGCAGGGAGACCCTGTCTCAAAAAGACCCCCCCCCCAAAAAAAAAAGAGTTCCAGTTTTATACTTTTCATCCTTGCCTGCTCTGAGGAAACATTCCTCCCTTGATTTTGTGAGCATATAACTGGCTTTAAGTTAGGGTGGATTTGTTCTTAATCACCCAGGTTGTATTGGTAGCTCTGAGGATAGAGGAGGCAGGGCTAATAATTATGTCAGGACAATAGAATCTCAGAGTAATACTGTATGTTCTATCAAGTGATTTGGAACAGTATAATCTGTGGCCCAAGATGAAGATTCTTCATCCATTGTGGCCCAGAAAAGCCAAAAGGTTGCACACCTCTTGTGTATAGACTAAAAATGAGTCTAGATTGAAGCTTACGTACTCAGGTAAATTGCTTTCTGTGGTGCTATGTGATGTGATATTTATGTGTAACTCCAAGGAAAAGATTTCATATTTGGGATAAACTATTATTTATATAGTTGAAAAATGTATTTATTTTCCTAAAACTAGCCTCATCCAACTTCATTTTATTCTTTAAAAGAATTGTGATTACTCATAATGTGGGTATATGGTGGGCACGGCACAAGTTTTCACACCTTGAATTCAGATTATACATGATTGTCCACATTTCCTCTTAGATTTTGATTTTCTTCTGCTACTTGCCTTTTATTTGCAACAATGGCTGAACAGCTGACTCTGCAGAGGTAAAATCTGGTCTTTGTGGAACCCGTTGTACCTCCTCTGACACTCCTGCTGTCCCTGCTTCCTAGAGCTGATACTCCATAGTCTTCTAGTTCTGTGGAATCAGACAGACTTTTATTTTTTGAGACGGGGTCTCCCTGTAGTTCCAGCTGGTCTGGTACTCACTATGTAGACCAGGCTTCCCTTGATCTCACAGAGGTCTGCCTGTCTCAGCTTCTGAGTGCTGGGATCAAACCATGCCTGGCTCCATGAATCAGACAGACTAAAAAATATATTTTATTTTTATTTTCTGTATATGAGTGTTTTGTAAGTAAGTGCACCTGTGTCGTGCAGGCTCTGTGAGGGTCAGAAGAAGGTGTTGGAGCCCCTGGAACTGGAGTTATGGATGGTTGTTAGCCGCCATGTGGTTGCTGGGAATCAAACCTGGGTCCTCTGGAAGAGCAGAGTGTTCTTAACCGCTGAGCCAACTCTGGCCCCCAGACAGACTTTTTAACTTTAATTTCTTTCTTCAAAATCTCAGAGTCATCCCATAGTTTGGTACCACTGTGGTGCATTAGCATCTTTAGTTCTCACTTTTGGAATTGTGATGCAGCTATTTCTTTTAAGTGCAGCATTTGAGTATTGGCTAAACACACACAATGTCTCCTCAGTTCATGTGTGTGTGCTTATGTGAGAAGCTCTCCAACGCACTAGGTTAAAGACCAAGGTTCAGGTCTCCTTCCCTCCCTTGTCTCTCAACTTTGTTGTGCTGTGTTCTAGTACTCAATTGATGAAGTATAGTAAATACTGTGAGTGCAGTGAGACACTGTACACATGTGCAGTCAGCTTTTAATTGTCTTAGCATATCAGGTGTGTTTGGAAATTTCTGGACAATAGCCAATGTCTGTATAATACAGATGAGGAAACCAAAATTGAAAACTGCTAAGTTACTTGCCACTCAGTATATGGTAGGGAGATGTCCTAGGATGTAGTCAAGATGTGGTGTGTTTTGACTTTGTAGACTATCTAGAATCTTTGTCTCCTACCTCAGCCTCTCTGTAGGCACCACATCCAATCTGTATATGTCTTACCATGAGAGGTACTTTCCATGGTTGGAAGATTTTTGCTGTTGTTCTTATTTTCAGATGACAGTGTTGAAACTCATAAATCTGTTACTTTCCAGTGAATCACTAGTAATTAGAATTTGAATCCTGGTCTGAAGGATTCCAAATACCAAACTTGTGATCTCAATTTATTCATTATCATGATGATCAGAAGACATCCTAAAATCTTTGGACTCAGTCATTAAAGCAAGATGAAGTTACGATAAAAGGCTTTGGGTAGATACACTTTGATAAATCCTAGTTACTTAGGAAGTCATGCCTGGTATATGTGGCACCCCTCTATCAAATAATGTTCCTGTTGCCCAACCATGGGGAATAACAGAGAATACATTGTATCTACTATTTATAAACATATGTATGAGGAGAGAAAGAGGATGAATGGGTCCATTTGTCAGTGGCTGGCTGGCTTAGAGAGGACCATTGCTGTAGCAATAGACCAGCAGACCCTGAGAACAGGACCGTGTAGGGAAGGAGGGTTAGGTTTTAAAGACTTGCTTAGAGGGAGAGTAAACAGTAACAAGTAAGAGATGGAAAGCCTCTTGATTCTGTTATTAGTCTTTAGAGTCTAATGTCAAACTGGTTCATTTGAACTTGGAGTTGAATTTCTCCTTAGAAGTGAACAAACCTGGGTCCGAGGCACATTTGAATAACTCTTTGGGTGGGAAGCATCATGCAGTTGCTGGACAAAATAGATTGCATTATCCTTGGGTCCTGGAACTTGAGGGGTCATTGGAATTAGTATAGATTGGTGTGTGGGTGAGTTGGGTATGACTTAACTTTGAGTGAG
This sequence comes from Nannospalax galili, assembly GCF_000622305.1. Classification (NCBI taxonomy): domain Eukaryota; kingdom Metazoa; phylum Chordata; class Mammalia; order Rodentia; family Spalacidae; genus Nannospalax; species Nannospalax galili. The sequence goes on from NW_008338108.1 coordinate 175,480, forward strand.
AAGAGTTGGCTTGTTACAGAACGTAAGAATGCAAAGATTTCATGGTCACTGTAGTGTTTTGGCATTTCTCCAAATAATTATAGCTCTCTTAGAGAAGCATAACTGCTTTGTTGGAAATAGAAGAAAGTACCTGCATCCAGATCACGTTGAGTGGGCTGAGTTCAGCTACTGGGGTTGTGTCACAAGAGCAGCCAGTGCTCCTAACCGCTGTCCCATCTCTCCAGCCCCTGAATTGTTTATTCTTAATATTAGCTCTTTGGACATCCTTTTTATGGCCTCTTAAAGCATTAAGCACTTAAAAAATTAAATATAAGAGCATTCCCTTAGACATCCTGTGAGTATTGATCACAAAAATAGCAGCAGTAGTAATACAGTGCTTTTGATAGTGTGTTGGTACCTGAGAGCCTTTTCTACACTTGTGAGGGCTGAGTACCTAAACCTACCTAAGCAGCAGGCAAAAGGAAGGGAAAATGAATAACAGAAACTGACCAACTTGTCATTCATTAGAGGGCCTGCAGTGCAAGATTTTCCAGTTTGCCTGCTTGTCTTGCTGCGGTTGTTTGTAAAGACACTGTGGGATTCTTGAAATAGTCCATCAAGAGTGATGGACATATTGCAGTGAAAGTTTCACAACACCATTAGCATCTGTGTTTAAATAGTGCAGTGCTATTTCATATCATGTTTTCTCCGTGAGCTGATAGCTTTAAGACTTTTCAGTAACTTAATCTTAGGATATCATCAAGTTTTGCAAGGTTTTCTATTTCCTATGATAATTAAATAAAGCTATGGCTTTTTATCAATTTGAGTTGACAGCCTATAAGATGGACATAGTGACTCTTATGATTGGCACTGAGAAATAGATGGGAAAATTATGAAACTTGGAATTGTGGGAAGAGGGAAATTGTGCATTGGGAACCTAGAATGTCACCAGAGAGAACACTCATTTTCTGTTGCTTCTTTGACAAGCCACAGAAAATTGAATGGTTTTGCCCTGTGTGGTGGCACACGCCTTTAATCCTAGCACCTTTAATCCTGGAGGCAGAGGCATGCAGATCTCTTGAGTTCAAGGCCAGCCTTGTCTACATAGTGATTTCTAGGTGAGCTGAGGCCACAGGGAAACCCTGTCACAAAAAAGACCCCCCCCCCCAAAAAAAAAGAAAAGAAAGAAAAATTGAATGATTTATTGACCTATACTATCTTATAGCCAGTATCAAAATCAAGGGCTAAAATCAAGACTTCCACAGGGCTCTGTTGTCTCTGGAAGCCTTAGGAGAGAATCCTTATACAGCCTTTGTCAGTTTTGGGGGGATGCCTGCAACCTTGTATTTGGTCCCAGCTTTCCATCCTTCTTCAGAGCCAATATTGCAGGGCAATTCCTGCTCATATTGTGACATCACTGATTTCTCCCCCTGCCCTTTAACATTTTTTTTACAATTGTGGTAAAATACATATAACATGAAGATTACCATTTTGACCATTTTTAAAACATACATTTCAGTGACATTAAATATATTCATAATATTTAGACGGCACCATTGTGTATTTTCAAAAAAATTTTTTAGTAGCACAAAAGAAAAACTCTAATAACCAAACAGTAATCCCTATTCTTGAGCCATTGGTGACCTTTTTTTTTTTTTTGGTTGCAATTATTTTTTCTTCCCCAGCCCCCTTCCTTCTTTTCTTGGGGAGGGAAGGGGTCTCATGAATCCTAGGCAGATCTGGGACTCACTATGTAGCTGAGGAGGATCTTGATGATCTTGATCTTCCTGTTTCCTGATTACAGGCATGTGCTGCTATGGTTGGCTTTATATGGTGTTGGGGGTTTAAAACAGGGCCTCATGCATACTTGGCAAGCACTCTATAAAGTGCTTGCTGTGTCTTCCATCTTTTTGTTTGTTTTTTGTTTTTTTGAAATAGGGACTCATGTAGCCCAGATTAGCCTTGGACTCACTATGTAGTTGAGGCTGGCCTTGAACTTTTGATCCTCCTGCCCCTACCTCTCAAGTGCTGGGATTATAGATGTTTGCTGCCACACCTGTCCTATCTTAATGATTTTTGCCTATTCTAGGTATTTCAAATAATGGATTCATATAATATTTGACTTTTTCTCACTGACTTCTTTTATCTAGCATGTTTTCTGCTTTCTCTATGTTGTATGTATCAGAACATTATTCTTTACAGCCAGTAATATTCTTTGCATGTATAGTATTTATATATAATCTAATCTGCTTTGGTATCTTTTTGGCTATTGTGAATGTTGCAGTAATAAATATTAGTATAGTATTAGTTATAAGTTATTATAAATATTAGGGTAGTATCTATTTGAATCTTTTTTGTATGTGTTTACCTAGGAATGGAATTGTGGGGTCATCTTTTAAGTCTGTTAAGACAGGGTGTTGCTGTCTATCCCAGGGTGGTCTCAAACTCAAGATCCTCATGCCAGAGCCTCCTAAGCATTAAGGTCACAAATGAATGTGGTCTCGTATGAGTCTCGCCATCCCCGTCCATGCATGTATGCATGCAATGCAGCTCCTGTCACAGTGGTTGGCAGACTTGAGATGAAGAATTGTGTGAACTTTAGAGAATGCCAAGGAATCAGGCATCAGGCCTCTGATGAAAGTCAGATATGAGATTTGAAAGAAAGTGATTGATACTTTGCATCATTCCCTTTGTGCCTGAGTGTGATAGGAATCTGTATTTCAGTTGGTATGAGAACCACAGGGGCTTGTGTGGTTGTGGCATCTGTTGTGTATTGAATCACCTGAGCTGGTGAAAGGAGGAGGAGGGAGAGGATGGACTGCAGGAAGACTTGCCCTTCGCTGCTGTAACCGTAGCTGTGCTCCCTGGGTGAGTTCAGCTCTCCCACCGAGTTTCACCCATGTTGATGATAATTGGCCTTGCAATTAAATATAAGTACTATAAATGTAAATATAATCAGCTATTGTTCATTCCCATATGCAAAGGATAGCACAAAATTTCGAGAAATGCCAACTTGTTTACTTTGTGTTTATTGGTATAATGAATGTATTATTTTAGAGAGGTTCATAAATTAACAAAGAAGATGAGTTATTCTGTGATGATGAATCTGCACATCAAAGAGGAAGGATCAAGCCAGTGAAAGGAAACTATACAGTCAGGAAAAGAGGGAGACTTACTACATAGAAGAGCATAGAAATACTTCTTAATTCCTTAAATTGAGAATTGGGTAATAGTATTGGAGATGCCTGGAGTGCTGTCTCTTGGACTTTATGCTGCTTTTTTAACCTGCATTACCTGATTTGAGCTTTTCAAGTGAGGGTGTGTGTGTGTGTGTGTGTGTGTGTGTGTGTGTGTGTGTGCGCGCGCGTGCGCGCACAAACATGCAAACATACTAGCTACAGGAAGTGCACCTTTCATGGTAATGAAGGAAGTAGTAGATACATTCATTAACATATCCATCATCGCTCAGGGTACCACTTTCTCCTCCTCTTTGTGTGTGTGCCTGATTAAGATCTCAGTAAATTTCCAGTGTACAATACAGTTTTGTCAATATAGTCACCATGCTGAGATTCAGAACTCACCCTGCCTAAAAGTTGACATCTTTTGAGAGCACCTCATTTCTTCCTCAGCCAGGATTCTTGCCTCTACCCCACTAGTAATGAGCAGTTATATGAACCTGGACAAATGACCTCACCCTTTTGAATCCCCTTGATCACCCACAAAACACAGGACCAGGACTAAAACACTCACAAGCTTTTATTTCCGGCTCTGTGTTTTGCCCTTTGTTTTGATACAGGGTCTCATTCTGTAGCCCAGGCTGTTGCAGAACTCAATATGTCGCTCAGGCTAGCCTGCAATTCATAATGATCTTATCTTCCTAAGTGGGGAGATTACAGATATTAGCCACCATGCCCAATTTAGTTCTGGATTACTATATAAATGTGATAGAGGATTCATATGTATTTCATTTAACATGTACTACAAGCATATACTACAAGCATGTACACATGTAAGATGGGATTAGGGATATGTCTCATTCCTCAGAATAGCTTTCCTGTCAGGTTTTATTTGATAGAGTAAGTAGATTAGGAAGAGTATCATCTCTAGCCCCCCACCCTCTCCCACCTACACTGAATGACATTAATACTCTTGATAATTAAATAAAAGTAACAGTGACAATGACAGATAGATGACTGGCCATAGTGATCCAGTTTGGGGAACTGTTTGGCTGCCTGCCTGAGTCATGTATCAGGAAAGAAGCTAATGTATTTTACCAGCATCCTCTATGATAGGAAGAGTTTATAGTTTAGGATGCAAAGCAGGAATACAGGTAATGGAAGGAGACAGCTTTTCAGTTGAACAGAACGGTGGGGCATGTACTGAACTGGCAGCCTGTTGCCCTCAGCCATTGCAGTTTTCATGTGAACTCAGAGAGCTGGTGTCTTAGTATAAAATAAGTATAATACTGTTATCTCCCAACAGTAGTATTGGGGAAAATAGCCATATGGGAAGGCCGTGAGGGGATTCAGCTGCCACAATGCGAGGGCCTCTGTAGGGGCTTCCTTTTCCTGTGTACTTCCTCAGCTCATGATGTCTTGCTGCTCTGGGATAATTTCTGAATTTGCGTGGTTTGCATTCATACTAACTGGCCTGATACTTCCTACTCATTCCCTTCTGCTTTATTCTGTGTGCCTTGTAAGGCTTGCCTTCTACATTCATGCCTTTATTCACACCTTTCCCTTTAGTCAAAATCATGAAAACAGTGTGAATACTTTTTTTTTTTTACAATTAAAGTTACAGTTTTAACAATATGCAAAATATTACAGTAATACAGATTTTTTGGCATAATGATTACAGATTTGATAAATACATTTTGTATCTCATAATAGCGATGAGGATTATACAAAAGCTATTAAAACAATTATGAGAATAAATTCTATTGTCACTTAAGTATCTAAAGCTATTTTCCTTTGC
>NW_008338108.1:181703-191730 GCF_000622305.1 Nannospalax galili
CGTCTCCCCCCTCTATCATGGTTTTCCCACTTAAGGTGCCCCCACTTCCCCCCCTTTCTTCCTTACTAATACCCTTGTGAATACTTTTTAACATTGTTCTTCCCATGTGCTTTTGAGCTGTTTTACACATATTGTCATCTACTTAGTTTTTCTGAAACTCTGTGGGGCAGATGATGGTTACTGCTAGCCTTATCACCACCATCACCTCTATCACCACACTGAAAATATCTCCATGTCACAAGAGAGCAAACTGAGAATTAATTTAAGTAATTTACCCAAGATCACAGTATTGCCAAATGGTAGAAGTACTACAGAATCTGCACAGTTCAGATAATAATTGTTTGTGGTACTTAATACCATTCTTTGCTACTCTCCCCATACATCAGGCCCCATCCTTAGCTAGAAACGGATCCTCCTCTGGAGTTGCGCTATGATTGGATTAGTGTGTCTATCCTCCATTGTTTCCATCTCCACTTGGTTGCTGTTGTAGCTTATTAAGTGTTGGCTGACTTGCCACAGTCTTTTATTGTTATGCTCAGCCCAGTTATACTTTTTATTGTGGCACATCTTGCTTATTTTGATTCTGACTTTGAGTTTTGAATTTACTGACCTTTCCAACTTTGGGCTGTTTATTTCATTTGCTTTTTGATTCAAAATGTGTTTCACCATCACCACAATCAGGGTTAGAATCCAGCAAGGCCAGTTCCAGAGCCCATAGCGTAAGCCCTGAATGAATCATCCGATTCATTCTTCATTCTGCTGCCTAAGCATCCAGGTGCAGCCTGTCACATTTCCTTTTTCTAGCAAAAACTAATGATTTTGAGAACAGGGGAAGTGGAGAATTATTAAATCGATGTAGAGTTTCATTTTTCTAAGATGAGACAGTTCTAAAGATTTGGTCACAGCAAGGTATTAAATATATACTACAGAAACATGAAATTGACTAAGAGGGTTAATTTATGTTCTCTACCACAATTAAATTAAAAAAAATTTGTTTGTGATGGTGTGTGTGTGTGTGTGTGTGTCCCTGTGTATACATGTGGAAGCCAGAGGAGGACGTTGGGTGTTTTCCTCTATTGCTCTTAGCCTTACTGCCTTGAGAAGGGTCTCTCCCTTAGAAGTTTGCCTTTTTGGCTTGGCTGGTTAGAGAGCTCCTGGGATCTGTCTTTGTCCTCTAATACTAAGGTTACAGGCATGCACAGCCATGTCAGCTTTTTATGTGAGTGCTGGGAATTTGAATTCAGGTCTTCATGTTTGCACAGCAAGTGCTTTTACACTGAGCCATCTCCTCAGCCCCAACAGTTAAATTTTTAAAAAGTCATGACTCCTTCTTCTGTGTTCCTTTAAAACTTTTATCTGTTATATAGCAGCTCAGAGAGGTTGTGTAAGCCATTTGTCTTGTACATGCTTTCCCTTCTTTCATAAGCCAAGGTCCTTTATTTTCTAAAGCTGTTTATATAATAGAACATTTCCTGTAGAGAATTTGATAGCTTAATAGTTGTGAATTTTGTTTGTGAGATTACAAGAACAAAGCTGTACTGGATAATATAAGGTGTATTTGGTACTACTCATTTCAGTAGTTGTTGTGGCAAATTCCCTTCCCTCCTGAGAGACCCACATGCACCCTCTGGGATTTCTAGGTTTCTTAGTCCTAATGCAGATTGACAAAATCTACATAACACAGTCTATTTGGGTTTTAGCATGGTTTATGACGTCTGGAAAAGGGTGACTTACAAAGTCCCTTGGCCCATCTTCTACATTTTGGCTTCATGGAGTGCCCCCCCCCCCTTTGTGGCTTCATTCCTGTGTCTATAAATGGCAACTACCCCTTTTCCCAGTGAGCTTGGCGTTTCTCATCGTGGGTCTCTAGACTTGCCCCCATTCAGTTCTAGCTTTTTGGAGGATGCCTACCCAACAGTAGTCTCCCTACATCTTACTGTGGGCTTCTCAATTTGAGCCCTATGGATATAAGGTAAAAGAAGGATGTTTTACAGGTTTGTATTATTGTTGCATTATTACCACATATCCAGGACAAGAGTGGTAGCAGAAAATCCTGTATTCCTAGGACATGTGCTAATTTGGTTCTTTGGAACTTCATTCCACCATGTATTCCATAGTATAACCAGATGTATAGTCTGTCGTAGATGCTTTATAACCATAATTAATTTCTTCATGAAATATTCAGAAATATGGATATGCTGTTGTTTTTATAAATTCTATTTTCAAATGGTTCTAAAGTAGAAAACACATAATGTAAAATAATACAATTAAGGATAAATCATAATAAAGACCAGAAATATAACCACTATTTGGGGCAGATTAATTATTACAGTTCATGCCAGTCTGAACTTATTGGCAACAAAACAAAGTTCAGGTGTATTACATGTAGCAAAAGAATGCCTAAAATTCATTTTTGCAGGAAGATATTAGAAGTGAAGAATATTCCCCATGAATTCTTGTCTGAAAAGTAATAATAAAAATATATCTATTGATTTTTTTTTTTAACATCAGTTGGAAATGCTGTTAGTGTATATAAATGCTTTTTTGGTGTATATGTTTATTTATAGTGTGAAGCAGAACCCTAAATTAGCGATATTTCAGACCAAAAGAGTGACTGAGTCTTTTGCTTTTTATTTATTCAACACTGACTGCCCAGTAAGTGTACTGATTGCCATGCTGTGCCTTGCCCCTTAACAATACCAGCAATAAATAATAAATATGATACATTGTTTTTAGAGCCCAAGCAGACTGTATCTTCTTGGAGTAGTTGGGCAAAGGTTCTAATGATGAATGGTATTTGAACTGATTAGTGAAGTTTGTCAGGTTGAGAGTGGCATTCCTTATGGGAAGAATACTTTTGATGATAAATTTAGTGTAGGGAGGAAGTCACATAATCTAGAAAGCAGGTAATTAACATCCACTAAACTTTTCAACTTAAATGCAGTATATCTTTAGGGGACAGTTGGCAGGAACTTGCATGCAGCAGCTTCATGATTAAGTTTGTTTAGATGCACACAGTGAGATATTTTGGCACCTAGTCAAAGCCCAGTAAATGCTGTTAGAGTTGATGGATGAGAGGAAGGAAAAAGAGCTCTGTGTCTCAGATCCCACTAAATCTGGAGGCAGAGCTGTCACATTGTTAGGAAAACTGGAAATTGATTTGTATATCCAGCCAAACAGAAGAGTAGTCCACTTTGTTACAAACAACAAAGAGACAGATGTAGGGATAGACAGTGTTTTTCTTAGGAAATAACAGACCCTTGTAAGTTAACTGCACAAACATTTAGCTTGGACTTTAGAGTTATGGAACAAGCAGAATGAGTTCACATTAAGTATATTTCACAACAGTTATTACCAGCTAATCAAACACCCCTGATCTTCAGCAAGACCTCTGTGGAGTGTCTGATTCTAAACCTAACGGCTTCCTCTTGATCCCTGTGGAATTACTCAGCTGGAGAGTGTGTCTGGGCAGCTCACAGGCTTGGTCAGGCAGGGGATATGTGAGATGCTTGGTGAGTGATTAGCAAGTATAGTTTTCATTTGGATGTATTGATTTGGAGCTGCCACTTCTGACAGTAACTAGTCCGGGAGTTCAGAAATGCTTCCTACTGCTCTTCTTGGTCAGGGAAAGGCAGACCTTTTTTCTGACCACAGAATTGTGAGTCTCTCTGTCAACTGCTTGACTGGTCTCCTGGTTGTCTCCTGATAGTCCCAGACCTAAGCAGGGCTGATTAAAAGTCTTCCTCTCACTACCTCCTCCATGTTGATGCTGCCCTCTCTGTGCGCTCCTCTTGTTACACGGACTCATTTACCTCGAGCTAAAACAGAGATACTGATCCTTGACATTCTTCTAGCCCTTAGTTTAGTCAAGTTGCTTTGAATACCTCTTTCATTAACACATTCTTTTGGACATGTGTGTGATGTACATGACTGTATCCATGTTGGTGTGTGTGTGTGTGTGTGTGTGTGTGTGTGTGTGTGTGTGTGTGTGTGTGTGAGATATGTACGGACACACCTTGGAATTGCCTGTGGAGGCCCAAGGTTGACATCGGGTATCTTCCTCAATTGCTTTCCACCTTATATATTGAATTAGAGTCCCTTGATAAACTTGTAGCTTGCTTTTTTGGCCAGTCTGGCTAACCAACTTGCTCCAGGCATTCCCAGCCTCTACTTCCTGTGCACTGGGATTATAGGTGGGTTGCCATACCCAGTGACTTTTACTTGGGTTCTAGGGACCCAAACTATGTTTCTTGGACTTGTAACAGCAAGTGCTTTACCCACTGAACCATCTGCTCTGCTTCCTCATCAATACTGTTTTGTTTCTTTGATGTGCCATTATCCTTGTCAGGCCACCTTCTCTCCCATGAGCTGCTGTCCTGGCCTCTAGTGTGGCCTTTCTGCTTCCATGTTTGCTAATCCTCATCATTTCTCTAGGTAGCACCTCCAGTGACTTTGCAAAGCAACTTGCTTATATTATTTCCCAGCTTAAAAGCATTTGATGGCTTCACATTGCACTTTGGTTATTGACCTTGAGCTGTATTTCTGGGCATAGTGGAGCTTTAACTCACTTTTCCAGATTCATCTTTCCTTTATTCCCATTCTCTTATTCTCTCTGTGGTCAAGTTAGCTTTTTAAAAACTCTTGTGGTAAATCTTGTCTCATAGTCTTTTCCTTGTTTCTTCTGCTCAGCATACTTTGTCCACTCTTCCCTTCTCATTTTTTTAACTTTTATATTGTTCCCTTCTCCCGAGAGCTCATTCCTCATCTATAATCTAAGCTACTATGATAGCTTCTATGAAGACTTAAAAGCTTAATTTGTCTCCCCATCATAATATTAAAACTCCTCAGGAGCTTCATATAGTTGATTTTCCTCAGTGCCACCTAGTGTGTTGCGTAGTACTTGTACAGGGGCAGTACTTCATAAACTTTTGTCAATCAAAAGACTGTTTAGGTGGGCAAGATGTCCCAGCTCTAGCAGCAGTTGATAGCTGCTGGGGAAGGGAGAGTCAGTTTTCCTTGGGAGTGTGATGCCTGGTGTTGCCTGATCTCCAAAGGATGGACCCACACCCAAGAGCTTTTGGGGAACACAAATTAGACTTGATAGGCCTTTTAAAAGGAAAAATTGGGGACTGGAGAAAGAATTCAGCTGTTAAGAGCACTAGTTGCTCTTGCAGAGGGACCTGGGTTCAGTTTCTAGTACCCACAATGACATCCAACAATCAGTAATAACTTCCATGCCAGGGGATCTGACACCCTCTTTTGGTGTCTGTAGGCACTGAATGCATGAATATACCTACATGAAGGAAAAATACTCATACACATAAAATAAAATTAATTTTTAAAAAGAAAATAATAGAGAACATAAAGTTGGGGTACAGTAGGTGGAAGTGGAAATGGGGGAAGGTCTGAATATGATCAAAATACATTGTGTGAAATGCTCATAGAATCAATAAAAATATTGTAAAAAAGATAAAGAAGACTATTTAATCAAAACAAACATTTAAAAGGAGCAGCTTACTTTCCTGTTTGTACCAACAGCAGTGTCCTCCAGTTCCTGTAGCAGTAATTGCTGACTGCTTACACAGGGTCTTAGGAGAGGACTAGCAGAGGTCTTAAGTTATTTGCCATTTTGGTTTGCTCCAAAATGAGCTTGGTGGCATCATTACAAATTGTCCTTGGAAATTTTACAGGGGTTGTTCTATGAATTTGTGTGACCTCAAACAAGTTAACCAAGTTCTCCTAGGCCCGTTTCCCCATATAACTGGTGAAAATTCTATCCACCACACATGCTTATGTATGGAAGATTGAGATTATGTATGCACCATGCCCTAACACACTGCCTTGGATATTGTAGGATTTCAGTCATTTAAAAAAATTCCTTCGTGTCTCTGAGTTTAACAAGGAAAGACTTATTTACCTTATTTTACAATCATGCTGATATTACTGTGTGATCATACCCAGGGGCACTAATCTGAGGGTCAGAACCAGTTTAAGGGGAAAAAGTTTTTTTCCAGGGTACAAATAAGGAATGAAGGGCTGTTTATTTAACAGTAAATAGCCATGTTGTACCTCCTCACTCCCAGGAAAGGTATATGTGGAATTCTTTGCTAAATTTATACCAGGGTTGGTTGTTTAACATTGTTTAATTGTACAAAGTAATAAATACAATTAGATAGTTTTTGTTCTATTTTAAGTACCTTTTCCAGGGAGGTAGGCCTTATGAAAATATTTCCCCCATTTTAGATATTTCTGTTTAAGAAACTTTAGCATTACCATCAAAAACTGTAATTCAAAGCTTTTTAAAAAGTTAGAAAAAATGGGGCTGGAGAGATGGCTCAGCAGTTAAGAGTACTTGATGCTCTTGCAGAGGACCCAGGTTCAGACACCAGCACCCACATGGCAGCTTACAATCATCTGGCCTTCATGGATACCAGACACACACATGGTGCACTTGCATACATACAGGCAAAACACTTATACACATAAAATAAGAATAAATAACTCTGTAAATAAAATTTAGGGGCTGGAGAGATGGTTCAGAGGTTAAGAGCACTGGCTGCTTTTGCAAGAGGACTCTGGTTTGGTTCCTAGCACCCACATGTTGACTTACAACCATTCTTAACTCCAGTTCCGGGGACCTGATGCCCTCCTCTGGTTTCCATGGGCATTGTACAACATGAGTGCACTTACATATAAGCAGGCAAAACTTCATACACATAATATAAAATTACCAAAATAAAAATTTTAATTAAAAATTAAATATTCTGAAGGCAGGTTATTAGTTCTAAAATATGATGCTGTAGATTCAAATGAATCGATGGTAGATATATTTAAGTAATACCAATGTGAATGTTAGCCTGAATTTAAGGGGAAATGCTTGGGCTAAAACTATCAAAATTATCAAAAGTTGATTCCTGCCATTAAGTCAGTATAGTTCACACACTTCTACTTCGCTTAAATTTGATTTACCATATGGTATGAAGGACTGTACCAAGAGAGTGGTCTCACTGTAAGCCAAGCCCTTCTCAGACTTGGGGGCCTGAGCATTGACAGGCCAAGACCTTTGCATTTGTCTAGACAAAAAACTGCACTGTTTATATAGGGATGTGTCTGGACTACAGTGTCTCTCTTGGGATAAGGTGATTAATAGACGTAATGCATTAAGCTCAGTTAATGTGGGGATTTTGGAGAGGACACAGACAGATCTGAGTGCCTTCTAGGGTTCTCAGACTTTGTTATTATGTTCTGTTGCCAAATACCTCACTTCAAATCTAGTCAGGGATCTTGGTATGGTTGGTCATTTGGGACATCAGACTCATAACACATGAGTGTGTCTCGGCATTTCCATGCTCAGCTCTGCAGAAGATATCTTGTGTTACCTTGGAGGGTTTGTATGGTGCTGATGTCTGAATACCTTGTTCAGATTGGAGTCCATACTTACTGCAAGCTTAATTTCATAGACCAACATTGCTAAACTGTTAATTTAGGTGGCCGATACTAACATTTCCTGAAGGAATGTTTTCTTCTCACAGGCGGACAGAAAACAACCACGTCATTGTCATTGCTACATATTTATAGATAGGGTCTTTACTGTGTAGCCCTGGGTGGCCTGGAACTTGCTATATAATGACCAGGCTGGTCTCAAACTCACAGAGATCTTCCTGCCTCTGTCTCCTGAGTGCTGGGGTTAAAGGTGGATGACACCCCCATGTCCCTCCATTTGGAACTCAAGGCCAAGCTGTAAATCTCATCAGTTGCCTGGAGGAGGAGACTGGTAGAGAGAAGGGGAAAAAACCATGCTGTTTGAGTCAGCACAGAGGTCAGGCACTTGACTGGCACACAACCCTTTGGTGGGGATGGGGGCTTTGGAGAAAGAGTAAGTAAGCCCAGTCTATTAGAAAAAGCATACTTAGGTTTTGGCCAGCATCCTAAAGTAAGAGACAGAAAAAAAAGAAAAAGTCTTACCTTTCTGACTCAGGTCTTAGGTGACAGACCCACCTGACCCTCGTGGTGGTTCATAGGGACTGTTAGCAGGTGGGAATTTGGTGGAGGGAAAGTACAGCACCTCATTAAAGGAAAAGGTAGTTCATCCATCTGTTTAGCGTGGATTAGGGTGAACCCACTTTCCTTGGTCTACTTACCTTTAATCTGATCCTTTTAATCAGGATTTTTCGTCAGAGCAAGCAAAAGTTGATACTTTAAAATTTTTTCATTGATGACGATGATGATGACAATTTGTGCATGTGCTTTCAGTGACTCAGTGACTCCCTCAATGTCTCTAACCTTTGAGGTTTTTTTTTTTTTTTCTTCTCTCTTTGTGTCTGTTGGGGTACTAGGGCCATACTTTCTGAAAAACTGCTTCTGTTGATTTTTAAAAAACTTTTCAAAAATTTTAATTAATTATTTATTTTATGTGTATGCATGTATTGCCTGCATGCAGGTAAGTATACCTGTGTATGCAATGCCTGTGGAGGTCAGAAGAGGCTGTTGGATCCCCCGGGACTGTATTTACGGACAGTTGTTAGCTGCCATGCGGTGTTGGGATTTGAACCCAGTTCTTCTACAAGAACATCCAGTGTTCTTAAGCACTGAGCCATTTCTCCAGCTCCTGCTTTTGTTGATTTCAAAGTGAGCTTGCTATGAAATGAAGGATTAAAGTCAGCTCTGCTGAAATATAAGTCTGATTGTTCAAAGCAGGCCACCTCCCTCCTGTACCAATCATATATGTATGGAAATGGCTTCTCCAAGGACCCAATTGACTCAGATGCTAGGAATTGAAAGGCTGTCATGAAAGGGCCATAGTTGTTGTCTCTCTGCCTTTGAGGTACTGTGGCATGTGACAGATGTCTTTGCTTTTTCTTACAGAATGCTATGAACCTACCTCCTGACAAAGCCAGGTTACTTCGGCAGTATGACAATGAGAAAAAGTGGGAGCTGATCTGTGATCAGGTAAGAAACAGCCACACATTTATCAAGAAAATGATGCAAGAGATGCATATTCCTCCTGTCTGTGTTGGACTTTTCCCATGAGATTCTTGGATCCCTCCCTTCCTCCCCTCCCCTCCCCCTCCCTCCCTCCCTCTTCTTTGCCTTTCTGTTTCTTATAACCAAAAGAAAAACTAGAAAAACGACTTATTTTGTTTTCCAATATTTTAATTCTCTCATTATTTTTAAACATTTCACAGTTTGGTTTCTGGCAAAGTTGTTAAGTTAAATGGACAAACCAAATTCAGACATTCTGTTCTATTTACTTTTCATAGTGGTTCATGCTACTTGAAAGGTACAGGTCCTGAAGTTAAACTGGCCTTCCTGTTCATGTAAATTGGCATATATTCGCACAAGTAGATAGATTGTTTATGTGGTTTATAAGGTGCCAGTGTATGAGGGTATACTTACAAAGATAAAGTAAAGGGACCCAGAGAGGTGGCTCAGTGGTTAAGAGCTTTGTCTGTTTGTTCCAGAGGGCACAGGTTCAGTTCCCAGCATCCACACAGCATCTAACAACCATCTGTAACTGCAGTTCCAGGGAATCAGATACTCCCTTCTGGCCTCTGCAGGTGTTGTACACACGTGGTATGCTTGGATACATGAAGGCAAAACATTAACACACATAAAATAAAATTAAATAAAATTTTAAAAGTTTAAAAAAGAAAAAGTAAGGGGTTGGAGAGATAGCTCAGTGGTTAAGAGTACTGACTGCTTTTGCAGAGGACCCCGGTTCAGTTCCCAGCAGCTAATGGTGGCTAACAGCCATCCGGAACTCCAGTTCCAGGGGATCCAACACTCTCTTCTGACCTCTGTGAGTGTTGCACGTTATGGGTACACTTACACACATGCAAGCAAACAATACACTCATACACATAAAATAATAAAATATTTTTTTAAAAAGTAAGGCTTCTATTTCCATGTTGTGCATAAAACATAGAAATATCCATCTCTTTCTAGCCATTTCCCTTGTTCTGTTTTTAACAATCAAATAAAGCATATTCTCTCTCTCTCTCTCTCTCTCTCTCTCTCTCTCTCTCTC
>NW_008338108.1:191891-235231 GCF_000622305.1 Nannospalax galili
ACACACACACACACACTTCTGCATGTTGACACATTCACCAGTGACTATGTCTCTACTTCATCCTTCTAAATGGCAGGTAGTGATTGTTGATAGTTTCTGGCACTTTCTTGCAAGGCTAGGTATAGGCTAGTGGAAGGAACACAATAAAATAAGGTATAAGTGTTTTTGTGAGTATAAAATCTATCAGAGACTAGAGGGTTTTTTCTGTCCAACACAGGTAGAAGTGCCCATATCCTAGGAAGTCCATTGGAAGATTCTTAAGCATTCCTTTTAAGTTGTTTTACTCAAGGTCTTAAAAACAACAAAACCCAGTTATGGGATGGTTGTAAAATTACCCCCTTTTTTTCCAAACTGAGTTTGAGCAGAAAGAATTGACAGAAACTTAAGAGGAAGATGAGTGCTCATGAGATGGTGATGCTCAGGAAGGAAAAAAAGTGCTGACATTCAGCTCCTCCCTTGAGACTTAATTTTTACTTAAGTTATTAAAATCTATTATTACAAAGAAGATATTTTTATAATGGTGGCAAAAAGATAATTGAGATGATTACTATGAAGAGACGTTAATATAAATGGAGGCAGAAGAGGTGAAACATTTCCAAGTGCAGTCCATTATGATATACAAAGTAGGTGTGCATGGTGGTGTATACTTTTAATCCCAGCCACTCTGGAGGCAGAGACAGAAGTACCCCACATTCTTGATCAGTCTGGGGAACTTAGTAAGACCCTGTTTCAAAGTCAGTTTAAGAAAATGGTCTGGGAATATACTTCAACAGTAGAATGCTTGCTTGCTATGCTTGAGGCATTGGATTCGATTCTTGGGACCTAAGATGGATCAGAGCTAGACAAGAGCACAGAGGCAGAGGTAGACTGGGATCAGCCCTTGAAGGGGCTGGACTTTCCTTTTACCTTTCACCTTCCTTCCTGCATCCTTCCTTCCCTTCTCCTTTCTGGCTTTATTCCATTATTAATTTTTATGCCTCAGATATTCCAGAAAGTGTATGATGGAAAATTTATGTCAGTCATATTTTTCTCTTAGGCCAAAAATGTCTTCATAGGGTTGATGTTGGTGTCTTTGGGATCATGAGGTTGAGGGAGGAACAAATCAGGTATTTGATTACAGTTCTTTCCAAAGATCCTTAAAATTCAAGTTATCGCCATTCAGTGTCACCATGCCAGGATATGGAGAGCTTAGCTCTTCTGCTGTCACTTCTGCATGTGCACCATACTGCAGGCTCCATCAACTCTGCAGTATCACCGCTAATTACTGAAAACAGTTACCAACAGCCAGTAGTTAGAAAGTAGATTACCTTTTGTTCAATCTTCAAAGAAGTCATACTTATTATGTTAGTTAGTACCTCCATGTGACATAAAGGAAAAACTGAAAGCTAGATTAAATTAAATTAATGCTACATACTAAATCACCTGCCGTAGTTCACATAAGTAGTGGTTAAATAGCTGGCATAGGTAGCCTGGTTCTGTAGAAGGTGTGAGCTCTAGTCTGTGTCTTAACCTCTGCTCTCTGCTGCCTTCCCTGTAAGGATCCAGGGTGTGAGCGATGTACCATAAAAGAAAGAGTTCTCTCTGTTTTCTTGTATTGCATTGTATTATAATTTCCTAATAGGAAAGAAAGTGGGGAGTTGTGACTGCTCTGAGGAATGGCCATTTTTGTTTAATCATTGTGAAATTGTGGCCAGCAGAAATGACTTATCATATGTGTGTGACCCATGAATGTGTCCCACATGTAATTATCACTTGCCCTGCATAGATTTGTGAGGAGCTGAAAGCTTCTGCTGTGTGCCATTCATATGGGTGTTTGTCTTATCTGTATATACATACACAGATCTATCTATGGTATCTACCTAATGGGCACTTGAAATATGTTTGTGCTTGTATGCATTTTCTATGAAATGCCCAAAATAGAAGGCTCAATAGAAACAGAAAGTAGGTAAGTATAGTTCTCACAGCTGAGGAAGGGCATGAGAAGCTCATGGGCATGGGCTTTTCTTTTTGGCATGACAGAAAGATTCTGGAATTACATGTGGTGATATTTGTGAATATACTAAAATTATATAGTTGTTAGGTGTGAATGTCATAGAATATGAATTAATAACTCAATTAGAAAACATTTGATTCTACACAAAAGAAAGAACTAATGAGAAATGATTTTGAAAATTCTGGCTCCTTTTTAGATCCCAGTGTCAACAAATTAAATATAAAAAAATCTTTCTTGGAAAATGAAGAATATTTGATTACTGACTGAGAGCATTCTATAAAACTATTCTTTGAAATTGTTAGGTTTGGTTTTAGCTTTGTGGTTATATAGGGGACTGTCTTTGTTTTTAAAGGCCTGGTTACTAATGTAGAGTTGAAAGGTATGACTGAGATTTGCTTTAAAATATTTCATCAAAAGACAAAAGAAGAGCCAGATAAAGAATATCTGGGAACATTCTGGTAATTGTTAAAACTTTTTTTTTCCATATGTTGGGTTTTATTATTGTATGCTTTGAACTTTGATGTGTGTTTGAAAATTAAATACACCATATAAACTTTAGAAAAGACATTTGCTTCATAAAGATATTTTTCTTCATTTAAAGGTATGGTCACCTCCTGTGATCCTACAGCTCTGGTCCCCTGCTGTGAACCTGAAGTTGTAGTCCCCTTCTATGAGTCAGAGTTGTGATCCAATTCCATGAACTGGAATGGTGGTCCCCTCCTGTGAACCTGGAGTTGTGAGCCCCTCCCATAAGTCAGAGTTGTGATCCAGTCCTGTGTGCTGGAGCTGTGGTCCCTTCCTGTGAACTGAAACTGTGGTGCCCTCTAATGAGCTAGAGTTGTCCCCTCCTGTGAGCCGTAGTTTTTGGTCTGCTTTTGTGAGCTGAAGCTGTAGTCCCCTCCTGTGAATCTGGAGCTGTGGTCTCCTCTTGTGAACTTGGAATTGAGGTCCCCTCCCATAAACCTGGAGTTGTGGTCCCATCCAGTGATCTGGAGTTGTGGTCCCATCCAGTGAGCTAGAGCTGTGATCCCCTCCATGAGCCAGAGTTGTGTTCCCCTCCTGTGAGCCTGGAGCTGTGGTCCTCAACCATGAGCCATGGTTCTATGGTTCTACAATTCTCTGGTGGTGGGCTGATGGTACAGCAGATTGACAAATGGAGGCAGCACTTTCAGCCTTCTCTGAGTGACTATATCCCCCCACACCCCCTCCCCAGTTTTGCATGGCAATAGATCTGCCTCTGTGTTAGACTTATGATGGGGATGGGGGAGGTCTCTGTCATTTGCAGATTCGAGTCTTAGGAGGACTGATTCACAAGAATCGAGTTTCCCATCTTCCTTGATGGCCAGCTAATCAAGGTTTTGACTCCACATGTGGTTTTAGGTACCCAGGCCTGGACATTGCTTAAGGACTCATATGTCCAATATGACTACCAATATTTTTTATCTTTAACTTGTCCTCATAAGAGTCAGGAAAATTTATTGTATCAAATTCTATCATCCTCTGTTACCCAAACCTTCTTTATGGTGTCAGTACATGTTTCTATGATGCTGTCAGCAAAAGTCTTGGCTATAGATTTTCAATTTAAGAAGCTACCACAAGCCTTAGTTGAAAAGCCTCAAACTGGTACTGTGGGATATAATCATTGATGTCTGACACTGATGTCAGGGGCCCTCAACACTTTGCACACAAATTTTCTTTCTTTTTGAACTAATAATGCTGGTAAATTTCTATCTCTTAGGATACATACCTTAGACAAGGTATTAAAAAAAAACAAAACCTTATGCCCAAGGAAATTATGGAATACTAGTATTAGCGGGAGGTAGGACCTGTGGAGAAATCAGCTTAGGGTTCCGTTCTGTGAGCAGTTCTGAGTGTTACGAATCATGGAGCTTGTCATGCTGCTCCTTCTTATCTTTGGCTGCTGTAAAGTTCAGAGTCTAACATGTAGTTTTCCCTTTTCCACTATATGGTATTCTAATGGCACAGTTTGTTTACTAACCTCATCCAGGGCTTCATCTATTTTTTTTTCTGTCCATATTTCCCTTCCATAATGATTTTGTCATTGAAAACTCTTGCTTGAGTTTATTTACTTATTTATTATTTATTTGCCATCTTTCTAAGCAATCTAACTATAAAGTGTACTCAACCTTACTGGTGAACAAAAATACTTGCTTTGATGTCTACTAAACTTAAGTGTTCTATGTGCTATAGGTATTGCACAAGTCAGTGCATTGACCTGCTCTGCCTTTCCCCAAGGAGGCAAATGGAGTGTCAGATGCTTTAGGAAAGGATTTACTATGATTTGATGTAAGAAAGCCAATTGCACTAAATGGGATTCATTATTTAGTTTCCTGCACCAATTTTTCAAACTTTCATATCGTTTCATTGGCCTATTACTTTGGTTTAAGCATTTGTCTCTCTCAAAAATGAGTTCTAGGAGCTAGACAGATGGCTCAGTGGTTAAGAACACTGGCTGCTCTTGCAGAGGACCTTTGTTCAGTTCTCAGAGCCCACATGGTGACTAACAACCATTCTAACCCCAGTTCCAGGGAATCTAACTCCTTCTTCTGACCTCTGTGGACATTTCACGACGCAGGTGCACTTATATATATATATGCAGGCGATACACTTAATACACATAAAAAATAATTTTTTTTTTTAGAAAAATGAGTTCCTTTAGGGTGCGGGTCATTGGTCATTTGTTTGTGTACCTCTGACAACTTGCTTAGTGCCTGAAACATGAGATGCTTACTGAAAGTATGTTGTGTGAAGAAATAATGGCTAAATGCTTTTGAGAAGGAAGCTAGCATTAGAGGTGACAGAAGAGAGAAGATTGGTTAAGGAAGTGGTCTGGGAGGTATGGCAGAGGTGTGCTGATTCTTTACCTTGTTCATCTTCCTTCACCTCTTGTAGTTGGCTTGGGGTAAGCGACACCTGCCCAGTTCTAGAAATTCCTTTTGAGAGAGAAAACGCACCTGATGTGGATAGGAAGGAGTTCGTTTGTTTTGTTTTTTCTTCAAAGGTGCCCTGTCTCCCTGAAAAATCTGCCTTCTGGACTAGATTTTGGGCAGTGCATCCTAGAGTCACCTAATTTATTTCTGTGCTGTGGGAAATGGAGAGTTCCTATGAGGGCATTATTCAAGGAATGTGTGGGGACACTGAGGTAAATTTTTATTTTAGCAAGGCAAAAGTAGAAAGCTGGAAGTGTGAAGTTCCTTTGACAACTGCACATGAACCTATAAAGCTGTCTCGCAACACATGGGCTTGGTAAGTGTTGCTTATGTCACTGAAAGAGAGAAGCACTTACCACTTGTGCATCAGTTTTCAGTGTGGACCCTGTACTGCATCTTTTGTGGTCTTGGCTGTTTTCCTATACGTTTAGAGATCTAACCTAGCAGTTACAATGCTTAACTGTTTGACGAAGTATCAAGTTGGAGCATATGAAGCAAGGTGAAAGTCTATTTGCCTTTCCTATCTATTCCCCAGTCCCTTTGTGTTTTAGATGATGAAAGCAAGGTTCATAGCACACATGGCTGGCTCAGTGCCACGTCTATCAGACAATGAGATAAGAACACCATTTCCAATGCTAATCACAGGCCCTTCCAGCTGTTCACTGTGACACTGGGATCTGGCAGCAATCCATTGATGCAAAGATTGGAGTAGATAGCTGCAAGTCTCAGTTTCATGCTGTGATTTCTCGGGTGATGGGGGTCCCAGTGGGAGAGGCCTGGATGGGAAAGGAACTTGATTCATAACTAGACCTCTGTTGGATGATGAAGCAGCAGTCGTTAGAGAATTCCGGCTATTTGAGATGACTGAGCTGATGGTGTGTGTAGAGTCTGTACATGTCTAATGCAGTTCAGAAGCTGTTAGAGGTGCCATGCCTGAGCTGAGCTAAAAATCTTTTCTCTGGGTCTCTGAGTTGGTGGTGGTGTGGTTAGTCACTTTCTGGAGTATTTTGGGGCATGGATCTAATTTGCCTTCTCCTGGTTGGGTATTGCTTTGCATTGTACCTTGGGTAAGGTATACTGGGGAAGTGTACCTTGGAAATCTTTCCTTTCTTCACTTAATACAAAGCAGTATGGAAGAAGGTTAGCAAAAAAAGATGCAAGTGAGTTGGTAGCAGGAAATTGGACCCACTTAGACTCAGCTTCCTGTGGTAAGTACTCCAGGGAGATCAGATTACAGTCCTCAAGACTTAGTATAGATCCTGATCCAGGGAAGAAGGCCCTGATGGTACTCAGTGGGAGCTGAGCCAGACCCATGGCAACAAGATTATTCTGAGTTATTGGGAGGCTGAGTATATCTTGGTGATCTATTACTTGATTAGCATGTACCCAGCCCTGGGATTGATCCCTAACACTGTCAGAAACAACAACACCCCCCCCCAAACCTTCACTTGCTCCCTTATACTACTATTTTAAAAATAAAAGCAGGGAACTCATTGGAGAACTTGCATCTAGTTAAGCTGATAGGACTGGGGAGAGGGTTCAGTCACATGCTTGCTTGCCTTGCAAGCATGAGAACCCAAGTCCATTATCTATGCTTAAAAAAAAAGTCAGGCCTCAGTTGCTTCTAACCAAACCCAGTGCTGGGAAGTGGGGTGGGTTGCTCACTTGCCAGTGAGCCTAGCCCTTGTCCAGCTCTAGGCCAGTGAGAGACCCTGTCTCACAAAGTGAATGGCTCCTGGGGAATAACATCAAAGGTTGTCCTTGGCTTCCACATGTATACATGTATATGTGCACACTTCCTAAACACGCGCGCGCACACACACACACACACACACACACACAGAGAGGCAGGGAGAGGAGACAGGCTAATTTGCTGTGGAAATATAAGTTGTAGAATTAAAGAGCAAATATTTGTCTAATTTTTAAAAAATTAAAGTTTTTAAGTCTATCCCTCCCTCCCTCTACTTTCCTTCTCCCTCCCTTTGATTTATTGTTTATTTGTTTGGAGGCAGGATCTCACTCTGTACCCCAGGTTGGCCTGAAACTCACTATATAGCCCAATCTGGCCTACACGTGTGGCTGTCAGTCCTGTTTTAGCCCCCTAAAGTGCTGGGATTATAGGTGTGAGGCACCACCTGGCTCATTTTATCCTCTCTCTCTCTCTCTCTCTCTCTCTCTCTCTCTCTCTCTCTCTCTCTCTTTCTCTCTCTCATTCTTGGGAGGTAGAGGTAGATGGATCTCTATGAGAGAGAGGCCAGCCTGGTATACAAAGTGTGTTCCAAGTAGGCTACAGGAGACCCTGTCAAAATTACTTTTTGTTATTGTGTATGTTTGTGATGTACGTGGATGCTTGCATGCCAAGGCATGTATATGGAGGTCAGGGGACAACTTTGTGGAGTTTGTTTTCCGTCCACCTTTGTGTGGGTTCTCGTGATTGAACTCAGGTTACCAGACTTGTGCAGAAAGGGCCTGTAGTTGGTGAACTGCTGGACCATCATGCCCACTGGCCCACTTAGAGTTCTTTGCCAAGTAAGCAAATACTGCTGGGTACTGATCATGTTCTTCTCTGTCAGATTCTAGGTAAGGAGAGATTTTTCAGAAGATCAGTAAGTGAACAGAGATGGGGAGGAAGTTGAAGCCACCCAGCAGGAGGGGCTCCTTCCCTGTCCCTTCTTCCCAGACTACAGATTTAACTTGCGTTTAACCCTATCCCCAAGTTCCAGGCTTTGATTCTGTGTTTGGCCACACTCACCCAGCTGTTGGGAAAAAAATGGCCATCTACCTCCCTGCCCTTATCCCCTGCCCCCAACATTTTTTTAAACTATAATATCACTCCATGCTAAGTTATTTATATTTTATTATGTTTTTTGCAATTCTATATTATGTTGAAATGCCATTTAATTTTCAAACCTTATTTTTTGAGATCCATTTCTTTTGAAATTTTCTTTCAATCCTCATTTTGTCTCTTATTTCGATATCTAGTCTTCCCTCTCTATGTAATCAACGCTTTGTTTACCTATTAATTAGTTAGAGTTATTTTCTTTTGGTACTTTGTTTTATGGTTTATCTTAAAAAATAAAAAAGGGTATGTGCCTTAAAAATAAGTTTTCTCTTGTATCCAAACAAAGCCATCATGATTAAAAGAAATAATTCCTTAATACGTTCTATTGCTCAGTTGATTATTTTCTAGTTTTCTTTAAGATGTTATTTCCATTTTCAAACATGAACCAAGCACAGGCTCAGTGCCCTGTCACTCCCCATGTGTGTGTCTTTTAATCCATAGCGGGCTTCATGGCACACATACAGTGATGCACTGGCAATGTCCTTTCATAGGAAGTTTCACCTTTCAGTTTCCTGATTGCTTCCAGGTGGTAACTTAGTTTTTGAAATTCATGGTTACTAGAGTTAGCTTTAAGGAATGATAGATGAATGCTGAACATCTTTTGTTGAGAATATCATAGGAAACAAATAATGTCCAGTTGTTCTGTAAGCTGATGAGGCCATCCAGTCATCAGGGGAGGATCTGATCTCTTCATTGTGTTGTGTTTTTCCTTTGTCTAGAAAGGCAGCTCTACAGTGCTCTCTGGTATCATATATTTGTCTAGCTACCTACCAACTTTGTACTAATGATAATCTTTGGTTCAATAAATTTCAAAGTAAGGATTTTGTTTAATAGATACCTCAAAAAAGGGGAGAGGGGCAACCTATGGGTTTTCTTTAGTTTCTCTAGTTTATCACTCTGAATGCCGGAATTGTCATCATTTTGCATCAGTTAAGTTGCTATTTTTGAGACTTCATTATCACTTCTTTGACCTCTGAGAACACTTTTATGCTGGCTTCTGTATCTTTCTGACACAACTATATTACATTGAGAACTTTTTTTGGTGCAAAAATAATCTCTTATGTTTAACTTGTAAGTTCTTTGTCCTATTATCTAAGACATTTCTCTAAGAAGCCCTCTTCTTTTTTTCTGAGAGATGATGTAGATGAGAATGTGTGACTGGCAGGTGCACACTTATTTCTCAGTTTGTGTCTAGACTGAAAATAAGGTAAAAAAATTATGAGTTCAGATTGATAATTCCAAGTCAGTTTTTATTATCAACTTAATTTCTTTAGTTTGATATTTATTATTTTTACATTGAATTGTGATTCCTAACATTAATTTTCTTTTCCTATAATAGAAAAAGCTTCAGGACTGGAGGTATAGCTTAATGGTACAGTGTTTGCCTGGCATGTGCAAGGCCCTGAAGTTAGTCCCTAGCACTGCAACAAATAAAAATACAAAAATATTCAAACAACATTTTTAAAAGTTTCAAAATAACAATACCGGTATCATTACTACCCAAAACACTACTAATAAAATTAAGGAAGTGTAACAATATAACTTTGTGTGTGTGTGTGTGTGTGTGTGTGTGTGTGTGTGTGTGTGTCAACAATATCTTTGTGTGTGTGTGTGTGTGTGTGTGTGTGTGTGTGTGTGTGTGTGTTCCAGAAGAATTTTGATGGCTTGAAACAAAAGAAATTTGTTCTCTTACTGTTTTGGACACCAGAAATCTGAAATCAGGGTGTGTGGTACTTTGATCCCACATTACAACAATGCCTGAATAAAACAGCCTGACTCTTAGCATCTGTTATTGCCAAGAGGGGAACTAAACTGCTCTGAGAATCTCTTCCTTCAGATTTTTCCTAGAACTGTGCTGTCGACTGAAGTCTTGCTCTCTTTTTATTGAAGCACTATAGCCAGCATGAAGTAGGGAAGTAAAAGCAGACCCTTATTTTATCAGACAAGGTCCTTTCTGACCCCCTGCTGACCAGAACAGCATGTATAAGCACAAACAGATGTTATCAACTTAATCCCATCTATTGTTTCCAACACAACTTTCACCAAGTACCTTCTGCTTGTAGTGATTGGTGTGCAAAACATATACACATATATACCGATGTTCTGGGCCAAGGGCAAGGAAGGATTATGAGGTAGTAAAACTACATGGTTAGGTTCCTAGAGGATCTCAAGGCTACTGCAATATAAACAAGCTGAGATAGTGTCTCAGAAGTCTTTCCCATAAGGGTGCTGGCTAGATGCTGTTCCTTCCAAAGTTCCTAGAGGAGATGCCTTCCTTGCCAGTCTTAGCCTCTGGTGGCTGCATCCATTTTGATGTGGCCTTTTCCTCCTGACTCCTAAGTCTATATTTTTGTCTTATTTTGCTTACTTTGATAATCTAGCATTGAAATCCTTAACTTCTTTACATCTGCCAGGACCCCCCCCCCATTATGATCATATTCATTTTCGTGGAAGTCAGGGCATGAGTATAGATTTTAGGGGCCACTGTTCAACACACTACAGATGCCAAGATGTATGATGATTTTTACAATAAACTTTTTGTTTACAAGAATCCAAGTTGGATATTGTTGGTTATCAAAGACAAAATTCTACACCGTTACTGACCCATATGAAGCTATTTTTAACATCTAGCTTCATTTTTGCCTAGGGGAATACCACTTTCTAATCAGTGCACAAAGAACAGGCAGGTGCACTCCTGGGAAGTCACCTAGGACAGGCTGGGGAGAAGCACACCTGCTCTGCACTCTTCCTCTGCTGACTAGGCCCATGAAGAAAAATGAGAGTGGAAGGCCCAGGAAGGAGAAGAAAACACTCAGGAAACAGTGGCTGCTCATCTCTGCCATGGTGGATGTTTTGTTTTTGTCTGTGTTTATTCTACACATGACCAAAGACTGACCTCACAGGATACTGTAGTTCTTCATTAGTACTGTTTTTCTTGAGAAGTTATAAAATGGTGATTGGAAAAGTAAATATTTCAGAGTTGAGAAACAAAACAAACTTTATCTGTGTTCATTAATATATTAGCTGAAGGAAGTTAGCTGTATACATCAGAAAATAAAAGGGGCGGGTGTAGATCTGAATTTTCTCTAGACAGGTACTTCATGTAATATTTTGAGTTTTACAAATACCTCAGATAGTTACTGGTACCAGTTTGTTTCCACTGAGTTCCAGTAATATTCCAGGCCAGAACTGACTATGGAGCATAATGATCTTTTGCATTTTTATTCTTTGTCTTTTGTTTGAGATTTTGAAGGGACCAACTTTCTTTTCCCTGGGTCTCCAAACTTGAGTAAAGGTTCCCTCTTAATTGTGATTGCCAAGAAGACAAGGCTTATTTTGCAGTTTCCTTTCCAAAAGCAGCTTCCTGTCCATTAGGACTCATTCCAGTTCCCTGATTGCTTCCTTCTAAAACCCTGGAGAAGCCATCAAAGGAACAGATGCCAACTCCCGTGCTGGAGTCCTGGGAAATTGTGTTTGAACTTAGAAACGAATCTGCATTTTTTTTATCTTCTAGAGTTTTCTTTTGTCATACAGCTTTTGTAGAGGGAGAAAAGGTACTGCTGGCTTTTCTCAAAGGACTAGGGTGAGGGGAGAGGAAAGGGGAGAAGAAATGGTCTAAAAACAAAGGCTTATAGCCCTTTCTTTCCCTCTCTTACCAGTTTGAAATAAACTTTACCATACCAGCTTATGTTGAAAACCTGGGTACACTATTGCAGGACATAGAGAATATAGCAATTGAACTAATGTAGGTTTGGTTGATGTCTTAGTTTGCTTTCTATTGCTGTGATTAAAAAACAAAACAAAGCAAAGCAAAAAAAACAAAACAAAGCAACACGAAACACTTCTGATCAAAACCATCTTGGAGACGGAAACATACTCCCCCCCCGCCCCCAAGCTGAGAACCGAACCCAGGGCCTTGCACTTGCTAAGCAAGCGCTCTACTACTGTGCTAAATCCCCAACCCGGAAAACATTTATTTGGCTTTCATGCCTGGATCAGAGTTCATCCCTGAGAGAAGACAAGGTAGAATCTCAAGGCAGGAACTTGGACGCAGAAGCTGAAGGACAGACAGTGGAGGAACCATTTGGTCCTCTGATCTGTGCTCAATCTGCTTTCTTATACAACTCAGGACCACCTGTCCTGAGATGGACTTACCCATAGTGGGTTGGGCCATCCCACATCACTCAACAATTACAGACATGCCGACAGCCAGTCTGATTGATAAGATGCAATTCCCCAATTGAGATTCCCTCTTATGGATGTGTCAAATTGACAGTTGAAAACTACCAGCACAACTGAGATTGACCTTTACAATAGATTTTATTTTATTGTGCTATTTATTTATTTTTGTGATGCTAGGGGTCAAATCCAGTGCCTCATCACACATATTAGACAATCACTCTATTACTGAGTTGTGATCCAGACTCACAGTAAATTTTAGAAAATACTTAGTATGTGAATTTGAGGCATGTTAGCTAAGAATTTTGGAGGTATATAGAGATACTACTTTATATCGTCTTAGCACTTGGATATGTAACTCACAGTCTTTTCTGTGGAAACTTTTTTTCTTGTTATCTTTCACTAAAAAAGAAAAATCAAATGACTTTCTAAATGCTGTCCTGCAAATAGTTGAGATTTTTATTAAAAAATCATAATGGTCTTGAACAGTGTCATGTTAAGATTGCCAGGTGACCTTAGATAACCATGTGATTATTGTTTCTTCATCATCAGTCAATGGTGATTTATTACACTCACACTGTGAAGAGTAACATGCTAAATGCTATGCCCACCCCTTTCAGAAAACAAACAGATGCTTTACAAACAAGAAATTGAGAAAGGAGTAAGTGATACCCTTCTAAAAGTCAACACCAGAGTCTAAAGATGAAGCAGAGAGCTCTCAGCTCATGTTCTGTGCCTGTTCTGTGGCATTCATCAGGACCTTTCAAGTATTAGAGTCCTCACTGAGGCAGTAAGACAACACTAATTTTACATATATAGAGGAAATGTAGCATTACTTGGTTTTATTTGTAATAATCCTGTAGATGCTGGAGATGCAGTGAGGCAGGACAAGAAATGGATAGCAATAGGTAGGAGTAGTGACTATACATTGTATATCACCATGGTGAATGCTAACTGTAGGTAAGACCAAAGCTTGTTAACATCATCTTCAGTTACCAGAATATCATTGTGATGCAGGGGTTTCTGCCATGTAAGTACTAGCCAGGTTTGGCTTCTGAGAGCAAACAAAGTCAGGCAAAATCAAGATGGTAGTGTGTAGGCTATGCTGTTGTTTCTTATCATTGATGCTACTGCTTGTTCCTTCACAGTCATTTTTGACATCACCACTCAGATGTGAATGATACACCTGTTAGAATATAACTTTAAGCCTGCTTAAAATGGAATAGAAAGGAAGGGCTAATGGCTCAGTGGTTAAGAGCACTTGATGCTCTTACAGAGGACATGGTGGCTTACAACTGTCTGTAACTCCAGTTTTAGAACGTCTGATGTTCTCTTCTGGCCTCTTCAGACATCAGGCGTGCATGAAATGCACATACATACATGCAGGCAAACACTCATACACGTAAAATAAATTATCTAAATCTTTAAAAAAATTATAGAATAGACATTCCTAATAGGTTGGAGGTATACTTAAGCCAGCACATGTCCTCAGCAGGGACCCATTTAGTAGGACCTACTTTCAGCCTCCTTTCCAGCATATCCTTTTTAGGTATTCCCTGAGTATGTACTGACTGCTTGATCTTAACTATGTAAATCTTTATGTAGCAACATCTTTATGTTGCTTGCCTGATCTAGAAGATGGAAACAAAGACTTGAGGCTGTTTAGAAGTATAAATGTATATTTGTTACTTTTGGTTGTTAGTGTCAAAAATCTGGCATAAGCAACTTAGGGGAGGGAATACTTCCTTTGGCTCACACTTTCAGAGCCACACGACTGAAGATAGCATGACAGGTGCACCATGGCAAAGCAGAGTAGTCCACGTTATGCTCACCGGAAAAGAGGGAATATAGTTCAGGGTAGCCACCAAGGGCCCTCCCTCAGTGACTTACTTCCTTTTACCATCTCTGAACAATGCCATCATATTATGAATCCTTTGTAGAATTAATTCATGCACTAGGTCACAGCACTTATGATCTAATCATTTCTAGAAAGACCATGAGAGATGCCCAGAAGCTCATGTCACTAATCTAGGAATACCCCAAGCCTCCCTCTCTGCCTCCCTCCCATCCCATCCCCTCCCATCCCCTCCCGTCCCCTGCCCCTCCCCCGCCCCCTTCCTCTTTCTTGCCCCATCTTTTTCATTATCAGAGCTCTGTTAGTCACCTCTTCTATTAACTTATGCTTTGTTTTTATGATACATGGTCACCTCTAGAGGCTCTTAATGATCTTCAGTACTTTATTCTTATTCAGGGGGTATCCTTAAGTAAAGTACTCAGGCTATGTGACACATGGGTAGATCCAACTAAAAGCCTTACATATGTGAGGCAAGTGCTCTGCTGTTAGCCCCATCCCCCCTTCTTGTATTTTTAACAAGAAAATTATTTTCAGTCACTTTTACAAGATTTTCATGAACACACAGAATGTAATAATAGTTTTACCAAGTTTGTATCTTTAGAAATATTCTTATATCTTTGCTTGGCAAGCACATATCCATTTATTTTGTAGATTAAATAGAAAGATTCATTGACCCAGAGTAGCATAAAGCCATATTTAATAAGTTTTACTATCCAGGAGAAATAAACAGAGATTTTAAGAAAATGCAGGTTCCTGGGAATCTTGATGGATTAGGTCAAAAGCATTTGTAATTTAATAAGCACCCTCTTATATTAGGTGAAGGGCTTTGGTAGTTTGTATTTTAGAAAATGTCAATCAAAAAAGAAATCTTTGGCTGTTGAGATAGGAGAGCAAAGAATGTGAAGGTTATCTGAGAGATTTTACCAAGATAAATTTAACATTTCACCATTGTGTTTAGTTCATAGATCTTTAGTAACAACACATTTTCTTTCTGAGCAGTTCTATACACTAGACACCGGGATCATCAACTATTTTGGCCTGGGACCACATGAAATAATTAACCAATTTCGTTAGGGGAACCTCTTATGTCACAAGATCAAAAATTTCATTGAGAACTCTTAAATTGGAAAAAATGATTAGCGATAAATAGGATTAAATAAGCCTAATTATCATACATTATAAAATGAGCATGGAATGTTTTGATCAAGAAAGACCTGTTAAACTAGAAGAAACTCATGCTAGTCTAAATAAAGGAAATCATTTGGAAAAGTCTCATCAAGGTTATTTCCAGTCTGAGAGCTGTAATGGAACACTTGGATAGCCCCCTCTTCCCCTGACTAGAAAAGTGATTTCATATTGAGGTGAAGAATGCTTCAAAGCTCTCCAAGAAGCCATGGCTGTGGAAGGAATCTGGCATCCTGATTTTTTAGTTCTA
Organism: Nannospalax galili; assembly: GCF_000622305.1. Classification (NCBI taxonomy): domain Eukaryota; kingdom Metazoa; phylum Chordata; class Mammalia; order Rodentia; family Spalacidae; genus Nannospalax; species Nannospalax galili. Next base: position 207,147 of record NW_008338108.1, read on the forward strand.
GTTTTTGCAGAAATGGGCAGCTTTTGCTGTTGAGAACGAAGAAAGGAGAAGTATATGGGTTTGACCGTTTGCTTTTCTATTACTCTAAACTCTGAGTTGACCCTGTCATCTATCTACTCCGCATTAGCTTATTATCTGACATCCACTCCACTCTGTTCCAGTGTAGCCTTGGATTCTTTGTGCCATGACTTTTCTTAACGCTGAGTTCCTGGAACCCGGCTAATATCCTTGAAGTTCTAGCACACTCCATGCGCCTCTGCCTTTTTCCCATCCATGCCCCCCATCTGGAAAACTCCTCTGTCTCCCACCCTGCATGCAGGCCTGGGATATCTATATGCTGCCTGTCATTCAAAATTCAGTTCAAACCCCACTTTCTCCAGGGAGATTGCTTTGATCATCACAGTTGGAAAGTGCCTCACTTCTCTTTGAACTTGTACAAGATCACACGTGGCTCTTATCATAGTCTACTTTGTGTTACAGTTCTGTCTGCTATATCACAGAGATGAGACTTAACATTCTGGAATTGAATTTATTTCTTTTTGCCTTTTTTTTTTTTTTAAATGTCTTACAGTATGTGTAAGATACAGAACTCACTACTGGCAATGGTGTCTTTTGTGGTTGTGGCTTATGAAGAAGCTATAGTTTGCTTGCTTTCCAGTATTCAATCCACACTACTTCCAACTTGAAGGAAAAAAAATACAACATTTAAGTGAGTAAGTGAGCTTATGTGTACTAAAGCAAAGTTCTCTGAGTTTTTACTAACATGAACTATTATGGAATTAGTATAATAAAAACATCACTAATAGAACAGTACTGCTGACATTAATTTGGGTCTTGAGCAGTTTGTGTAGCTCTGCTGAGAACCATGCTGTACTATGCTGCTGAAGTGGAGCCCAGTGACCTGGTGGCCATCCCAAACACAGAGAGAAACCAGTAGTCAGTATATGTCCCAAGAGGCATTCATTTCCTAGAGAATTCTTGCTTTCAGATGTCTCATTAGAATTTTATTAAGCCTCAAAATATTAAGGTATAAGATGAACTTGATTGGAATTCTGTTTGATTTGGGGACTGCATATTCAGATATGATCAGTGGAGCAGAAATGTTTATAACATGCTTGTTGTAAGTCCAGCTCACACTAAACTAACCTCAGTTTCTCATATAGTTATATGCAAGGATAAAGAGAGTATAAAAGTTTTGAAATAGTTTCCTCAATGAATAGAGTGTCCAGTTCTAAACCTTTATATAATTAAAGGGTTTCAATGAGCAACTTTATTGGATTTACATGTTGAAGGTGAGGGCAGGTCCCAAGGGAACAGTTGAGTTGGTTTGAAAGAAGCTAAGGCTGCCTTTCTGTGCATTACTGACATGAAACAACTGATGAGTTTCATTTGCTGTGGACCAGATTAACTTAGTATACCCTTGTTGCGACCCCTTTACTTAGTTTCTTTAAGAATGGCCTCGCCCTTCCAGTTTGGGTGGTAGTAGGCCTGATACCTAGTCATTAATAAATTCTCTGTCTTTTCTGTCATCTGCAGAGGCAGCCTCTCCTTCCTGGGGATCAGTTAATGAGAAGTATAATTATGAAAGCATTAGACAGCTGCTGACCCAGGAGGGACACAACACAGGCTCAGGAGCATGTGCCCTTAGCTCTGATGTGAGTTTGGCTGATTTATACCTTACAAGAACCTGCTGTACCTATGCTCTGAACAGAGTGCTTACAAGGTCTCGGGGCGGTGGGGGGGGGTGCGTTACAGACATTTTTTTTTTTTTTTGGTCTTTTTGAGACAGGGTCTCCCTGTAGTCCTAGCTGTCCTGGAACTCACTATGTAGACCAGGCTGGCCTTGAACTCACAGAGACCTGCCTGCCTCTGCCTCCCAAGTGCTGGGATTAAAGGCATGCACCACTATGCCCAGCCCCAGGGGTGGGGGGTACATTTAAACTTTAAAACCCCATCCTTAGTTGAACATGGTATCACATGCCTGGAAATACCATATATGGGAGACTGAGGTGAGAGGATTCTGAATCTGAGGCCAGTCTGGGCTGTATATCAAAACCGTGTCTCAAAAACAAAACAAACTTGACCCTTAAATAATGAGAAAAGTGACTTATAGCTGAGATTTTAAAGAAATCCAGTTCTTAAAAAAATAATCTATATAGTGAGGCTCAATGAGGATGGAGCATGTTTCTGCTCCATTTTTGTTTGCTGAAGTGGGGTCTTGTTACATTCTGCAGGCAAGACTAGAATTCACAGTCCTCCTGCCTCCGGTTTTCAAGATGTCATAAGATGACATGTCACCATATCCAGCTTGTTTCACTTAAAAAAAAAAAAGAACTATTCTGTGAAATTCAAGGAGAATGCTTGCTATGATATATTAAAAGGAAAGGATCAGAGAGTCAGAAAACCTGAGTTTGACTCTTAATGTGACACAGATATCCATATGTATACATAACATATACTCTGAATGGTGCCAAGAAGTTATTAAATCTCTCACTCTCCATTCCTTTATTTATACAATAGTTGATATAACTACTTGTCAGTAGTCTTGAATGAGCTAAGAGATCTAAAAAATAAAAGTGTCATTTGAAGGGAATTTAGTCCTTGAGAAACAAAGTTCTTTAGATGAAAAGGTAACTACATCCCTGGACTTCCATAGTGATGTTGCTTTTAGCATTGAGAAGAAAAATTTTGGTCTTTACCAGAGACATGTGAGAAGATACTGCATTCCTAACACTTAGATTTATTAATGTAAAATACTTGCACACGACACAGAACCTTAATGAAGATTCTTTGATTATAAGGTTTAGTCTCAGGTTCTTTTCCTGAAGCCCCTCCTAATACAGTTTGTTGGCCCCTTGTGCCTGAATGTTGACAACCCATTGTGCTTTTTCTTTTTGAATGCAGTGGGGAATTTTTAAAACCACAGAGCAATTGATATTTCCCATCCTGAAATATTTCCTCAAGAAAATTTTCTCACATGGAGTTCAATGTCAGGAAGGCAAAGTGGTAGTGTTGATGGATGACTAGACATTTTGTGAATAATTCATCTTCTGTGTGTTGGGGGGGGAAGGGAGGGAGGAAGGAATGGAGAGAAAGAGGAAGGAACAGAGAAGGCCTCATGTAGCCCAGGCTGGCCTGAAACTCATTATATAGCTAAGGCAGACCTTGAGGTCTACCTTGAAGATGCTTTACCTTCCAAGTGTACCACCGTACCTGGTGACAGTTATATTTCAAAAGCTCTCTCAGGTAGCTTATTAACTTAATATTGATAAATCATCAGAATTAAAAACTATTTTCCTTTCTTAAGGGTAATATTTATAATTCAGTGTAACCAATTTGAAGACTTATTAAATTAAGCTATTCCTGTCATTGCTCTTGAGCATTTTGAGGGCAACTAGTTATTGAAAATATTATGTGAGCTATGAAACAGTTTTGGAACTGAAGAAAATGGAATATATGCATGCAGTTTTGAGTCTAATGCCAAATCTGATTCTGACATCTAGAGAAAAATACTAGTTAAATAATAGGGTAAATAATACCTATCCCCAAACCCTTTAAAAATAAATGTGAAGTACTGAAATTCTCCAATATAGTGTTTTATTATATGTTTCTGTGTGCATGTGCACATGTGCATGTGTGTGTAGAGGCCCAAGGCTGACACTGGGTGTCTTCCTTCACTTCTCCACTATATGTTTTGAGGTAGGGTCCCTCACTGAATCTGGAACTCCCTGGTTACGCCAGGCTGACTTTTCAGCAAGCACCAGGGAACTTCCTGTCTCCACCTCAGCCTGGCGTTTTCAAGGTTGCTGGAATATGAATGCAGGTCTTCAGGCCTGGGCAGAAAACACTTCATTGATTGAGCTATCTCCTTAGTTCTTTCTTCATGTTTTGATTCTTCAGATGGCCATTTTGAAGGCAGATTTTAAAAGCAGTTTGGTGAGTCAGGTATAGAATTTATAACTCAAGATTGGAGCTTCTTTAGATACTGAATAAGCAATCTCAAGTTTCAGGAAAACATTTGGGGGTTTGTGTTCTTCCTCTGAAACACTTTTATTTGAATCCCTGGATATGGATTGTTTTCTTAGAAGTGGAAATAATGAGGATAAACTGTTTTAAAGCACCATACTTCATTTTCTCTGTCTTAGAAATATATCAGTAATTTACTTTAACAAGGAAAAAAATGTGCCTAAAGTCATAATAGCAATAGTAAATATATTTGAAGTGTCTGTTCATAATTTCATATCCTCTTTAGTTTTTTACATTTACTTACTTAGTTTTATATATATAATTTCTCTCCATATACATTTATCTATATCTATATCTCATCTATATATCTACCTACTTACCTACCTACCTATGGTGGGGGGACGCCACATACACATAGGTCAAAGGACAACTTGTGGGAGTTGATTCTTTCTACCATGTAGATCCTAGGGATCTAACTCACGTTGTCAGACTTGGTGGCAAGCACCTTTACTCACTGCATCATCTTGCCAGCCCATAATTTCATATCTTAAGGAAAGACAACTGTAGCTCTGTGTATTTGAGAAGGCCTGTGAGTCACTTCTCAATAAAATGTTTTGTTTTTGGTTTAATGAGTTTGGCCCTTCTGTTTTGAAGATATAACCTAAAACAACAAGAACAACAACAAAAAGTATTTACAAGTTCAGATTTCAAGTTCTAGAACAAATAGTACACTCTCCAGAATTATAATTTGCTGAGCCTCATGTATTAGGGACTTTGTATATAGAGATATATATTGCTCCTTACTGCAGAAGGAACAAAATTTGAGTCATCATTCGAATATTATTGGTCTTTTTGAGACAGGGTCTCCCTGTAGCCCCAGCTCTCCTGGAACTCACTATGTAGACCAGGGTGGCCTTGAATTCACAGAGATCCACCTGCCTCTGCCTCCCAGGTGCTGGACTAAAGGCATGTGCCACCTTGCCTGACTTCCATCATTATGATTTTAAAAATATGAATACCTGGAATTATAAAAAGTGGATTTTAAAATTATTTATTTGGAAAACATTTTAAAGATTTGTTTTTATTTTTATTTGTGTATATATGTGTATATTTGCCTGTGTATATGTCATAGGTGTGTGTAGGTGTCTGTGGAGGCTAGAAGAGGGTGTATAGGATTCAGATCCCTTGGAGCTAGAGTTACAGGCAGTTTTGAGTCATCTGAGGTGGGTACTAGGGACCAAACTCAGGTCCTCTGGAAGAGCAGGAGGCACTCATAACTGCTGAATCATCTTATCAGTCCCCTAAAAGCATATGTATTTTTAAAAGTGCATGAGTGTATTGCCTGCATGTGTGTAAGTGTATCCGTATCGTGCAATGCCTGTGGAGTCAGAAGGAGGGTGTTGGATTCCCCTGGAACTGGAATTATGGACAGTTGCTAGCCGCCATGTGTGTGCTGGGAGTCAAACCTGGGTCCTCTGCGAGAGCAGCCGCTGTTCTTAATCGCTGAGTCATCTCTCCAGCCCCTTAAAAACATATTTTAAGTTAGCATTCTAGTATCTATTTGACATCAATTTTTGATCATTGCATAAAGGTTGGCAGTCATGATTCATTTCATCAGCTCCCTTTTCAGAGTTTTCTTTTTCTCAGAAATGTAGTGCTCTTGCTTGACTGATGCACTATGGTAATTAAGTGACAATATACACATGCATATATATGTACATACATATGTGACTTCAAACACAGACATAGAGATGCCACTAGCAATTTCAAATATTAACGAACTGTTACTTAGAAATTGATTTCAGGTTAGAAAATTTTTGGTTATAATTAGCAACAGTAAGGGAGCCCTTGTCTCAAAAAGACCAAAAAAAAAAGGTTTGCCTAACATTCCAATAGTATGGATCACTTTTTTTTAACCTTATCGAGATATAGTTTATGTGCTATAATATTCACTGTGGTCATTTAAAAAAATTTTATTATTTTTATTTTGTGTGTATGTCTGCATGTAGGTAAGTGCACCTGTGTTGTGAAATGCCCACGAAGGTCAGAAGAGACTGTCAGATCCCCTGGGACTGGAGTTACAGACAGTTGTTAGCTGCCATGTGGGTGCTGGGATTTGAACCTGGGTCTTCTGCAAGAACAACCAGTGTTTTTAACCGCTGAGCCATCTCTCCAGCCCTCACCATGGTCATTTTTAAATGAAGAGAAAATATTACTATTTCACCACAAACCACATTCCACTATTATAAAATATTAAAGTATATCATATTTTAATAGATATGTCAGTGCTATTATATTTTCAGTATAACAAAGAAGTTGTTCAACAATTTTATTTTATTTATTTATTTTTTGGGACAGGGTTTCCCTGTAGCCCCAGCTTGCCTGGAACTTGTTTTGTAGAACAGGCTCCATCTCACCAAGCTTTGCCTGCCCCTGCCTTCAGAGTGCTAGGATTAAAGGGGTGAGTTACCACTCCTGGTTGAGCAATTTTTTAAGTCTATAACCAAGCAAGACCTGAGTAGATTAGGAAGAATGTTGTGGTTCTCATCCATCTTCCTTCCTTCCTTCCTTCCTTCCTTCCTTCCTTCCTTCCTTCCTTCCTTCCTTCCTAGCATCTATCTATCTATCTATCTATCTATCTATCTATCTATCTATCTATCTATTATCTATCATCTATCTAATCTATCATCTATCATCATCTATCAATCACCTATCTATCATCTATCATCTTCTATCAATTATCTATCAATCAATCTATTATCTATCTATCTATCTATCTATCATCTATCATCATCTATCAATCTTCTATCTATCTATCATCTATCTATCTATCTATCTATCTATCTATCTATCTATCTATCAATCAGTCTATGCATCTATCACTCAATCATCTATCTATCGTCTATCTGATAGGGTCCTACTATGCAGGGAACTCACTATTTAGACCACCTTGGCCTTGAACTCACAAAGGCCACCTACCTGCCTCTGCCTAAAGTGTGCGCCACCATGCACAGCAGAAATACAAATTCCTGTGGATTAAACAACTGCTTAATTATGCTGGCCGATTGTCATTGTTGTGATACCGAAAATTCCATCATAGAGTAAGCAAAAATACTAGAAAGAATCACTAGGAAACCGTCTTTTGGGTTGTAGGTAGGAAAGAACATGATAAGAACCATCCCCTTAGTGCTGATTTGTTTAAATTTTCTTCCATGTAAAGTACAACATATATTCGGAAAATGTTGAGGATCTCAACAACAGTTAAATGGTATAAAGCCAGGACCTATATAAGTACTTAGGTCCGCATTGCCTTAGAGTTTCCCTTCCTGGTTACAAACTTCTCTGCCTTAGTCTTCCACTCTTGTGTTTGATGCTGATCATCTTGAAATGTGTGGGGCAGATAGGCAAACAAATTGTGGATGTAAAACCGTTTTCGGTATTTTAATTTGGAGCTGCTTTAGAAGCCCAATAACCATAGTATACACACATGTGTACATACCCCCACATATGGTCCCATGCTCATTTTGAAACAAATTAGTTTTATCCAGTCTTGACTCATATCTGGCTATTTTTTTTAAAAGATAAGATAAATATCCCAAAGTGAAAAAATTGCCAGTATGGAAGATTCCCAAAGAATTCGTTAGACTGAAGACTTGTTGAAAGAGGATCTGAAACAGGTTTGGCAAAGCATGGTCCCCATGGTGATAGCTGCAGGGCCTGCAGAGGAAGCAGTCTATACTCAGTATTTGCAGGAACATGGATTCAAATCCACTGTAGCACTGACTAGTTGTGTTATAAAAGGGAAGTGCTACATTTCTGTCAGCGTTATTTTCTTCCTGTGCAGAGATCACATCTCTAAAGACTGGATATAATAGTATATGAGCTGGGCGTGGTGGCACATGCCTGTAGTCCTAACACTTGGGAGACAGAAGCAGGCAGATCTCCGTGAGCTTAAGGCTAGCCTGATCTACATAGTGAGTTCTAGGCCAGCTGGGGCTACAGGGAGACCCTCTTTCAAAAAGACTGAAAAGAAAAAAAAAGAAAACATACACATAAAATAAAAACAAACACAAATCTTTTAATAGTACATAGTGTAGAGCCACATTCATACTGGGGATATGTTATGTTTTGGCAATGGGTCAGTAGCATGCTGTGAATGCCATTGTGGCTGGCTGTATCATTCCTTTGTACCTTTCCTGCTGTTTACTTGACTTTTGTGTTTCCTACAGGAACGATTCCAGGTGAAGAACCCTCCCCATACATACATTCAAAAGCTCAAAGGCTATCTGGATCCAGCTGTAACCAGGAAGGTAAGGTGGATGTGTTTCCGCTCTTGGTTGCTGCTTCCTCATTAGTGAACAAGAGTCCTCCTGCAACAGAAGACACTTTCCTTGGCATAAGTTTTGCCAGAGCTCCAATAAAACAGACTTTAGAGTCTTATCAACATGAGAAGACAAAGGGCAAAAACCCCACACTTAAGGAAGTGTGTTTAAAACTAGATGAGAATTATGTACCTCTGGGCTGTTTCCTAATCACTGCTATTTCCATTTATGCAGACCAGTGTGTTCAGTCCAGAGGTGGATATGCCCTTAGCAGAACATGCCTTGAAAATGCAATACTTGTATTTCATGCCTGGATGCATTTCCAGACCCTTGAAGAAAATCACTGGGGCTCTCTCTGTCATCTCAACTGTCTGTTCATATCCTGTGTTGATACTTCAATCAGCTTCTGTGGCCCCAGCCCTTGCTCTTGCCCCCAAGAAGGTTAGGAAAGAATAGCTGATTCCATTCTGAACTGTCTCTTCTTTTACAAACAAGCCCTGCTTTGTGAAGCTGTACAATTAGTTTAAACTGATGCCTTGTGGTTAATCATGTAGCCTGGCACAGCCCTGCAGGCTGGGTCAGTTCTGGGATGGCTCAGGGCAGAGCTGTCCTGATGGGTAAAGATGCTCTTCACCAGATAGTGCTGTCTTCCCTGTGACCTTCCACAACTCTGTTTTCAAGGCTTCTCAAGCTGAATTCTCTCTTTTGTTTCAGTGGATGACTAATGAAAACACTTTTCTTGGTTAGCACTGTTTCCAGGACTCCTGACTCACACTGCTTCTTTTTCTCTCTCCCCCTCTTCCCCTCATCCCTACCCTCCTCCTGTGTTCTCCCCTTTTCTTCATTTTCTACCTAACCTTCCTTGTCCATATCCCTCAAAAAAGTTCAAGAAAGGAAAATGGCTGTTATTTTCTTGGGAAGTTTCCTGCATCTTTGTCCTATGATTACCATGAAGACAAGAGGGATTATAGGTGATGAATTGAAAAATGTAGATCTCAGGGCTGGAGAGATGGCTCAGTGGTTAAGAACACTCGTTATTTTTGCGGAAGACCCAGGTTTGAATCCCAGCACCCACATGGCAGCTAACAACTGTCCGTAACTCCAGTTCCAGGGGATCCAATGACATCTTCTGTCCTCCTCGGGCATTGCACAACAGAGGTGCACTTACCTATATGCAGACAATATATTCGTACACATAAAAATAATAAAATATATTTAAAAATTGTTAAAAAGAAAATGGAGCTCTGCACTGTTGGCTCTTTGCTATAAAGTTCTTTAACGTGACATAGTTTTTCTCATCTTCTGTGAATGTCCCTATTAATGGTTCTTTCCCTCTGAAATATGATTTTATTGCCCCCCCATGAATGAGATAGCTGCTTACTTCTTGTTAGTTTCTCTAACTTAATTCCTTATCTGAGAATAGAGTAGCTCTTAATTTTATAGGTTAGGGAGGACTATGAAGTTTTGACATCATACACAAAATATATAACCCCATCTGAAAGAAAGCAAAAATTAGGTGTTTTAATTTATACTCTTTGTTTGTACCGGGACACCTAGAGTGTTGTATGTTTCTAAAGGTTGTTTTTTATAGATGATAGCCTAGGACTCCACTAGTGGTAGGCACACTTGTCCTGAGCTGAGTGGAGTCAAAATACCAACATCTGTATACAGACTGAATGAATTCTCCTGTCATGCAGAGTACACTCCATTCCAGAAACATTAACTGCTTTCATATTGAGGAAAGAAAGCATAAAATAACCATACTCCTAGAAATGGCTGCATATGCTCCCAGCTCCATACCCTCAGGGGGAATCAAAGATAACCATGCAGAAACAAGCAAGGAGCTTTTCATTAAATAGTCTGCTCCCTCCTAAATCCCTTAATAAAGAGGAACAGGCCTATTGGTTGCCCCGTGGACCTTCATTCCTGACATTTCCGCCCTGACCTATGTGTCCACCTGAATAGCCTTGTTTGGTCTGTGACTTGTCTTTCAAGATCCATTATTCAGCTCAGGAGAACTCAACTGGATGTAGGATTAGCCCTCCTGTTGTAGTAAGATTTCTGTCAGGAGTTGGCAGTAGGGAAGGATCTGTTCCACACAACAGAATTGAAATGCTTAAGCTCCAGAAAAAAAAGGAGATTTGTTCAGAATAAGGCATGGTTTACAGTTAAAATGAGCTTAAAATTCTCAGCTGTGGTATGGTGTTGGGGAGAGTTCAAATCAGTTTAGCCAGACTGTCCTGGCTGAGCAGCTTCCTTTAACTGTGGCCAGTATCCTCAAATACTTCATTCATTACTTTTTGTCCAAATGAATAGAAGATATTTAATTTTCTCTTTAAAAAACCCTCAAGCATTTTCTGCTTAGATTTTCTTCTAAATAGCTTTAAATGAAACCCTCTAGGGCAGGGAAGGAAGAGCCTAAATTAGGTGTCTCTGAGGCCAGAACTCCATAAACAGGCTTCTTCATTATCAACTAGTGTTATTATCATGTGGTTTGGGGGAGGCTCTGTTCATGTTCATGAACAGAAGCTACAGACCATGAAAAAAGGAGTCTGGTCCTTTGCTGGTGCTACACTTGTGAGGAGAAACCTTTTGTGTATCTCACCCAAGACTGAGCTGCCTCACTGGATCATTGCTGGCACTCCTGTATCTGGGAGGAAAGGGAGAACATAGACTGCTTGGATCCTGCCTGGCTGGCTCCTCTGAGTTGGTCCCCAGGTGCATGGTTTTCTTTTGAAGCATTCCGGATGCATTTTAGAAGTGCAAAGTGTTAACACTTATTGTTTATGTGTAGAGAAGTGGATGCCAAGACTTCTCTGCATTCCAGAATCCAGCTGAAAATTTGAACTGTTCCCCAGAGAATACAACACAGGGGTGAAATCAGTTTAGCTTGCCCCAGCATCAGGCTCTTGGAGAAGTATAGTGCCCAGCATGGCCAATGCACGGTGACTGTTATCTGAACTTGCAGTTACACTTGGCTCAGGGTTTTGATTTGGTTGCCTTGTTAGCTATGTCTCTGTGTCTATCTGTTCGACTGTCTAACTGTCGATCAGTTTATCATCTACCTATCATCCATGACTGTCTTGTCTCCTTTCTCTTCTCTTCCCTCTCTTTTCCTCTCCCTCTCCTTCCCTCTCTCCACATGTCCTTCAGCTAATCCTCTTTCAAACTGTACTCTGTCCTCAGTACTATGCTGGTGCTCTTATAGATAATAACATGTCTAAGGGAAGCATAAGGAAGCATCAAGAACCTTGAAGCATAAGGAATACTTAAAAACTAGCCTAGAGGCTGCAGGGGACCTGTCTCAAGTAACTGAGAACACTAAGCTATTTTCTAAAGGCCACCTGTGCAGGAAATCTCAGACTTAGGGCTTGAACATGGGAATGGCTTCCTCAGCTATGTGACCACAGGTCCTACGTTCCCTTTGGCAAATGCAGAACAGAATGTCATGTTGCCTTTCTTTTCCCTTTTATATCCAACGTGTAGAACTTCCCACCTGCCCATTGACTGCTTTCTACTCCATTCCTAATCTTTATTATCAAGACAGGAGTTTTAAAGAGTGAGAGAAGTCTTTGGCCAACCTTCCTGCCCTACTGCTGTTCCCTGTCAAATTCTATTCTCAGTATATTCATTGCTGGAAAGCAATCCAGGGTGTTTCAAGCTGTCCGTGGCATTTTTTAGGTTTATCTTGACAGCAGAGGGGAATATTTAACCTTTTTTCCTCATATTTGGGATATTTTTATTTTCTATATCCTGTCTTATCTTGATTGTAAAAGAAAACCCAAGAAGATATTTTTAGGGTGTTTGGGGCATGGCAGTTATGGAGAGACTTTAAGAATATAAGGAAGGGACTTGTAGAGGAGGGCAACACTGACCCAAGCAATGTTTTAGGTTTCCTTTGGGCCACTGGTTCCCATATATGTGGCATAGCTCTTGCAGGCCCACAGTCTGGAATCCTCCCTCCCAAACTTTTCCTTTTAGTCCTTTGATCTTGTTACTCTGAAGCTGTGGGAGTTATTATCAGTGGCCTGGAAATGTGGGACTCTGTTCTTACTGCATTTGGCGGCAGCAGAACACAAGGGTTCTTCAGATCCTGAGCTGGAATTCGCAAAGCCTTTTCCAGTGAGTAGGAAGAGAAGCTTGAGTGGCTCAGCTCCTAGTACAGACAGCCTGGACCTGTAGAGAAAGCTCCTCTGAAAGAAGGCTCTAGTCACCAGAAACAGATGTTTTCTGTAGGAAACTGTCTTCCAGAGAAATGATAGGGAGAGCAAGACCAGCCCATTGGTATCTTGGAGACTACTTAGACTCAGGAGACTAGAGTGACATATTGTATCATATATATAGAAGACCTGGGGGAGTTCTGGAAAGAAGAGGGATCTTGATAGGCAAGACAGGGAGGAAGGGTATTCTGGGAATGTACATGTACACACAAACCAAGACAACTAAACTTCCAGGTGAGGAGTAGTTGGAAGGGCTAACTCTGCATGCTTGCTTTTGGAACATGTTAAGTTGAACAGAGAAGAATCAACATGGCAGAGTCCGACTACCATCCTTAAAAGGTCTACGTTGTAAGGTTGGGCATTAGAATTCATTTATAGTATCTAAAGACAGCTTACTGTGCCCAAATCATTTATGAAAACAACATAGTTTATGCTGAATACCTGACTCAGTCTGGCTGGGAGCCTGGAATTGTTGCCTGAGCAAGGTGTAGTATGCCAGTGAGACCAGCACCTGATGAAAACCCTGGCCACCAAGTTCTGCTGAGTATCGTATCAGCTATCACATGTGACCACCATCACATGTGATCTGCATCACATGTGACTGGCATCACATGATTGCTATCATGCATTCTTCCCTTGGGAAGGGACACTTTGAAAGCCTATACATGGTTTCCTGTATATGCACCTTTTCTCTTTGCGGGTTTTGCCTCTTAAAAAATCTTATTTATTGCTCACCTCCCTCTGCTTACCTGGGCCTGCACGACTGGCCGGCCTCTCTCTGGGGTATGTCGATTGTGTGCTCTGAGCTTTGACTCCCCCAGCCTCGTTCACCCTCCAATCTCCCTGCCCCTCTCTCCTCCTAGCCTGGGTCCTGTCCCATTTCTTGTCTTGGCACCCCAGACACATGGGGAACCACCACTGCTTCCTGTTCTTTTGCATGCAGACCAACCCAGTTCCCTCTCGAGGTCCCCAGGAACCCTCTGGGCCTGGTCCTTCCCTCACCTCCCTCTGCTTCCCTGGGCTACACGGCCCGCCAGCCTCTTTCCTGGACCCCAGGGCTGACCTCTCCGCCTGGGACCACCACTGCTTCCTGATCCTTTGCATCCGGACAGACCCAGTTCCTTCGCCAGGTCACCAGGAGCCCTCTGGACCTGGTCCTGCCCTAACCTCCCTCTGCTTCCATGGGCTGCACAACCCACCAGCCTCTTTCCTGGGTGCTAGGACTGATCTTTTGGCTTCCTGATTGCTTGCATCCAGACCAACCCAGTTCCTCAGTGCAGTCCCCAGGAGTCCTTGGGGCCTCTTCCCGCCCCCATCTCCCCTTGCAGCTGGGCCCAGCTCCCAGGCCAGTCCAACTCCCAAATTCCTGAGGCCAAAATCTTTCCTGGAGGGATCCAGACCAGGAGAAAGCCTGAGAGCATCTGATCCTCATCTGACTTGAGCCTCTGTGGGAACTCCTGAAGGCAAAAGTGAAAACAATTTGGCCACTCCAATATAAAATCAAAATAGAAAAGCTGAAGCCTAGAACAAACAGATTTTCATGTCTAAAAAGTAATCCACAAAGGCACACAAGTCTACAAAAATAAGCAGAACAAAACTCAACAAAGGAAGGCTTGAGTCTCACACAAGAATCAGAAACTACAAAAGAAATACACATGTCAAAATCACAGAAGGAAAAAATAATACCATGAAAAACCAAAATAACATATCCCCACCAAATACCAATAGTCCCCTAGAGGAGTACAGTGAGAACCCCCTATAGATAATGCAGGACATGGAACTTAAAAGAACAGTTAGAAACATGATACTTAAATTCAGTGAATTTAAAGAACACACAAAGAAATCAAAGAACTAAAGGAAGATAGGGATAAACTTCTGAATGAATTCAGAAAAGAGCTAGAAATATTGAAGACTAATCTGGCTGAAATGAAGAAGGAAGTGAAATACTCAGTAAGCCAAATAGAAACAACAGGAGAAAGCCTCACCAATAGGATGAATGAAATGGAGAACAGAATATCAAGACTGGAAGATAAAGTGTACAAACTAGACCACTCAAGCAAAAAGTATGAAAACTTTAAGAAAGCACAAGAATGGAATATGCAGGAATTGTGTGGCACCATAAAAAGACCAAACTTATGAATCATACGCATATAGGAAGGAGAAGAATCCCAGGATAATGGCATGGACCAGATCGTCAACAAATCATAAAAGAAAATTTTCCAAAATTAAGGAGAGACATAGCCATACAAATACAAGAAGCATATAGAACACCAAACAAACAGGACCAGAAAAGAAACTCTCATGGCACATCATAGTAAAAACACTAAGCATACAGAACAAAGAGAAAATACTGAAAGCTGCAAAAGAGAAACAAGACAGATATAAAGGAAAACCCATTAGGATTGCAGCTGACTTTTCAGTGCAAACTCTGAAAGCCAGAAGAACCTGGACCAAAGTATTCCCAGTTTTAAATGACCACAGATGCCAACCCAGATTACTATACCCAGCCAAAATGTCTATTATAGTCAAAGGGGAAAGAAAAATCTTCCATGACATAAATAGGCTGAAGGAATTCATGTCCACAAAAACAGCCCTTCAGAGAGTTCTGGAAGCAATACAAAGAGCTGAAGATAGGAATGACTATACCCAAGGGGTTGCGGAAAGAAATTCAATGACAGTATAATCGTGGAAAAGTACAGCTATATCAAGAATGTAAACAGAAATAAAAATTACAGGATTCAATACACATATTTCGTTAATAACTTTAAATATTAATGGACTGAACTCCCCAGTCAAAAGACACATACTAGGTGAATGGATTAAGAAACAAAATCCATCTTTTTGATGTCTGCAAAAACTCATCTCAGTTTCAAGGACAGGCACTATCTTAAGGTGAAAGGATGGAAAAATAGATACCAAGTGAATGGTACTAAGAAAAAAGCAGGCATTGAAATTCAAATATCTGACAAAATAGACTTTAAAACTAATCAGAAGAGATAAAGAGGGCCACTTCATTCTGATCAAAGGAACAGTAAACCAAGAAAATATTACAATCATGAACATATATTCACCAAACTCTGGTGCACCCAACATCATCAAAACAATACTACAGGACTTTGAGACCCAAATTAATCCCAACTCATTAACAGTAGGGAACTTCAATTCCCCACCCTCTCCATTAGATAGGTGAACAGGGCAGAGAGTCAACAGAGAGACATCTGAATTAAACAATACCATATATCAAAGGGACCTAACAAACATCTAATGAGTATTCCACCCAAGCACCAAAGGACATACTTTATTTAGTGCCCCATGAAACTGTCACCAAAATCGACCTTATACTGGGGCACAAAAGAAACCTCAACAAATACAGATTGAAATAATTCCATGAATTCTATAGACCACAATGCAATAAAGCTTACAATTAATACTGGAAGAAGGTCTAGTCACCAAAGGAACACATGGAGATTAAACAACACACTCCTGAATGATGAATGGGTCAAAAGAGAAATTAAGAAAGAAATAAAAGTACTCCTGGAACTAAATGAAAAGGACAATACAACACAACAAAATCTCTGTGACACGCCGAAAACTCTCCTTAGAGGGAAGTTTGTAGTTCTAAGTGCCTACATTAAAGAATCGGAAAGAACGCAAATAAATGACTTAACATTGAAACTCAAGACACTTGAAAAGCAACAACAAATGAAACCCAAACCGAGCAGACAAGAAGAAATAACAAAAATCAGGGCAGAAATTAATGGAATTGAAACAAAACAATACAAAGAATCATCGAATCCAAGAGTGTGGTCACCGCCAGCGGCGGCTGCTTCTCTGTTCTCCTGGGTGCTGCTCCTTTGTTCTCATGGGCGTTGAGGTTGCTCGTCCGCTCGCCCTGGGCTCTTCTGCCTGCCCTGGGCTGAGGCCACTCTTCTGCTTGCCCGGTGCTGCCTCCTGCCGTCACTGCTTCTGCCTGATCCTGGACCCCAGGGCTGGTGAGGAGATTGTGTCAGCAGAGCCGCATTCAGACATAGGAGACCATGTTCAGGAACACAGGTCTGCTTTATTGGAGGAAGGCACAAGCTTATATAGGGGTGGTGGTCCAATCACAGCACAGCAGGTAGGATGCCTTATTAGCATAACATACTTAGCATCATATTAGCATAACAGACTTAACGTCCTATCACAGAATAGAGGGTAGGATGCCTCATTAGCATACTGGGTTTCAGATTACAGAACCTGACTTCCGGGAAACAACGTGACCCTGACAGTTGCAATATCACCCTAGGCTCAAGCCTGTCTGCCACACAAGAGTTGGTTCTTTGAAAAGATAAACAAGATTAACACACCGCTAGCCCAGTTAACGAAAATAAAGAAAGAGCATCTCCAAATCAACAAAATCAGAGAAGAAAGGGGAAACATCATAACAGACACCAGAAAGATACAGAACATTAT
This sequence comes from Nannospalax galili, assembly GCF_000622305.1. NCBI lineage: Eukaryota > Metazoa > Chordata > Mammalia > Rodentia > Spalacidae > Nannospalax > Nannospalax galili. The sequence continues at coordinate 224,107 of NW_008338108.1, forward strand.
AAGGGAATACTTTAAAAACCTATATGCTACTAAATATGAAAACCTAAAAGAAATGGATGGATATCTAAAGTAGGAGAAAGCCTGAGAGCACATCTGATCTTCATCTGACTTGGGCCTCTGTGGGAACTCCTGAAGACAAAAGCAATCTGGCAACTCCAATATAAAATCAAAAGAGAGAACTGGAAGCTTAGACGAACCAGCTTTTCATGCCCCCAAAATAAACCAAATTCCTTCTATGAAGCCAGCATCACTCTAATACCAAAGCCAGGTATCGATACAACCAAAAAAAAAAACCAAAGACCCATATCCTTAATGAACATAGATGCAAAAATTCTCACAAGATACTTGCAAACCGCCTACAGACATGCATTAAAAAAAAAAAGTCATCCATCATTATCAAGTCGGCTTTATCCCAGAGTTGCAGGGATGTTTGAATATACGTAAGTCAATAAAGGTCATAAATCATGTAAATGGGCTCAAAGACAAGAACCACATGATCATTTAAATAGATGCAGAGAAGGAATTTGACAAAATTCAACATGCATTTATGTTCAAAGTCCTAGAGGGAATTGGACTAGAGGGAACTTACCACAACATAATTAAAGCCATATATAACAAACCCACAGCCAACATCATTCTAAATGGAGAAAAACTGGAAGCATTCCCATTGAAATCAGGAGCCAGACAAGGCTGTCCACTATCTCCACTTCTCTTTAACATAGTTCTTGAAACTCTTGCAAGAGCAATAAGAGGAGCAGGAAATTAAAGGAGTAATAATTTGAAAAAAAGATCAAATTATCCCTTTTGCAGATTATATGATAATATATCTAAGAGATGCCAAAAATTCTACCAGAAAACTCCTAGGAATTATTAACACATCCAGTAAAGTGGCAGGTTACAAAATTACCCTACAAAAGTCTATAGCCTTTTTATATACCAATAACAGGCAATTAGAGAAAGAGCACATGGAAACACTCCCCTTCACAATAGCTGCATAAAAGAATAAAATAGCTTGGAATAAACCTGACCAAAGACATTAAAGGCCTCTGCACTAAAAATTTTAAATCTTTAAGAAAAGAGATTGAGGAAGATATCAGAAGATGGAAGGACCTCCCATCCACATGGATTGGAAGAATTAATATTGTGAAAATGACCATCCAACCAAAAGTCATTTATAGATTCAGTGCAACACCAATCAAAATCCTCATGAAATTTTTCAGAGAATTTGAAAAAACCATCCTAAGATTCATGTGGAAGCACAAAAGTCCTCGGATAGCTATAGCAACCTTGAGCACTAAGAGCAATGCTGGAGGGATTACTATACCTGATTTTAAACTGTATTACAGAGCTATAGTCATAAAAACAACATGATACTGGCACAAAAATAGACCCATAGATCAATGGAACAAAATTGAAGATCCAAATATGAGTAAATGCAGTTTCAGCCACCTGATATTTGACAAAGGGGCCAAGAACATTCACTGGAAGAAAGACAGCATATTCAGGAAATGGTGCTGGCAAAACTGGATCTCCTTCTGTAGATGAATAAAATTAAACCCCTATCTTTCACCTTGCAGAAAAGTCAATTCCAAATGGATCAAAGACCTCAATGTAAAGCTTGAAACTCTGAAACCATTAGAAGAAAACATTGGGAAAAACCTACAAGATATAGGTGTAGGAAAGGATTTTCTAAACCGGACATCAATTGCTCAGGAAACAAGGTCAAGAAACAACAAATGGGACCTCTTTAAATTAAAAAGCTTCTGTACATCAAAGGGGGCAACCAGGGAAGTGTAGAGAAAACCCACAGAATGTGAGAAAATCTTCACCAGCGACACATCTGACAGAGATTTAACATCCAGAATATATAACAAACTCAAAAAATAGAGACTGAAGAAAAGTAATCCAATTAAAAGATGGGCTAAGGAACTGAACAGAGAGTTCTCAAAAGAAGAAGTAAAGATGGCTATGAAGCGCCTTAAAAGATGTTCAACATAACTAATAATTAGGAAATGCAAATTAAAACCACTTTAAGATTTCATCTTACCCCAGTCAGACTGGCTAAGATCAAGGGAACAAATGATATCAAATTTGGCGAGGATGTGGGGAAAGGGGAGCACTCATCCACTGCTGGTGGGGCTGCAAACTTGTTCAAACCCTGTGGAAAGCAGCGTGGAGAACTCTTAGAAAACTACAAATGAACCTACCATTTGACCCAGTTATACCACTCCTTGGCATATACCCAAAGAACTCATCCTATTGCAGAGACACTTGTGCATCCATGTTTGTTGCTGCTCTTTTCACAATAGCTAAGACATGGAAGCAACCTAATTGTCCCTCAATTGATGAATGGATAATGAAAATGTGGTTCATTTATACGATGGAGTTTTACTCAGCAGTAAAGAAAGATGAAATCATGAAATTTGCAGGTACATGGATGGGATTAGAAACTTATACTAAGTGAAGTAACAGACTCAGAAAAAAAATTGACATATGTTTTCCCTCATATGTGGATCCTAGAACCAATCCCTGAAAAGTGAGTATGTATCCAGTCATAAGTACAGGATCCAGGATAATGGAAAGGAAACAGGGAGGTAAATGAAAAGTAAGGTCCTGAAAGAGAAGAACAGTAGGAAACAGGCCTTAATAAGGGAGATATGGATAAAAATTGGGATAGTTTAAGGCAGGCGGGAGGGAATGGTATACAAGGAACCCATGGGATAAAAGGAAAGAAGGAGCTCAAGAGAGGTAGGACCATAGGAGAAAGGAGAAAGGGGGAAAATGGGGGCACCTTATTTGGGGAAACCGTGATGGAGGGATTAGACAATGCAAGAGATAAATAATGCCTAACTAGTTTTAAAAACCAGAGGTAACCATATTATTCCAACATTATACTGACAATTTTATACATACCAGATCAAGGAATATATGTCTAGGTATGGTTTATCTGAGAACAATTAGTCTTTGCCCAAGATTTATCCACATGACCCACAGTAATTAAAAGTACCAGACTTGTGGAACTAACTTTCTTGGATGTTTAACAGACATACTTTGAGGTCTATAATAATTTGGTCAGAGGGACATAAAGGACAGTTTTGCTCCTTGTCCTTGTAGGTCCACTAGTTCCAGGGGACTCTGAGCATCTGTGAAAATGTCCTGTAATTGTGGTGTGTCACCTGTCCTCTTGATCAGGGTGGCTGAGGAGATCCTAGGAGATGGACATGAACCCGTGTTCAGTCTGCGAAGCAGAGGGTCAACACAGGAATCATTTCCTCCATGCTTCCAAATGAAGCCAGCCAAGGTCTAGCAGGGCCTTTGACTTATCTTCACATAGGTGGAACTGGTAAAAGAAAAGAGCCAGGGGCTCCTCCCAAGCCCATGTGACCCTTCAGGAACAGATCCTCAAATGACCTTAAGAGTAAAGATAAATTGGTTTATCTGGGCCAACTCTATGGCCTTAAACACCCAAAAGGAATGTATATCCAAAGTTCAAAGGGGCCAATATAATTTTTTAAGAGTCCATATGTGTAGCTAAGGTACATAAGAACGAACAATGCCAGAAAGGAGATACTTTCTTTTGAGTTGTTGGCCAGGGTGGCCCAAGGGACTCCCAAGGGACTCCCAGATAGTAACCCAGCATAGAACTGCGAAAATATACAGCAGACCCCAATCTTATCTAAAGGAATGTTGACAACTGATTGCTGATAGATGAGGAACAGCTGACCTTCCTAAAATAAAGATCTCTAGGTGGACTCGATTCGCCAGATGGACAAGTAGTGGGGAATGGCTGGTATTCCGACAACACAGTGGACAGTAGCAGGGATAACAGAGTATAAGGGCCCTAGTGCAGGGAGGGAGGCTATGGGAGGGTTCCGTTTGGGAATTGGGTGTATAGTTGGATAAGATGGTTCGGGATGTTCTGTGTGATATACACACACAGAAAAAAAATCCACTAATTAAAAAAATGTATTATATTTGAGGAGGAACCATAAAAGTTTATGTCATGTTAAGTAGTAGAGGTGGTAAATATTACCATTGAAATCTACTGAATGACTTTATAGGCATACAGAGGCGCCACGGATCTGAGTGCAAATGAATATGACTAATAATAATCAGATACATACAGATTAGAGATGCATGTGCCAATATCTCAGTAGGAAAAACAATGAGTCTTTCTGTATGAAACAGTATAGTTTAGAATGAAATGGAGATCTCTCTTGAGGGTTAAAAACTCATTCAATTTTATGTCTTAACAGGGCTTATACTGAGTTCAATATTGTATAAGTGTATTTCTTCAACCGCAAACCTAGAAATTTTATAGCTACTTTTTAAGTAGCTGTGTCTTTGCTCTGGAAACTGTTATTGGGCATGTTAAAGTGGTAATGATATGCTTCTTCTAAAAAGAAATAAAAAATAATATTAAAAAATGTAGAGAGCAGCATATCTTAAAATGGAGATCTTCTTTAAAGGGTAAAATCTCATTCAATTTTATATCTTACAGGGTTTATAGTGAGTTCAACATTGTATAACTGTATAATAATCCTTCAAAGGATAAAAATTTGCTCCTTAATAATTAGTAGATGTGAAAAACATTACCATTGAAATCTACCTGATGACTTTAAATCCATGCTCAGATGCCAAGGAGCTCAGAAAGTAACTGACTGTGACTTGTAATAATCAGATAAATACAGATTAGAAACACGTGTGCAAACATCTTAGCGTCAATTACATTAAAAATGAATTTTTTTGTATGAAATTATATATTTTAATAATGAAATGGAGATCTTTTTTAAAGGTTAAAACCTTATTTAATTTTATGTCTTAAAGGGTTTATACTGCATACAATATTGTATAACTGTAATAATTCAACTGTAAACCTAAAATTTTACAGCCAATCTTGAAACAGATGCATCTTAGCTCTGGAAATTGTTATTGAATATGTCAATGCTGTTGTCATGAAATGCTTTTTCTAATTATATGGTTTTTAAATAAATAGTTTAAAAAAATAAATGAATTCAAATTTTAAAAATAAAAATATTGCTTATTTATTTACTTATTTCTTCATTTTGATGCAAGGCCTTGCTGTTTGTGTAGCTCTAGCTGGCCTGGGACTTCCTATATAGATCAGCTTGGCTTCAAACTCACAGAGATCCACCTGCCTCTGTATGTTGCATACGTGCACCACCATACCTGACTGGTTTTACCTTTCATTGTTTTGTTTTAATACATCAGTTCCATGAGCATTATTATGTCCTGAGTCCTTAAGCTCCCCTGGGAACCACTGAAATTGGGGGTGTTTTTCAGGCCCCCTGACAAATAGATATATTGGTAAATATTATTGTATATGTGGAGTAAGGACATACTCTAATTATTCAAGTATATTACATGGCAAAGAAATGTTCCTGGTTCTCTCTTCTGTGTTACTTTTTATCACAAAGATTTGTGTGTTTTATAGTAAATGAGAGATGTTTAATTTAGTAGAAAAGATAAACATTGTGTGAAATTTATTATAAACTGCCATAGCAGCAGGTGCTAAACTATATTTTGTTTTACAGAAATTCAGAAGGCGTGTTCAGGAATCTACACAAGTGTTAAGAGAACTGGAAATTTCATTAAGAACAAACTACATTGGGTAAGTGTACCCCTTTAGCATGTTAGCTCTAACATTTTGGGACATTTTAGAAAATGACTGATTTTATCTAAAGAATTGAGATTCTATATTCATTGAAAGAGTAAGATTTAGGTGAAAGGGAATCCTTTGTTAGACCTCTAATCACTAACTGTGAGAATCAATAAAGACAGGACAAATAGTCCTTGACTTGTGATATTTATACCAATTCTGTGTTTATTTGCTTGCATGCAGTATATATGGGCAGTTTGTGACAAGTGCTTGGCTTTGTGTATGTGTGATAATTCTCTGGCAACTCAGGAACATTTAAGAGTCGGTATATTCCTGAGATCCTTAGAACTTTCTCAGTCTTTAAGCTGGTTAGTTGAAACTGTTTTATCCACCTTTCTTTAATTTCTCTCCATTCACAAGGGTACAGAAACTGAAGTGATGTCACCTGACCCCACCTCATTGTACTTCATACACATTCTGAGTGTCTTCCTACCTACCAAACTCTAGAGACCATGAAATGGCCCATTCTAGGAAATAAAGCTCAGGGAATCTCTGCACTAATCATTTCTGAGAGTTCCTTTCATGCAATGATATGGTTGCTTTGCCTCAGAAAAATAAGAACTGTATTACATTTCCTCTTATTCCTAGGATGGCATAATGTGTAGTACCTTATAGTCTGTCCAAAACAGAGTGATACCAGATAAAGTTTTTTGTACTCTTACTTGTTTTCAAAGTATTTGCCTTGCTTTGTAGCTCTGACTGTCTTTGAACTCTCTATGTAGCCCAGGTTGACTTCAAACTCACAGCAATTCCCTGTGTTAGTCTCCTAAGTGCTAGCATTACAGGCATGAGCCAAAGTATCTGTTCAACATTGGACAAATTATTTAAGTCCTTTTTTTTTGTTGTTTGTTTGTTTGTTTTTAAATTTGGGTCTCTGTTCTGTGTCTTTTTTTCCTATTGTGTTTATATATGTATCCCTGTATGTCTGTGTGCTTATATCACGTGTGTGTGGGTATCCCACGGAAGCCAGAGGAGATTGTCAGAACTCCTAGAACTGGAGTTACAGGTGGCTGTGAGCCACCTGATATAGGTGTTGGGAATTGAGGTCTGGTCCTCTGGAAGAGCAGCAAGTGCTCTTACCTGCTGGGCTGTCTCTCCATCCCATCTTGTTTGTGTATGTGTGTCTCTGAATTTTGACCCTCGCCTTTGTCACCTGGGACTTCTCTGTATAAGTGAGGGGAAGGGCCCCAGGAGATTGTTCAGGCTGTTGAGGATCCTGCTGCCAACCTGATGACCTAGTTCAATCCCTGGGACACACATGGTAGATGGAAAGAGAAAACTGACTCCTACAAGTTATCCTCTGACCCCTGTATCATTGGCATTGGCATTGTCACCTTTAGAACAAAGTTTTCAGAAAACTGTTTTTCTCCTTCATCTGGAAGAATGGCCTATAATAGGATGATTCAGAGTCATCATTTTAGAACTGAAAGAAAGGATTGTCCAATCTCTCATTTTACAGATGAAAAGAATTAAAGACCAGCGAAGGTTGCATGAAATGCAGGAAGCCCACAGCTATAGGGCCAGGTGCCTTGGCTCAAAATACTTAGGACTTTTTTCTAAATTACTTATGCTGGCAGCCCTTTTCTGAAAGGAATTAAGATAATCAGGACTCTGGGATTAAAGGAGTCAGGCTTGTCTTTTGAGGGTGAAGGTGATGGTGGTAGTTTAGTACACTTGGACAGGTAAACTTAGGAAATGGAAACACCTGATATTTATGCAGCAGGGACTAGATTCCATTTGCTATGGCCTAACCCTATGCCTTGGCAGTTCTTGATTGAAGGTGGTGACATAAATTACAGCCAGAACTTCTACAAATTGTTGAAAAGAATTTCTTCAAACATTACTGAGATAATGTCAAATTGACCATCAAATACCAAAGCAAGAGGTTAATTTCCAATACAAAGTTGGTTGAAAAGAAGAGCTTGTGCAATCTGCAAGCAATTGGCATGATTTGTTGTTTAGGATACAACAGGCATGCTGAAAGATGCTTCCTTCTTTCATCTTTACCAGCTGAGATACTCCCTTGCCCACCACCTGTGTGAGATTTTATGCGAAGTTTGGCTATAGGTACAGAAAAATTCATGGGGATGTGCTCTAGTTCAGTTTCCTGTTTCTGTGATAAAGTAGTGACCCAAACAACTTCGGGGAAGAAAGGGTTTAATTCATCTTACAACTCCCAGGTCACAGTCCATCACTGAGGGAAGCTGGGGCAGGCACTCAAGGCAGGAAACTGGAGCAGAAACTGAAGCAGAGACCACCGAGGGATGCTGCTTACAGGCTTGCTTCTCTGGCTTGCTTGGTTACCTTCCTTATACAGCCCCGGCCTACCTATACTGCTCACAGTAGGCTGGACTCTCCTATATCAATTAGCTATTAAGAAAATGCCTCATAGACATGGTCAAGGCCAATCCAATGGAGGAAGTTTCTCAGTTAAGGTTCCCTCTTCCCAAGCATTCTAGTTTGTGGCGAGCTGACAAAAGCTAACCAGCACAGGATTCATTGTCTGGTTGTGAACAACCAGTTACTGGCACAAACTTAACATTGAGTGAAGCCATACACCATTTTTGCCCTCTTTGCCTATCCTGAAGACCCAAACTTAACCACATTCTCTATTCTGCCAACTTAATGGCTTGACCTCATTTGATAGGAAAACAGTCTAAAGAACTACTTACTAATAAAAATTAGCAGTTATTACCATGAGGAATTTTTGGATGCTATGATCTGTAGTTTTTAAAAAATATTCTTAGCTGAGTGTGGTGGTGAATGCCTTCACTGTCAGCACTTGGGAGGCAGAGACAGGCGGATCTCCAAGTCTGAGGCCAGCTGGGGCCACAGGGAAATGCTTGTCTCAAAAAGACAAAAAAAAAAAAAAAACCAAACTTAATAAGATAATAGAAAGATAATTGGGTACCTGTTTGTCATATGAAAAGAGATCTTGATACATACCTTTGCACAGACCCTTGTTTAGTTATTTGACCTTTAATAAATTATTTGAGTTCTCTACACTTATTGTATGACCTAAATTTACTTCTTACCCATTAAAATGAGGGTAAGAATGCTTATAGCTCATAGGAATAAAATACCCAGTATAGGATCGAATGCATGATATTCAATGTCTAATAGTTATTGTGTTAGGCTTGTTGCAAAGAATATTGGCCATAATTTGACAACAGTATATATTCCTAAAGAAGTTCATGTATACAATATGAGTTTTCTCTCCCTAAAATGACCCCAACACTTAGGATATTGAGTATGATTTGCAGAAATTGAAAGGAAGAGTTACATTAAAAATCTGTTTGTCAGGGTTGGACAGATGGCTCAGTGGTTAAGAGCACTGACTGCTTTTGTGGAGGACCCAGGTTTGTTTTGTAGCACCCATATGGCAGCTAACAGCTGTCTGTAGCTCCAGTATCAGGGGATCCAATGCCCTCCTCTGATCTTCATGGACATTGCACCACATGGGTACACTTACTTGCATGCAGGCAATACACTCATACACATAAAATAAAAATAAAAATAGTAAGTGCTGGATGTGGTGGCACATGCCTTTAATTCCAGCACTCAGGAGGCAGAGGCAGGTGGATCCCTTGAGGTTGAGGCTAGCCTGGTCTACACAGTAGGTTCCAGGCCATTTGGGGCTATAGGGAGACCCTGTCTCAAAAAAACAAAAAACAAAAGCGTGGCATATGCTTGTGTTTCAAGGTTAAAATGCTGGATTTTGCCAAGATAACATTCTAAGCTGGCCCTGTCAAATGAAGAATTTGTTTTTGAGTTTTTATATAAGCCTAAAACTCTATAAATGGAGCAGTCGTCTGAGAAAGAAATTAATTTTCTTTGAGCCAAATTGAAGTAAGACTTTGGCTATAATGTTGGAGAAGAATTGGATTATGACTTATCCAAGTGTCTGAAGTAACGTGAAATATCCTTGAAGAGAATCCAATACCGTTACAGCATGCTGACAAGCAGTGCTCTTCCTGTGTCTGGGCGATAGCAGTGTGGTGAGGGTGAACTGGAGAGATTTACTGGCTTTATTCTGTAGAACTGAGGTATAGGTGGCTTCTCTGCCAGGCAATTTATTTTAGTGATATTACCATAATAATGGAAATTACTTTAAGTCTGAATTCAAGATCACAGTCTGAAGATGCTCACTTCACTTGTCTTATGGATAGTTGAGGAAATAGGCAAGAAGAATGTGGTCAGTTGGTCAGGAGTAGGGGATTTTGTAGAAAAGGGAAGGAGCTGAAGAATTGCTTAGTGAAAGTCTTTTTCCTAGACTGCTAGGCTTCTCTGTGGATCAGTGATGGCTGGGATTGGACCAGGTCAAACAGGAAAGAAAAGAGATTGGCAAGGCCAAGGCCCAATAACATGTATGCGTGCACATGTGCCAGGCTGCCTTGTGGTCATTCATTCTTACATGGTGTTGGTTTGGAAGTCATTGAGGCCATTATCATTTTGCTGCTTGTTAAGCACATTGTCAGGCACTTTAAATGCATTATTTCATGGAGAAAATTTGTGTTATTGCTCTTTTATCCCCAAGCCACTGTTAAACGCATGTGAGAATATTGATTCCATTCCACACCAGTGAGAAGTCCTGAGATTTAACCCAACCTGGATTTGTCTCTATCTAGAGCCTATTATCCATACCAACAGTTCCTGAACAGTTCTTTTTGATTTTCTGGACTCAATTTTCCTTGTTAATTTTTTTAACTCCAGTAAGCTGTTGCTTATGTGAGTTTAATCTAGCAACATTTACCACATTACAAACCAAAATTGACAAATTTTAAATTTATTTAGTATGTCACATTTAGTACCAAACTTTGTATAAACATATAGTCATGAATATTAACATATATAACATGTTTCATGAAATGTAATTGTTTACCTCCTCCTTCCAAGAAATTTGTGAAGATAATCTTTATTTCTTTTCTTTTAAAGATTCTTGAGAAAACGTTTACCTGTGTAATAGAAAGCAACTGGATTTTCCTGAGTTTGCATTCAGTTTGTTTTCGTATTTATTTTTGTTTGGTGTATATGAAGAACATTTGAATGAGTTTGAAATGGCTTTTTCAGATAATTATAGAGATTCTTCTTTTGGTAGTATACCAAAATTTAATAAATGGTAATTCCCGAAGGTGGTGTATATGGGTCAGTGAGCTCTCTACCCTTTTCTGTTAAAATATGTTGTGTCTTCTTGCAATTTGAGTAGATCTTTTTACCTGTGCATCTTTTTACCTGAACCTCACTTGGAAAATAGGCTCACTGAGATATTCTGTTTTTTCAGATGTTGAAACAGGCCGGGCGTGCTGGAGCACACCTTTGATCTCAGCACTCAGAAGGCAGAGGCAGGTGGATCTCTGTGAATTAGATGCCAGCCTGGTTTATAGTGAGTTTTAGGTCCACCAGAGCTAGCTATGGCGAGTCTCTTGTCTCAAAAAAAAAAAAAAA
>NW_008338108.1:235381-247216 GCF_000622305.1 Nannospalax galili
AAAAAAATAAAAACCAAAAAATAAAAAAGAAATGTCATTCTACAGTATTTTTTCGAAATCATAGTTATTAATAATCACCACTGCCATGAGGATATACTTTTAAAGTATTGGGAAGCTATAAAATTATTGGCAAATATAGGTCTTCCTAAATTCTCAATTTTGTTTCAAGCTCACATACAATCATTGGTTACAAATACTACCTGTTTTCCCCAAAATAACAGTCTGATTTCATATTTGAGGAAACGTCTTTCAATTGTCCAAAATGTTATCATCTTAGTTTGTATGTCATTTTTACAGGTAAAACAGCATTCCATGAAAAATGACCAGTTCAACAGGCCACTGAAATGATCATCATAGGCACTTGGGAGGGCAGCTGATGTGCCTTATGTGAACTTCCTGTTTTGTCACAAAGAAACCTAGAAAGATGTGTTTAGAACATCAGGCTTTATTACACTTAGCACCTTTTATTGTTTTACTGGATGTTCTCCAGTGAGAGTGCTTTTTGCCTCCTAATGGCATGAGTGAAGGCTCTGAGGGATCGTTGTAGTCTGGTTTCAGCAATTTTACCCACCTTTGCACACGAAGAATGTCAGGGTCAGCTTTTAAAAAAAAAAAACAAAAAAACAAGCAGGGCTTTGCATATCTTAGTCTTAATGTTAAGAAAATAGTTGAGCTTGCACAGATGTGCTGAGAGCATTAGGGACTCCTAGCAGTGAGTGGGGTACATTGGGAGAATTGGTTTGCAATACTACCCATAAGTAGATTTGGTGACCAAGGTCAAATCTGGGTGATACTAACCTTTCTCTTGTTTCCCATGACTTTTCAGCAACTTTATTTCTAGCCATCTGATTGTAAGGCTTCTCTCTTAAATGAGACGAGCAAAGGGAGTTAATATTTGTCCCTTTCTCTTGTGTATCTTCTGGTCTTTTTGCTTGACCTTGGAAGTTGAACACTAGGAGAGTCTTTTAAGATTTAATTTTCTATATGAAGAAATTCAGTTCTAAGTTTTGAGGAGGCAGAGAAAATAAAACTGGAAGAAAGCTTTGAGCAGTCTGCACTTAAATACTGATTATTAGCATTTGTCCATAGATCCCTTCTTCAGATGCATTTTTTCCAAGAGCTTTTTCTCATTATCCCTGTCTCTTTTAGCGTCCAAGATTCTGATTTGGAATTTGCCTAAATTCAAATTTATAACATATGGTAATTGCATTTGAATCTGTGAGGAACTTAGGAGCTAATACATGCTGTCAAGAGTCAGAAATGATTCTAATTTCCAAAACATATAACCACCCGATTTGAAACTTTTTTGCCTATTGGTAACAAATAAAAAATTCTTTATAGTGTGCACAGAGGGGAAAATGGAGCTTTACATATATGACAGAGCCACTGCATGATCAAATACATGAATTGGCACTGTGAAGCATCCCTACCCCTCCCATTATTTATATTTATTTGTGTGTGTATGGAGGCGGCAGGGGGCAGGGCACACATGTGTGGAGTTCAGAGGACAACTTGTAGGAGGAAGTTGGTTCTTTCCACCTTGTGAGTCCCAGGGATTAAACTCAGGTTGTCAAGCCTGGGGGCAAGAGTCTACCTATTGAGCCACCTTGCTGACTCCCATATTCTTTTAAAGCCTGAAGACACTGCTTTAACAGTTGTCCCTTTACATCTTCACCCATATTTCCCTGCTAATTCTTCCAGTTTTATGGAAAGCTCTATTATGTCCCATGAAAAATCTCCCAACCAGGGAAGGGATGGAGACAGAGGACAGGAGCAAGAGTAAAGACTTTCTTTTCTTATAACCCATATCCTTACTGCAGAAATGACTTTGCTAAGGTGACATTGATGATAAGGTGGTCAGTGCTGAAGGTCTTATGTCTCATTCTTTGCTAAGTCAACTGGGGTATCAGAGTGACATCAAATATCCAGGAAGGATCTTGTAGTTTAGGGAAAGACATTAAATCAGATTCAGGCCATACTATAAACTAGGTGGCTTTTTAGGACATAAGCAATGAATTCCTATCATTCACTTTGAAAATGATCTTTTGGGCACTTTCACTAATAGTTAGCAAGTGGGACATTAACATTAAGATGTTGAAGTTTAAAAAATCGAATTAAACCTTGTTCTTCCATTGAACTACATTTGGCGATCTAGGTAGCTCTGGCTGTACTTGGCTATTTCCTACTTCATTGAAGTTAACTTCTTCATGTCTAGGTCATCCGTCCCATGTCAGGTTGTGACTGACCTTCCTACCTAAGTGAGATTGTGGGGTGGGGGGTAGGGATGGGGCAATGGTTGAGACAGTGATAGGCACTAAGGGCATCCTGGAAGATCTATACATTTTTGTTGTTTGTTCTTGTTTTTTGAGACAGACAGGCCCCAGATGATCTGGAACTTACTATGTAGACCAGGCTGGCCTCAGTCTCACAGTGTTCCACCTGTCTCTGCCTCCCAAGTGCTGGGATTAAAGGTGTGCACCACCACATGAAATCTATACTTTTTGTGGCAGTGTCTCAGAGTGAAATGTCAGTGGCTATTTTTCCTCAGCTCCCAAGTTAGTGGGCAGCTGATACAGAATATGTAAAACTGAACCTGTCCTGAAAAACTTGCACTTTAGGGGCTCTTACCCATTTTCAAAAGATATCTATCCCTGCAGAACCACTGACCTTGTGCAGTCAGAGTCCTTATACAGTGGAGAAGCTGGAGAGGAGGAGCTCAGGGCATGATTAAGGAATAATGGTCACCCAGTGTTGATGAGTTCTAATTTTTCCCAAGTCCCCTATTGGTTATAAAAAGTATTCTTTTCTTCTGTTTCTAAGTTTCTGTTCATCACACTTAAAACATATTTAATGTTTCCAGAGCTTAGTAGCACAGAGAGAAACTAATAAAGTATCTGGGAGTGGATATGGAGAGACCACATACAGCTGTTTTGGTAACTTCTGTCTCCACTGGTTGGCAGCCCTGTTAGCTGTGCCTCGGTCTCCTAACAAACCCACTTTGTGAGATGGGGTTTTCTTTGTCATTGTTGCCACTGTGGCCTCCTCAAATGTCGTATGTTTACACATAGCTATGGTGAAGGCCATACCTTTGTGGTAGCATGTCCGAGGTACTTCGAGGAAAATTACGTTAGGGTGTCCAGTTTCCAAACTTCCAGCCTCCTGCAAGTCCCTGTATACCTGAATTTATGTCAGAAAGATGATTGGCCAAAAGTAAGGAGACTGAAGATTTAAAAAACCCAAACCAAAAATAACTGGCATTCTGAGTCTCCTGGATTCTTTTTCTTCTCTCCTGGCAAGCTTCTTAAGGACACAGGGAAGGACTGTCCCTCTGCTGTTGTCATAGCTAGCAAGCATGGCTTCACAGAAGCTGTGATGTATCCATAGCTGGGTAATCTTTTGGCGTGGTGCTCATTGAGGGTTCAGCTACTTGGGAATGTAGTACATGGATGCAGCCCTTGCTTCATTTCAGTGATAGTAGTCATCCTGTGTACCTAGCAGTTGTTGGGGTTTCCCACTGAGTGGAGGTTTCTTCTGAGACTCACACACTCTCTGACAATGAGAGTAGTGGAAGAAATGTGTGTAAAATAGGGTAACAGGTTTTTATCCTCAGACCTATCCGCGTGCAGATTGATCACCTAGTCCATTGGAGTCATTTTGAATAGCAAATAAAAATGTGTAGACTTTCTCAGTAGACAGTTGGATATCATTCAAATGCAAGGTAGAATGACTTAAAAATAAGTTGTTAAAAGTGATTGGTCATGTGTTGGCCTTGCCGACAGTCTGTGGTACCTGTAGCCTTTTAAAGGTTTTCATATTTGTGGAAAAAAAAAAAAAAAAGCAAATCATTATCCCTATTGAATTTCCAGAAGTCCATGAACACTGGCCTCTCGGTGGTGGTTTAACGGTTTCTTTAGTTGGGTATGCCAAGAAGGATTGAGTGTGGATTTGGACTCGTGCCTGGGTTTCAGTGGCAATGGCATCATGTCCCCAGTCTGTCTCATTCTTTGTACAGTCTTGGCCCTTCCAACGGTGATACTAGGGATCAGTTGTAGAAAAAGAGAGATTTAGAAAAATATTTGTTCAGAAACCTTTAAAAAAAAATGGTTACATTTTCCAAGCAGTAAAGTGCAAGAATGGCATACATGTGCTTTTGACGTTCATAATTGCACTTTGAAGTGTGGTTGTCTTACCACATCCAGAAGCCCCCACCTCTGTGAAATAGGCCTTACTCTGTATTTCCTTTTCAGACTTTGGATGTTTCGGGTGGAAAACTAAAACTGTCTGTGGTATCTTCCATAGCAGATCATGTTAGCAACCTCTACAATGTTTTTTTTTTTCTTCCTTCAGATGGGTCAGAGAGTTTTTGAATGAAGAAAACAAAGGCCTGGATGTTCTAGTGGAGTATCTGTCATTTGCACAGTATGCAGTAACGTAAGTAAAGCTTGACTTGCTTGCTTGAATTTCATGTGGTCACAGAACATGTAGCTTAGTGGTAAAATTATATACCTCACTGAAGGCAGAAACCCACAAGCAGATGGGAGAGAATTTAATGAGATTTATCTCTGTTTTTATAACTAAAAACAAATTACATAACTTGTGTTAGAATTGCTTTTAAGACAGAAATAAAACAGGTAGTAAAAATCACCCTTGAAGGGCCCCTTATTCCCATGTAGGGATCAAACTCAGGACCTTGCCCTGTTACTAAGCTATATCCCCAATGTAACAGAAATACTTTCTCGAGGGCTTACATTATGTGTATCAGTGTGAAAGAATACTCCAGCATCTATTGAAAGTGGCATGTGGTATATTGCTGAATAAATAAAGCAAGTAGCAGAAGATAGAATCCTTTATGATTAAATTTTGGGATGCTAGGGACTGAAGCAGGGCCTTGCACATGGTAAGCACATACTCTATCCCCCACCTTCACCCCTCTCCCAGTGATTTAGCTGGAGTGTAGGCTAGTGGTATAGTCGCCTATCATGTGTGAAGCCTTGGGTTCAGTCTCAGTGTTGAAGGAAAAAAAAATGGGTTTGGGTTTGTATATTTTGCTAAAGTCATAGAAAAGGATCCAGAATTAGATACCAACATAGTAGCTCTGGAAGAAGGATTAAGGAACAAACAGAACGCTTTGTCTTTATCTGTGTGTGCCTATCTCTCTCTGCATTGTTTGATTTCTTGCCAACAAACTGCAACAGGATAAGACCCTGAAGCAGAGAAGGAAAATAATTGTTTTTTTAACCATATTATTCCACAGAACTATCCATTTTCTTGATTTCTGGAATGGCTTATAACAGAGCTGCAAAGTGCACATTTGAGTGAAGCATTGTATTTTTTACATTTTCTCCTTTAATCAGGAAGTATTCCAAAGTTAGCCTGAGGTGATAATAGCCCTGGGATTTAATCAGACGGGGAGGATACTCCAGCCCAGGTGCTTTTGCTTTTCTCTTTCACCATTTTTTTTTTTTTTTAGGATTTCATGCCTCAGCCTTCTGAGTACATTTCAGTTTTCTTTTTCAAAGTATTTACTTGTTCTTAATGTTTCCTCACCCCTAAAAGTTCTGAATACCTGACTGGATAATTTTTTTTTCTCTAATTTCCAGCCGTCCCCCAATCTTGTGTAGAGAAAATTCCAATTATTTTTACCTTACAGATTCCCTAACTAAGCTGTTACTGGAACTTGGTTGGTGGATTTCTATTTTGATACATCTCATGTGTTACATCAAATAGTGTAAAGTAAAACCCAGTGGATAAGCTCATAGCTTCCCCATTTTCTAAAACGTAATTCCTGTTGCCTATAACATGTTCCTTCACACTGATGTTTCTTACCTATCTCTGTTACTTCAAGTCTCCTAATCTTCATCGCACTTCTTATATTTTGACAAAACAGAATATTTCCTCTTGTAAATTTTAACATCTAGAGTAATATTAATAGTACTGAGGGAAGACTAAGAAATGGGGCCAAAGGGTATAAAAAATAACATGTTAATTTTTCCTTATGTATAATGAATCCATTATTTACTTGATAATAGAATTTGTAAGTCAGATTTTGCAAACCAGGGAAAAATCTGTGGTACTATGCAAGAATTCTGTAGTTTATAGTATAAGACAGCAGTCAACAAAATACCAGGACTGAGAGTTCTTGTCTTCTGCTCCTGCACCTTTGCTTTCTTTTTTTGTTGTTGTTTGGGACATTAGCTTTAATTTTGTGCATGTTAGTCTTAGTCTTGTTTTGCTTTACCTAGATAATAAATTACATAATTTGTCATTATTTATTTTTATTTTTTATGTGTATGAGTGTTTTGTCTGCATGTATATAAGAGGACCCATTTTGTGCAATGCTTGTGGAGGTCAGAAGAGGGCATTGGATCCCCTGGAACTGGAATTCCAAACAGTTGATAGCCACCATGTGGGTGCTAGGAACTGAACCCAGGTCTTCTGCAAGAGCAGCCAGTGCTCTTAACTGCTAAGCCATCTCTCCAGCCCCACATAATTTGTATTTTATCGTGAGAATTCTTACTATTCCCTGGCATTAATAATTTCCATTCCACAGAGTATAAAATAATAGATTTAGACTTTGTCTCTGAAATGGAAGAATTTACTGAGTAAGAGGTATGTTTCTTATTTTGTGTATATAGGGAGTAGTTGGGAGGAACCTCTGACATGAGTGATGCCAAGGGCCTTGTGACCACATAGATGCCATGAATGATTTTCATATGGCCCTCAAAGGCCCTCTTCCAATTTCAATAAAAGTCTTCTGATTTGTACTTCAGGTTTCCTAAGATTAGTTTATTCTGCATTTTTCCTTTTCAGAACCCTATACCTGAAAGCATGGCAGAATTGTCCATGATCAGCCCCCATCACCCGTGCTTAGTGCATCTTTCTGCTGTGTGATTAGACTTGAAAAGTTAAGAGACGATACCCTAACCGTAGGCTGATCATTTTGATGATGGTTTTCTTTTGGTAGCCATGATTTTATTAGCCATAGTGATTTCCAGCATGAATTATTTTTTCTTCAAGATCTTTCATAATTTTCTAGAGACTAATCATTGTAGCTGCTCTTTGTTCTACTGTCTGATCTTATGTTGCCTGGTAGAACTAAGGGTAGAAACCATGCAATGTTTTCATATGAGAAATCAGAGTTCTAGCTGTGTGAGCAGGGAAATGCATGGGACACAAAGGCTTGACTGTTTAAAACCATGGTTCCTAAAACTACACGAGAATGAGCAACTCAACTTGCCATTTATTCCAACATGGTTAACATGAGTAATAACCTCAAAAAATGTCAGAGAAACAACAGTCTTACTTTAAAGAGCACCACATTGGGAAGAGATTCAAAAATCAAAGCAAATCCATACCCTGACTAGTAATCTATCACATATGGTTGGAAAAGTATACTTGCCAGAACACTAGGAGAAAATGCTCAGTGAAAATTGATGGGTTGGAATAAATTAGTATAAGCCTAACATAGTGACTTGTTACAGCAGAATGAAGACAGCTGTAAGATCTTTTTTCTCCTTCCAGCATAGCAGTGTTAGTGATTGGTAAGCTAGCAAGTAAAATACAAAGTATAATCACTATCTCATTTTTGCTGTTTGTTGTTCATGATTCTTTTGCCAGACCCAGTGTTTGTCATTCAGATATTTCCAAAGCTGAAGTTGTAACCATAGAAATTCTTTTGTATTTCCTTTAGCTGCAAAGACTTGCCATATTAAGGTGTAGATGTGTTTCAAAAAGAGCAGGTTATGTACTTCTACATATGTGTATGAAAGTTAGCTTAGTTATGTATGTCCACATATATGTAGGAAAGTTAGTTTCTAAGTTTTGAGTAGCATTCCTTTTTTGTTTTAGTTTTGACTTTGAAAGTGTGGAAAGTATGGTGGAGAGTTCGGTGGACAAATCAAAGCCCTGGAGTAGGTCTATCGAGGACCTGCACAGAGGGAGCAACCTGCCTTCCCCCGTGGGCAACAGTGTATCCCGTTCTGGAAGACATTCTGCACTGCGGTAAGTGCCTTTATCAGGAGGGTGCCTTGGTATCATGTGCTTCTCCCTCTCTCTGATGACCCTGGGCCATGCATTTATTGTCTTGCCATGAAGCGTTTTCTTCTCCAGAGAATCAGTGTGATGATTTCTGTAGGAGTTCCTGTCCTCTTCCCTTGATTGCTATGCTATAGCTTTACCTAGAACTTCTTAGGAACACCACGTTGTGACTCAGCACAGAAGGTGAGAAGTTGGTGTTGAATAGTCATTAGCAGGTAAGTTCCTGAACTGTGTGGATTTTGACAGGTATCCTAGGCATTGTTTGCAGAGTAGAGGCTATGCTTTAGGATCTGATCATCTGAAGACCCACTGTTGTTCCTTTCTCCTTTCTGTTACCCGTTTCCTCCCAGGGACCTCAGGTGTGTGTTGTGCAGGATGTGTTATTACTCATAGGTCAGAATGCTAGAGAGATACATTTTTACAATGAGATGCTACTAGGCATAATTTTGGTTAGTTATGGTTCATGCCAACTTTAGATTTCTTCCTAAGGATTCTCTCTTAAATCTCCTTGCTGAAATGCTACTATGGGAAAGAAGGATCTGCCCTGCCCACCTGTATTGGTCTGTGTATAATCTCACTGGCGCTGTTCATTCACTCAAACCTATAATCATCCACTAATGGAGAAATAGCTTCTAAAATTTGCCAGGCACTGCACTTAGGAGTTCATTGCACTTTGGTGAGATTTTACAAATCTGCCTAAAATGATAGAAGCACTATCTAAATCTAGTTGTTAGAGGTTTCTATGATCCATGAGTTGAATACAGACTTGTGTTAAGACACTCATTCCCAAATGCAACTTAATTTTGGTAGCTTACAAAATTTCTCTTATGAGTAGAGACATGATTTGGCAGGGTGAAGTTATCTAAGTGTTTAAGATCACCATGGTTTTGGGTCATTGTAGCAGAGTGTGTCAGGTTAGAGCTTGTGAGTTTGTGGCTACCAGACCTTTCACATTTGGCAGCCTTTTCATTACCTCTTACCCCTCTGACTTGGGTTCTAGTCATGGAAAGTTAAAAAAAAATCCTCTATAATGAATGTCAGGTCTGCTGAAGGAGTTGATGTTTGACTATGACGTCTCCAATATACTATTCAAATTTTCCTTGTTAACAAATGTCAGAAATGGCTATGTGTTAAGGAAGAATTGATTCAGAAATAAAGAACAATGTCTACTTCATCTCCTGGTGTTTGCACTGGGCCAAGGGCTGCTAGTCTGCATCAACTTCACGTGGAGGCAGAGGAATATATGGGGAGATTTACAAGTTAAAGAAAGGCCATTTGTGCCAGAAATTTCTATAATCACCTTGCTCAAATCAAATGGAAATGCTTCTACTAGTTTAAATATAATTAGAGGTAAAAAATTTAACTTACACAGTACATTTTAATTTGATTTGCTGTCTTTGTTTACTTGCAAAGTATCAGTCAGCTATCATAGTAGCAAAAATTGATTTTCAATTGATAATTCACACATTTTTCAGTTATTAAGGGCTAGTCCTTGAAAGGCATTAGTATTTCCAATAGAGTGGAAGAATCAAGAAAATGCAGGAAATAGCCCAGGCAAAGGGGAGGTTATATGCTGCTGGATCCTGGAAGGGCAGGGACATAAAAACTAGCCTGAGCTGCTTTGTAGTTGAAGCAAGGTAGATTTTGTTAGGATACATTTTTAACTAGACAGGCAGACCAAAAGTATGGCAAGAGTCACAATGAAAATGCTATTTGGAGAGACAGGAGCTGTGAGACATTTCTTGAATATGTGCTCAAAGATTTCCAACTAAGAAAGCACCACCACCTTCTGTTTTATTTTTTGTTTCAAGCCCAGTAAAGGGAGCACTTGTATTCCAGCTGACTCTGCTTTGCGGTTTCTAGCAATTCAATGTCCACATGGCAGCACCTTTCATGACACTTAGATTTGAAGCTTAGCATTCATTCACTCATTCATTCATTCATTATTGGTCCTGAACATTGTATATCTATAGAGTTTAGCTCTTATGATTCAACAGCAGTCAAAGCAGAGACATATGGTACACATTGCTTTTCATGTAACCAAGGACTGTTTGCATTCTTCCTCTTCTTCCTCCTCTCCCCTGTCTTCCTCTGTTCTCACCTCCTTCACTTCTGGTTTTCATGTTATTGTCTTTCTCATTCCACCATCTCATTTCTGATTCTTTTCTAATTTGGTTTTCTCATTCTGCTGTCTCTTGTACCAGTTTTATCCATCTCTTACACCACCACCAGACTGGTTTCTCTGCCTGAGTGTGTTCAGTTCCAGTGCCACCAGGGTTGCTTCTCCCTCTGTTGCCTTGGGAACAGCTTAAGTTTACACAATGATGGTGAGGCTTAATTCTGGAACATCTTGTAAGTCACAGGTGAAAACGGCACTCAACAGAGCTGACTATGCTTGGCAGCGTGCTCTTACAGTTCTTCTCCATGCTGTAATATGGTAACCTTGCAGCTTAGTGTTGTCCCACCTTAAACACCAACATATTCTGTTATCATTATCATAGTTCCCCATTTTAAGAATTTTGAACCTTCTAGATATATTATACTTTGTTAATATTATAGTTCTTTGAAAGTGAAAAGGCAATTGTGTTTTTGAGAGATGTTTTGTTCTGCTTTGCTTAATTATTAATATCTTGACATCAAACTTAGACTTCAGTTCTTTCTTCCAAGTCTTCAGATAATAACATAAATATGAGGTAAGGTGAAAGAGCATGAGAAAAGCAGAACTTTGGGTTAAGGGTCAGACATGATTAAGAAAGAGGGAGGACTGTCTTCTCTGGGAGAAGCCATGTGATATGACAGAGGTTCTACCATGGAGAGACGTTAAAGAAAGGGTCACCCAGCTGACCCTTCTCACTTGGATGAAGACACAATGACGTGTGTTACCTTTAGGATTTTAACCATTTGCTAAAAATTCTTTTGAAATGAATATTATGCCTAAAAGAGATTTCACTGTTTTCTCTCAAGCTGTTATTTTTGTGGAATAACATTTCATAAATAGTTGTGATCTGCCTGTTTAGGACCTCTGTGCTTGTGGATTTATGTGAAGGGGTGAATTTTAGCCTGGCTTACTTACTGTTTATACTTCTGGTCTAGTGTTTCCATTCTTGGTAACATCTTTAAATGTCACAGAGATACAGATAACATTAATATGATTTTTTATGGGGGAGAAAAGCTTTCATTAAATGCTCTGTGTGCCGGGCACTGTGCTGAGTGCCTCCTGTGATTTACTCTGTACATTGACTCTTGGCGGCACCACGACTATTGTCTCTAAGGGTTAAGCAACTCCCCTGGAACCAAACAGTGAAGGAGGTACAGTTGGCAGTGAGGTGGTCTGACCCCTGATCTTTCACTATGCTGTTCTGTTTATTCATAGGGAAATTTTCCCCTTCTGGTAAATATCCTATTTGCTTCTCAGAGTGTCCACAGAGCCTTTTTCTTTTTTTTCTTTCTTTTTTTTAATAATTTTTTAAAATTTAATAACCACATGATTAGAAGAAGCATTTCATTACAG
Organism: Nannospalax galili; assembly: GCF_000622305.1. NCBI lineage: Eukaryota > Metazoa > Chordata > Mammalia > Rodentia > Spalacidae > Nannospalax > Nannospalax galili. Next base: position 246,930 of record NW_008338108.1, read on the forward strand.
CTTTAACATATTCAGTAATACATTCTAGAGCAGGGATACATCTCTTTCAAAAATGGCTGTAAACTTTTAGGTTCACAGTTGAATTAATACAGTTATACAATAATGAACTCAGTATAAACCCTGTAAGACATAAACTGAAAGAGTTTTTACCCTTTAAAGAAGATCTCCATTTCATTTTAAAACTACATTTTTAATGCTACTAATGCTTAGATGTTTGGACATGTGTCTTTAATCTCTATGTATCTGATTATTACTAGTCACAGTCAGTTACACTCAGATCCTTGGTA
>NW_008338108.1:247398-249357 GCF_000622305.1 Nannospalax galili
TATTGAATGAGTTTTTCACCTTTAAGAAAGATCTCCATTTCATTTTAAAATATACTTTTTCTTACAGAAAGACTCATTGTTTTTGCTAATAACACTGAGATGTTGGCATATGCGTCGCTCATCTGTATGTATCTGATTATTACTAGTCATAATCGGTTGCACTTGGATCCTTGCCACCTGTGTATGTCTATGAAGTCATCGGGTAGATTTCAAGGTTTATTTTGTGTATGTGTATATCACACAGAACGTCCCAAACCATTTTATTCAACTATATACCCACTCCCAGATGGCACCCTCCCATAGCCTCCCTCCCCCCACTAGAGCCCTTATACTCTGTTATCCCTACTACTGTCCACTGTGTTGTTGGTATACCCAGCTGTTCCCTACCACTTGTCCATCTGGTGAATCTAGTCAGCCTATCTAGAGATCTTTGTTTTAGGAAGGTCAGCTGCTCCTCATCTAGCAGCAATCAGTTGTCAGTATTCCTTTAAATAAGATTGGGGTCTGCTGTTCATTTTCCCAGTTCTATGCTGGATTACTATCTGGGAGTCTCTTGGGCTACCCTGGCCAACAACTCAAAAGAAGGTATCTCCTGTCTGGCATTGTTGCTTGTTATGTAGCTTTTGACTATATGTATGGACTTTTAAAAATTATATTGGCCCCTTTAATCTTTGATTATATTTTCCTTTTGGGTGTTTAAGGCCATACAATTGGTCCAGATAAACCAATTTATTTTTACTCTCAAAGTTGTTTGAGAATCTGTTCCTCGGGGGTCACATGGGCTTGGGAGGAGCCCCTGGCTCCTTTCTTTTACCAGTTCTGCCTATGTGAAGATAAATCAAAGGTCCTGCTGCTCGACCACGGCTGGCTTCACTGGAAGCATGGAGGAAATGGTTCCCCTGTATTAACCCTCCTCTTTGTAGCCTGGATACTGGTTCAAGTCCATCTGGTGGGTTCTCCTGCGCCTCCTTGTTCAAAAGGGCAGGTGACCCACCACAATTACAGTACATTTTGAGAGATGCTCATAGTCCCCTGAAACTAGTCAACCTAGGAGGGCAGGGAGCAAAAACTGTCCTTTATGCCCCTCTGACCAAATTGTCATAGGCCTCAGAGTATGTCTGTTAAACATCCAAGGTTAGTTCCACTGGTCTGGTACTTTTAATTACTGTGTGCCATGTAGATAAATCTTGGACAAAGACCAATTGTTCTCAGATAAACCTTGCCTAGACATATATTTCTTGATCTGGCATGTATAATTTGTCAGTAGGTTGTTGGACTAATATGGTTCCCTCTGGTTTTTAAAACTAGCTAGGCGTTATTGATCTCTCACATTGTTTAACCCCCCCATCATGGTTTCCCCAATTAAGGTGTCCCCTTTCTCCCTTGAGCTTCTTCTTTCCCTTTATCCCCTGAGTTCCTTGTATATCTTTCCCTCCCCCCTCCCTTAAACTAACCCAATTTTTATCCATATCTCCCTTATTAACACCTGTTTCCTACTGTTCTTCTCTTTCAGATTCTTTCTTTTCCTTTACCTCCCTGGTTGCTTTCCATTATCCTAGTTCCTGTAGTTATGTTTGGATACATACTCACTTATCAGGATTTATTTCTAGGACCCACATATAAGGGAGAACAAACGTCGATAGTTGTTGTTTTTCTTTTCTTGGTCCTTTTGGAGACAGGGTCTCCCTGTAGCCCCAGCTGTCCTGGAACTCAGTATGTAGACCAGGATGGCCTTGAACTCACAGAGATCCACCTGCCTGTGCCTACCAAGTGCTGGGTTCAAAGGCTTGCGCCACCATGCCCTGCACCTCGATTGTTTTTCTGAGTCTGTGATACTTCACTTAGTATAACAGTTTCTAGTTCCATCCATTTACATGTAAATTTCATGATTTCATCTTTCTTTAATGCCGAATAGAACTCCATTGTGTAAATATATCACATTTTTGCTAACCATTCATC
>NW_008338108.1:249666-261103 GCF_000622305.1 Nannospalax galili
GGGGTGGGAAGCAGCCCCAAGGGACTGCACTGAAGAGCTGGGTTGGTCTGGATGCAAAGGATCAGGAAGAGCAAAGGTCAGCCCAGGCGTCCAGGAAAGAGGCTGGTGGGTCGATTTTTTGAGGGAAGCAGAGGGAGGTGAGGGCGGGACCAGGCCCAGAGCTTTTCTTTTTTCCTTAAATTTTATGTATTTTTATTTTATGTGTATGCGTGTATTGCCTGCATGTAGGTAAGTGTACCTGTGTCATGCAGTGCCCACGGAGGTCAGAAGAGGCTGTCAAATTCCCTGGGACTGGAGTTACGGACAGTTGTTAGCTGCCATGTGGGTGCAGGGATTCGAATTTGGTTCTGCAGGAACATCCAGTGTTCTTAACTGCAGAGCCATCTCTCCAGCCCCCATAGAGGCTTTTTCTAATCTTGCCCAGTTTGCTTTTTCTAGTTCACCCTACAGCCACATAAGCTAGAGGACTGACCATATGATGGAATATTGCATAGCTATTGGAAAATAAAGGTATAGAATCACCAACTCTACCATTATGCTTATAAAAAAGCTTATTTGAAAGAGAAGATCTTTTAAGTTCTTTTATTTTTGAAAAGTAGCATTTTACTTTCAATTTGTATTTGCTGAAGGGAAAATTGTTAAATTATTAGCTTCAACCATTATAGTAACACACACACACACACACACACACACACACACACTTTTAATTCTAAAAACTCAAAGCTGAAGCACCTTTTATTCTGATTTCTGAGGAGGTTGAACCCAGTGTGGCTCCTATTCTGTCTTGCAGAAGGAGATTCTGTCATTTGAGGTGAGCGTCATCTGCTTTCTTGTCTCTTCCTCCCTACAAAATTTTAAAAAGTTAACTCTGATTTTATGGTCTTCTTCATGGAATTGTCACCTGCATTTTATTCTACAAGTATTTCTTCTTGGTACTATTTCTTTTAAAATTTCCCTTTAGAAGGGTATTTATTGAAGAGTGTGGCTTACTATTGGCCTAGAATCTCATTTAAAAGAGGGAAGTTACCAAGAAAATAGTTTAAAAAGTACTCTTCTGAAGCCTTGAATTTTCTCTGTCACCCAATGAAGTGGCAGTTGATGATTAAAATTTTTGCTAGCACCTGATTTAGGAGAGAAAGTGCTATAAATGATGTGGGAAAAATTTTCACCTTGCCATAGTGCACAGTTCGTTTAGGGAGCAACAAATTGATGTGTCCATTGAGAGTAGTCTAGAACCCATGTCATCTTTTGAAGACCAGGCTGTGCTTGTCAGAATTGATTTATTGAAAGTTTGTGAAAAGAGTAAGTAAAGTAGGATGAACACAGAAGTGTTTCATTGGCCCTGGAGTGGGATGGTTTCCTTGGACACTCTTCACAGAAATGTGTGTTCTTAACTAAGGCATAGCAAATGCCTTGATGAAGGAGGGATAATGGGAAGTCGGAAAATATGGCTCCTAGTGACTTTCTGTTCATAATGAGTTGGCAGCCTCCTTTCACTCATATTAAAAGGTATCTCTGAGCCGGGCATGGTGGTGCATGCCTTTATTCCCAGCAGAGGCAGACAGATCTCTGTGAGTTCATGGCCAGCCTGGTCTACATAGTGAGTTCCAGGCCAGCTGAGGCTACAGGGAGACCCTATCTCAAAACAAAAAACAAGTGCTTCTGAAGTTATAAATCCACTGAATTACAGATCAAAAGAGGGCAGAGAACCACATTTGTGGTATGAACTTTCTTTGTAATTTCTGGTCTACATAGTGAGTTCCAGGCCAGCTGAGGCTACAGGGAGACCCTATCTCAAAAAGACCAAAAAAAAAAAGTGGGTCTGAAACTTTTGATTATAGGTGCAACTATAGCTGTCATCTGGGTCTCTAATGGAAATATAGACAAACAGAAAATTTCAGTCCTTGATTTTAAAAAATGCATCAAGGTTTTCGTTTCCCTCCCTCCTTGTCTCTGTCTCAACCTCTCTTTCTTTTTTACTCTTTCCCTGCCTACTTTGAACTGTCTCCATTGAACTGTTTCAACTGTTTCTTTTGGCTATGGGGACAGTCAGCAAAGTACTTGGCTCATTTTTTAAGTGTCACATATTTTGTGAATTTAAGTGATTTAAAAAAAAATGCCCACAGTGATGTCATGTCTAAAGGGTAGGAGCAGAAACCTAAAACCCCAAATCTTGGTTAAAGCACTGTTAGCCTAGACCTTGGAACTATGACTAGTCTAGTTCTGCCAAGTGATGTGACATCCCAGTAGGGGACTGCACCCAGCTGGGCTCAGTGCTTACTCCAGTTTTCAAGGCTGTTCCAAATACTGTACTTATAGGTAGGTATTAATTAGTTTAATATCTGTGACTGAAAATATTTTCACAAGAGAATAATTATAACCCCCCCTCCCCTAGTTGCTATTAGGACCTAGATTTAAGAAGCCCAGGAATATTGGCGTGAAAGTTGCTTGGAGCTCTTTTGAAAAGCCTTTTCTTTTACTTTGAGAGAGGCTGATAAGGAGTCACTTGAGGTTCTGCTTTATATCCTGTCTTTAGACTGTAGAAGCACAGAGGAAATACAAATTTGTACACAACACACAGACTCATTTTTTTCATGTGTGCTAGGGATCAAACCCCAGACTTTGTACATACTGAATAGCCCTCTAGTAACTTTAAATGTATGCTGATAAACATATGCTGTTGAGACAGTTGGTGAGTGATGACTTACCCAAAGGTATCACTGGTGAACGGTGACTAGCCTTTTGATGTTTAATAAGTATTCCAGGCTTTTATAATACAGGTGTCTGAGCAAATGCAATCTCTTGTTATTCAGCTTTGGCTTAGCACTAGAGGCTTTCTCTTGTACTCAAGATTATCCTAGACCACTTGTCATTTACTCATTTACTCTTAAGCTTATCACCTGTTTTTTTTTTTCTTTTTTAAATGTATGGTGCTTTATATTCCTAACCATGAGAACTAGTTCAAAATTACCTGCTTTCCCTGTCCCTCCCTTCCTCAAGATGGGTAGTGGTTTAAAGATAGCAAGACATAATTCTAACCAGAGTATATAGCTGCCAAGTGAAATTCCCAAGTATTGTACTGTAGTTAAGCAGATCCGAGAAAGCAGTTTCTCCTGGTTTTCTTTGCTGGTCTCATCTTCTTTGTGTTTTCTTGAATAAGAAACTAAGAGTTGGAATCTCTGGTGGGAGCTCACTTGTTGGTCATTCTGATGGCCTGTCAAAACGAGAATACTTTTTCCCTGGAGCACATGCCGCGGGGATTGTGCAGGTTGAGGTGCTTGTTGTATGCAACCTGGCAGATTCATCATGATGAGTGAAGCAGGTGGTGTTGGTGTTATCACTGTAGTACTAAACAGGACACCTTCTGTATAGGTTTTACAAAACATGTATTCCAATATTCCAATTTTTATGCCTGCCGCTCATGTTAGCGTTGGCATACCCCTCTCTCTGCTTATTATCTCACACATAACTACTGTGCATGCTGAGATGTGTGCGGAACTGATGCCAGTATTTAGAATAAATTTTTAAAATTTATTTTTATGTAATTGTGTGTATGTGTGTGTATATGTATGTATGTATGTGTGTGTATGTATGGGGACATGTGTGTGCCACAGTGAGTGTGTGGAGGTCAGAGGACACCTTTGTGAAGTTGGTTCTTACTTTCCACTCTACTTGGGTCTGGGGGAATTGAGCTTTTGTCAGGTTCGTGTAGCAAGCACCCTTACCCACTGAACCATCTTGCATGCCTACTTTTTTTTTTTTAAAGATAGAAATAGGATTTCATGAAGTGTAGGATGACATTGAGCTTCTAATCCTCCTACCTCCATCTCCTATATCCTGATTGTGAGCCTGAGCCCCACACCCAACTTTTGTTCAGTTTTGATCTTACATCAGTTTTATAATCTTTTTTCAAGTTAACATAGTTTTGTTTGTGAGCTCGCCCAAGGTACGCTCTTACCTGTAGCCCCAGCTGACCTAGCTATGTAGACCAGGCTGGCCTTGATTTCACAGAGATCTGCCTGCTTCTGTCTCCTGAGTGCTGGGATCAAAGGCATTTGCCATCATGCCAGCTTGCATCTTATCTTTAATACTATGGTAGCACCTGCAGTTTTAGTTCAGCACTTGGGAAGATAGGAAGACAGTTCTCAAAGTTAGTATAGAGGAAAGCATGCAAAGTATGATGCTCTTAGTGTCCCTATAGAAGTATCTCTAAATCAGCCTTCTCATTATTTTTCCTACAAATGACAGTAGCTCCAAAGAGGCTGTTTTTCTGCTTCTGGAGTACCCCTGTTTTGTATGTCAGCATCTTAAGCCCCAAAGTTCCTCAGGATAGCATGGATACCAGCCTTGTAGTCTAGGGTCCATTGTGTTGCCCTTTTCTTCACCTGGCAATTCCTGTAATTTATCTCCCATCTTCACATCTTAGAGAACCTGCCCTAAGTCTCCAGAGAGATTCAGTTGTCCTAGTACCTGTTCAGACTACTCCCACACCCTGAATGCATGGTTATGCTTCAGCATGGACCAATAAGTAGAAAATGATCTCTAAATGTCTGTTGCAGAATGCTCATGAAGATGCTTGAGGAAGGGCCGTGAAAGTACTATTATATAAGAAAACAAAGAAAAAGGCAAAAATGGGCAGAATGAAGCTTTTCAGAATACCTGAAATTAAGTAAAATCTTGAGGCAACATGAGGAACTTATATTCAAAAAGCCAAACCAAACTGGGGCGGACTTGGGAGGGGGTAACTCAGCAGTTAAAAGCACTGGTTTGGTTCCCAACATCCACATGCTGGATAACAATTATCCTTAATTCCTGTTCTAGGGAATCCATGGGCATTGCATGCATGTGGTGCACTTATCATGCAGGCAGAACACTTATACACATAATATACAAATAAAATAAAAACATACCAACCAACCAACCAACCACCACCAACTAAATCTCAGAACAGGACTCTTTACTCTGGTGTGTTCCCATGCCTCTCTCCTATCATGACCTTCAGTCAGTATGAAACCTGCAGCTTGGCAGTCACTGGAGTGGGCAAAGTAGAGCTGGAGCAACTTCCCTTCTTCCCTGCCCCTTCACCCCTCCACTGCCTCCTTCACCTGCATTAAGCCCAGATTTGTGTACTGGCAAAGAGAAAGAGAGTCAAGGGAGAAAATTGTCACAGAAGCTAATTTCAAACTTCATTGAGGGGAACATGCACCATTAACTGTTGACAGAGTCTGAGCTTGTGCAAGAATATTACATGGGGCAAGACTAAACAAAACTCATTTGCCTTGGTTATCCATGAGAGACCATGGCCAACCTGATTTGGGGGCATTTTATAAATAACTGCCATTAATTTGAGGGACCCTCCAATTTAGTTTTGCTTATATCTCTGAAATGAAATTCATGGTAGCCTCAGGAACATATTGCTCTATCAGCCTTATTTAGGTGTGTCTGTAGCATAGTTAACAAGCTAAAGGTAGTAGTTTAGCCCAGAAGCACTCAGACTTTTTACCCAGCCCCCTACTTAAGCCTGTAAGCCCAGTATCTGTGCAAAGACAGTGGCTTGCAACCAGAGGTAGGCTGCCTTGCCTGTTCTCCCAAAGAAAATATATTGAATAGTATTTATTTGTGTTAGCATGACTACAAAATAGCACACTTATTATTTGGTTCTCTGACTAGTTTCTTTTGAGTTGACTGTGATTTTTTTCCTTACTCTCTCCCCTCCAGCCTCTTCCTTTTGTAATATGACAGGGTCTTGCTGTGGAACCCAAGCTGCCTTCAGAGTTCACCATCCTCTTGCCTTAGCCTCCTGAGTGCTGAGATTATAGCTGTGTGCCATTGTGCTTAGCTGCTGTTTGAATTTGTAATTGGTGTCACATTACCACTGTGATATTCTATCCATAAGTGGATCAGGGTGACTCATACACTTGGCGGTTTTGCAGCACTAATCAATTACCCTTACCCTTTATCTTGGCAAATTCTGAATCACTATATTTCACCTTACTGCCATTCAGGTAGATACTTCAATGCTAAGGGAAAGTGATTTCCAAAGCTAAGGTTTTCTGATATTTACTTCTTTGTCATAGGTGTTGTTGTATGGTTTAGTCTCTTCACAAAAACCTGCACATCTTCCCCATCAGGGTAGATCATCACCAGCTGTGCATTTCCAAAGCCTCTCGGCAACATACAGAGGGTGGTTAGTGTAGGAAGAATATGACGATCTCAGTCTGTAATTAGCCCTCTGTCTAAAATGGATTTTTTTATTTTTATTTTTGGTCTTTTTGAGACAGGGTCTCCCTGTAGCTCCAGCTGTCCTGGAACTCACTATGTAGACCAGGCTGGCCTTGAACTCACAGAGATCCGCCTGCCTCTGCCTCCCGAGTGCTGGGATTAAAGGCATGTGCCACCACGCCCAGCTAAAATGGCCTTTTTAAAAAAAAAGATTAAAAATTTTTTTTAATGGAAGCATCACCTTTTATTGATATCTTAGGACAGATAGCCCCCCCCCATACACACACAAAAGAATATGAAATACTGGCTAATACTCTTTACTCTCCTCATCTCCTTCAGCACTATCTGCTCCTACCGCCTCAAAATCCTTCTGTATGGCAGCCATGACATCATGGGCCTCAGAGAACTCCCCTTCTTCCATGCCCTCACCCACATACCAGTGTCCAAAGGCATGCTTGGCATACATCAGGTCAAACTTGTGGTTCAGGCAGACCCAGACCTCAGTAATAGCTGTGGCATTGCTCAGCATGCATACAGCTTGCTGTACCTTGGCCAGCTCTCCACTAGGTATCACAGTGGGAGGCTGGTAATTGATACCGCTTGAAACCAGTGGGACACACCAATCCACAAACTGGATGCTGCGCTTAGTCTTGATGGTGGTATTGGTAGCACTGACATCTTTGGGAACTACATCACCATGATACAATAGGCAGCAAGTCATGTATTTACCATGGCAAGGGCCATATTACACCATCTGGTTGGCTGGCTCAAAGCAGGCGTTGGTGATCTCTGCTACTATAAGCTGCTCACGGTAGGCTTTCTCAGCAGAGATGACAGGGCATATGCAGCCAGAGGGAAGTGGATGCAGGAGTTGAGCACCAGGATGCTCTGGAATCAAATTAGATTATATTTAGGGCTCAAATCTCAGTGAAGAAGAAGACAGTATCTGGCTAATAGGTGGTTAAGAGTAGTGTAGGTTGGGTGCTCAATATCTAGAGATTGTTACCAGATTGTCATAGACAGCCTCATTGTCAATGCTCTAGGGTGGTGTGAGTGGTGAGAATGGAATTGTAAGGCTCAACAACAGTGGTGGAAACCTGGGGGGCTGGGTAGATGGAGAGCTCCAGCTTGGACTTCTTTCTGTAATCAACAAAGAGCCGCTCCATTAACAGGGAGGTGAACCCAGAGCCAGTTTACCCACCAAAGCTGTGGAAAACCAAGAAGCCCTGAAAACCTCTGCACTGGTTAGCCAACTTTTGGATTCATTCTAAGACAAGGTCATTGATGTCCTTGCCAATGGTGTAGTGCCCATGGGTATAGTTATTGCAGCATCTTCCTTGCCTGTGATGAGCTGCTCAGGGTGGAAGAGCTGGCAGTAGGTACCAGTGTGAACTTCATCAATGACCAATTCCAGGTCTACAAACAGTGCCCTAGGCACATGCTTTCCAGTGCCTCTCCACTGAAGAGGGTGTTAAAGGAGTCATCTCCTCCCCCAATTGTCTTGTCACTTGGCACTTGGCCATCAGTCTGGATGCTGTGTTCCAGGCCTGAAGCTCCCAGCAGGCATTGCTAATCTGAACACCAGCCTGACCAGTGTTGATGGAGATGAACTCATGCATATTTGATCCTTAAAGAGATCCACAGCAATGGAAGAAGCAAAGGGAAGGCATCAGAAATCTCCCACTAACAGACAGGAGTTGGGGGAGAAGCAGCAGGTGTAAAAGATTTTTAAGTGTGTGTGTGTGTGTGTGTGTGTGTGTGTGTGTGTGTGTGTATACACACATTGAGTGTAGATGCCTGTGGAAGCCAAAAGAAGGGATCAGAGCACTTGGAGCTAGAGTTACAGGCATTTGTGAGCTGCCTGATGTGGGTGATAGGAACTCAGTTTTGGTCCTCTGCATGAACAGGAAATTTTAATTGCTGAGCGATCTCTCTAGCCCTTTAAGATGGAATTAAACATAGACCATCTAAAAGAGTATTGAAATGTACTTCTTTTTTTCCCTTTGTTTGAATAGTAGCAATACTCATCCATTGTAGGTAAAATCTAAAGATAGAGTCAAAATTTACAAACAAATCACATAGCTGAGTGTAGTGACAACACACCTTTAATCCCTATATTCTGGAGGCAGAGGCAGGCAGATCTTTTTGAGTTTGAAGCCAAACTGGTTTACTATAGTGAGACCCTGTCACCAAACCAAACCAAACCACCAAACCAACCATCACATACTTCCATGGTTCAAATAGTTTTTTAAAAAGACTATTTTTAAATCTACGTTGGTAATAGTTCATATTTAAGTGCATTTGTTTTCATGTTACTTTTATAATTCTCTCAAAATTTCCCATTCTTTTTATGATTAGTTGTTGAGTTAGAATTCTATTTCAAAACAGCTTGGAGCAGGAGAAATCATTCAGTTGCTGCTCTTCAGAGAACCAGAGCTCATGCAGTCCCCATTTCCCATGTTGAATGGCTCACAACCATGTGTAGCTCTAGTTCCAGGGGATCTGACAACCTCTTCTGGCCTCTGCAGGCATTGCATGACATGGATGCATTTATATACATGGAGGCAAGACACTCATTCACATAAAAGAAAAACAAATAAAATCTTAACAAATGAAACAACCAAAAAACAAAAACAGAAGGAAGAAACAGACCCATCACAAGCAACAAGATAACAGCTGTAATCAAAACTCTCCAATGTACTGGAACTGTTTGTTATTTATATCTTCTGGTTTTAATTTTGGTAGATGATTTACATTTAGGATTTCTTCTATGTTTTCCAGCTTTATAGAATATAGGTTTGCAAAGTAATTTCCAATAATGTTCTGTATTTCATTGGAATCAGTTTTAATCATATCCTTTTTGTCTCTAATTTTGTGTCTTATCTCTTTTTCTTTTTGTCAGATTGGCTAAAGGTTTGTCAATCTTGTTTATTTTTTCAGAGGAAACAACTCTTTGGTTAATTTTGTGTGTTTTTTTAGTCTATTTCATTAATTTATTTCCTATTCTTTATCATTTCTTGTCATCTGCAGGGATTGGGATGGTCATGTTGTTTCTTATGAACTTTGAGGTGCATCATTGGGTTGTTTATTTGATATCTCTCATATTTGTTTTTTAAGATAGGGTCTTTGTAGCTCTAGCTTCTCTGGAACTCACTGTGTAGACTAGGCTGGCCTCAGTCTCACTGAGATCTGCTTGCCTCTACCTCTCCAGTAATGGGATTAAAGGCATGTATTACCATGCTTGGCTAATCTCTTAGATTTTTTTTTAATGTGAGTGCTTATCATTTAAAATTTTTCTCTTAGGAATGTCTTGACTGCATCCCAGAGGTTCTGATAGGTTGTGTTCTCCTTGTCATTTTTTGTTAGGAAGTTTTTAATCACATCTGTAATTTCTTGAATGACCCATTGTTCATTCAAGAATGTATTATTTAGTCTCCAAGTATATTTGTGGTTTCTGTGGTTTCTCTTGTTAATTTAGCCTCATTTCTAGTGGGATTTTAGCATCAACCTGGTAGATCTATTATAACCATCTCCATAGAGAAGTTTTTATCAGATAGGTTTGACTGAATCATGCATTGGAATTGAATTAAAAATCTTCAAAAAGGCAATAGTTTACCAAGCTGGTAGTTAAAAGAAAATAACCTAAATATCAATTATGAAATTATCAAGTTCTGTAAAATATGCATGCTGAAAACATATTGATGAATATATTAACCCATGTCACTCTCTAAAACCTAGTCTTATAGATGAGCCTAAATTAAATCACTCAAATTTAGTTTGTGTTTTTCAGAAGTAAAGAATTATAGGTTTCATTTATTTAATGGAAGGAAATTCTTTTAGAATGAGAATTCCAAAATACTGAACAAAATTTCTCATTAACTTAAAAAAAAATTCATTTTCCTAGTAAGTGGTATAGGAGAATAAGAGTTAAGCAGGAAACCTTGCTTACCTGTAAGCCCATGATTTCTGAAGATGTGTAGGTGCTGCTGCTAGAGGTGAACTATACCCCAATCCTGTGTCAGATAGTTATTCAAAGCAGGAGCAGGAAGTAACACCATTATGGGCCTGAGGCAGAAAATATCAGCATGCCTTAACATTGACTTGGAAGGAACTAGTCTGTATGGAAAGCTGTAGTCTGCAGAGTCTTCACATGATAAGATGCTGATGAGTAAAGTTTAGAAGCAGCTCATGGAATGCAGTTGCCCTGAATCACGGGGGTCAGGGGGGAGACCTTGGGTTTTCATCTTGCCTTTTTGTTGTTGTTAAATTTAATAACCACATGATTAGAAGAAGCATTTCATTACAGCTTTAACATATTCAATAACAATTTTCAGAGCAAAGATACATCTCTTTCAAAAGTGGCTATAAATTTTTAAGTTCACATTTGAATTAATACAGTTAAACAATATTGAACTCAGTATAAACCCTGTAAGACATAAAATTGAATGAGTCTTTCACCTTTAAAAAAGATATCCGTTTCATTTTAAAATATACTGTTTCCTACAGAAAGACTCATTTTTAATGCTACTAACACTTCGGTGTTTGCACATGCGTCTTTAATCTCTATGTATCTGATTATTACCAGTTACAGTTGGTTACACTTGGATTGTTGGCACTTGAGTATGGATATAAAGTCATCGGATAGATTTCAATGGTAATGTTTATCATCTCTACTAATTAACATGAAGTAAATTTTTATGCTTCCTCCTCAAATATAACTCATTGTTCTTATTTGTTGATGTGTGTGTGTGTGTGCGTGTGTGTGTGTGTGTGTGCGTGTGTGTGTGTGTGTGTGTGTGTGTGTGTGTGTATCATACAGAACAGCCCAATCTTACTCATCTACATACCCACTTTGCAAATGGCACCCTCCCATAGCCTCCCCCTGCCCCCACTGGAGCCCGTGTACTCTGTGATCTCTGTTACTGTCCACTGGATTATTGGCACCATCAGCTGTTCCCCAGTGCTTGTCCATCTGCTGTATCTAGTCAACCTATTTAGAGATCCTTGTTTTAGGAAGATCCCCTGTTCCTCATCTAGCAGCAATCAGTTGTCAATATTCCTTTAGATAAGATTGGGGTCTGCTGTTCATTTTCCCAGTTCTATGCTGGGTTACTGTCTAGGAGTCTCTTGGGCCACCCTGGCCAACAACTCAAAAGAAGGTATCTCCTGTCTGGTGTTGTTTCTGTTATGTAGCCTTTAGCTATACATATGGACT
>NW_008338108.1:261268-276950 GCF_000622305.1 Nannospalax galili
TTTACCAGTTCTGCCTATGTGAAGATAAGTCAAAGGTCCTGCTTGATCATGGCTGGCTTCACTTGGAAGCATGGAGGAAATGTTTCCTCTGTATTGACTCTCTTTGTAGACTGGACACTGGTTCACATCCATTTGATGGGGTCTCCATGGCTTCCTTGATCGAGAGGACAGGTGACTCATCACTGTAACAGGACATTTTGAGAGATGCTCATAGTCCCTTGGAACACAGTCAACCTTGGAGGGCAAGGAGCAAAAACTATCCTTTATGTCTCTCTGACCAAATTAGTATAGGCCTCAAAGTATGGCTGTTAAACATCCAAGAAAGTTAGTTCCACCATTCTGGTACTTTTACCATGTGCCATGTAGATAAAGCTTGTGCAAAGGCCAAACGTTCTCAGATAAACCTTGCCTAGACATGTATTATATTCTTTGATCTAGTTGTATGTATAATTTGTTAGTAGGTTGTTGGACTAATATGGTTCCCTCTGGTTTCTTAAAACTAACTAGGCATTATTTATCTTTCGCATTGTCTAACCCTTCTGCCATGGCTTCCCATTTAAGGTGCCCCCATTTTTCCCATTTCTCCCTTGATACCCTTAAGGATTCTCCTATGGTCCCACCTCTCTTGAGCTACTTCTCTCCCTTTATCCCCTAGGTTCCTTGTATAACCTTCCCTCTCCCCTCCCCTTAAAATAACCCCATTTTTATCCGTATCTCCCTTATTAATGCCTGTTTCCTACTGTTATTCTCTTTCAGATCCTTTCTTTTCCTTTACCTCCCTGGATCCTTTTCATTATCCTGGTTCCTGCAGTTATGTCTAGATATATACTCACTTATCAGGATTTGGTGCTAGGATCCACATATGAGGGAGAACATACATTGTTTTTTTGTTTTGTTTTGTTTTGTTTTTTCTTCCTGAGTCTGTGTTACTTCACTTAGTATAACAGTTTCTAGTTCCATCCATTTACCTGCAAATTTCATGATTTCATCTTTCTGAGTAAAACTGCTGAGTAATACTCCATTGTATAAATGAACCACATTTTCATTGTCTCTCATACATTAAGGGACACTCATGTTGCTTCTATCTCTTAGCTATTGTGAAAAGAGCAGCAACAAATATGGATGGGGAGTTCATACATCTTCGAGAAAACCCTAAATCTGTGACATCCCTAGACAAAAGTAATTTCTTAACTATATGCTAAATATGAATCCTTACATTTTTAGCTTTTTAAGTGTTCACACTGCTTTCCACAGTGGTTGCACTGGTTTTTTATTGCACCAGCAGTGTTCCCCTTTCCCCAATTCCTCACCAGCATTTGTTATTATTTATTCTCTTGATCTTAGGCAGTCTGACTGGGGTAAGATGAAATCTTAAAGTGGTTTTAATTTACATTTCCCAAATTACTAGTGATGTTGATCACCTTTTGAGAGCTCTGTTCAGTTCCTTAGCCCATCGTTTTATTACTTCCTTTCTTGATTCTTTTTAAAAAATATTTATTATTTGTATTTTATATGTATGACTGAATAGTCTGCATGTATGTGAGTGCACCTGTGTCATGCATTGCCACGGAGGCCAGAAGGCTTCAGATTCCCCTGGAACTGGAGTTAAGGGCAGTTCGTAGCCGCCATGTGGGTGCTGGGAATCGAACTCGGGTCTTCTGCAAGAGCAGTCAGTACTCTTAACCACTGTCATATCTCCAGCCCTGATTCTTTATTTTCTGAGTTCGTCATATATCCAGGATAATAAACCTGTCAGATGTATCACTGGTGAAGATTTTTTCCCATTCTGTGGGTTTTCTCTTCACTTCCTTGGCTGTTTCTTTTGATGTATAGAAGCTTTTTAGTTTATTGAGGTCCGATTTGTTGATTCTTGACCTTGTTTCCTGAGCAATTGATATCCAGTTTAGAAAATCCTTTCCTACTCCTATATCTTGTAGGTTTTTGCCAATGTTTTCTTCTAACAGTTTCAGAGTTTCAAGCTTCACATTGAGGTCTTTGATCCATTTGGAGTTGACTTGTGCAAGGTGAAAGATAGGGGTTTAGTTTCATTCTTCTACAGGTGGAGATCCACTTTTGCTTACACCATTTGCTGAACATGCTGTCTTTCCTCCATTGAATGTTCTTGGACTCTTTGTCAAATATCAGGTGGCTTAAATTGCATGTACTCATATTTGGGTCTTCAATTTTGTTCCATTGATCTATGGGTGTATTTTTGTGCTGGTACCATGTTGTTTTTATGACTATAGCTCTGTAATACAGCTTAAAATCTGGTATAGTAATCCCCCCAGCAATGCTCTTAGTGCTCAGTGTTGCTTTGCCTATCGGGGTCTTTTGTGCTTCCATATGAATCTTAGGATGGTTTTTTCCAATTTTGTGAAAAATGTCATGGGGATTTTGATTGACATTGCATTGAATCTATAAATGACTTTTGGTAGGATGGTCATTTTCACAGTATTAATTCTTCCAATCCATGTGCATGGGAGGTCCTTCCATCTTCTGATGTCTTCCTCAATCTCTTTCTTCAAAGATGTAATATTTTCATTATAGAGGTCTTTAATGTGTTTGGTCAGGTTTATTCCGAGATGATGATGATGATGATGATGATGATGATGATGATGATGATGATTTTTTGCAGCTATTGTGAAGGGTAGTGTTTCCATGTCCTCTTTCTCTGATTACTTGTTATTGGTATATAGAAAGCTACAGACTTTTTTAGATTAATTTTGTACCTGCCACTTTACTGAATATGTTAATAATTTCTAGGAGTTTTCTGGTGGTGGAATTTTTGGTGTCTCTTGATGTAATGTCATATCATCTGCACAAAGGGATAATTTGATATCTTCTTTTTCAATTATTACTCCCTTAATTTCCTTCTCTTGTCTTACTGCTCTTGCAAGAGTTTCAATCAGTATGTGAAAGAGGAGTGGAGATAGTGGACAGCCTTGTCTAGTTCCTGATTTCAAAGGGAATGCTTCCAGTTTTTCTCCATTTAGAATGATGTTGGCTGTGGGTTTGTTATATAGGTCCGTAATTTTGTTGAGGTGTGTTCCATCCAGTCATATTCCCTCTAGGACTTTGAACATAAATGCATGTTGAATTTTGTCAAAGGCCTTCTCAGCATCTATTGGTATGACCATATGGTTTTTGTCTTTGAGCCATTTTATATCATTTATGACATTTATTGAGTTACATATATTGAACCATCCCTGCATCTCTGGTATAAAGCCAACTTGATTGTTGTGGATGATCTTTTTAATATGTGTATGCAATTTCCAAGTATTTTTTTTTTTTGAGAATTTTTGCATCTATGTTCATTAAGGATATGGGTCTATAGTTTTCTTTTTTGGTTGTATCTTTACCTGGCTTTAGTATTAGAGCGATGCTGGCTTCATAGAAGGAATTTGCAAGTTCTCCCTCCATTTCTATCTTTCTGAATAAATTAAGTAGTATTGGATGTAGACCCTCTTTAAGTGTCTGGTCGAATTCTCCTATAAATCCATTTGTCCTGGGCTTTTCTTTATTTGGGAGGTTTTGTATTATTGTTTACATTTCCTTATGTGTTATGGGTCTGTTTAAGCTGTTAATCTCTTCTTGGTTTAGTTTTAGTGGTTCCCATGCTTTTAGATACCCGTCCATTTCTTTTAGGTTTTCAAATTTAGTAACATACAGGTTTCTAAAGTATTCTCTCAAAATGTTCTGGATATTTTTGGTGTCTGTTGTGATGTTTCAACTTTCATCTTTGATTTTGTTGATTTGGAGGTGCTCTTTCTTTCTTTTGGTTAACTGGGCTAGTGGTCTATCAATCTTGTTTTTTAATAGAAGGAACAGTTTATTTGAGCTTACGGTTCCGGGGGAATTACAGTCCATCATGGCAGGGAGGCATGGTGTCTCAAGTTGGCTGGAGCAGGAGCAGCAGAAGTAAAGCTCTCATATCGTCACCTAGGCACGGGAAGCAAGAGCATGACTGGAGATCTGGCAAGGCTTAAGAACTCTCTAAGCTCACCCCCAGTGACATGCTTCCTGCAGGATAGCCACTCCTTCTAAATCCTCCCAAAACAGTGCCACCATGTGGGGACAAAATGTTCAAATACTTGGAGCCTATGGGGGACATTTTCATTTAAACCACCACATACCACCCCCTGGTCCCCATAGGCTCATGATCATATAAAATGCAAAATGCATTTAGTCCATCTTTAAAAGTCTCCATAGTCATTAATCAGTCTCAATACTATTGAAAAGTCCACAGTCCAACGTGGACTCAGGTAAATATCTGAACTGTAAGCCCCTCTAAAATCAAAAGACAAATTACATATTCCCAACATACAGTGGAACCAAATACACATTACCATTCCAAAAGGGAGGAATGGAGGCATAGTAAGGAAATACCAGATCAAAACAAGACCAAAAACCAGCAGGGCAAACATTAAGTCCAGTAGCTCCACATCCAACTTCTGGCACTTTACTTCCAAAGGGCTTAGATGACTCAGCCTCTCTAGCTTTGCTACGTGCAACACACATCTCTCTCTTGTGCTGGTACCACTCCCTGTATTCAGGTCTTCTTGGCCGATGCCTCACAGCTGTGACTTCACGAACTTCTTGGGATCTTCATTGCCGACCCAGCTTCACCTTCACAGCAGTGGCCTATCAGGGCTTCTCTAGGTAGGGGAACCCCTGCTACACGCTGCCTGGCCTCCGAGGCTCTCTGAAACCATGAAGGAAGAACTGATGACCCCTTTACTCTTGCATCTTTCATGCCTGTAAAGCCAGCACCAGGTGAACGACAGTGACAAGTTTGACTACATGATTGGGATGGACTCCAGCCTGCTTTATCCATTTTAGAAGCTTTTCTTTTCAGTGGCCCCTGCAGCATTTTCCTTTTACAAGTTGGAGTCTTAACTGGGTGTGGTCTTGCCCTAGAAGCTTTCTCTCCATTGTTTAAGTCTCAATCTCTACGCCCCTCCTTAATCACCGTATTCTCCTTAATCACTTAATTGCAGCCATCCATTTGGGCCACCTTCATGAGGCCGCTCACTGCAGCTGCCCGATCCCAGACCCCAGGGCTGGTGAGGAGGCTGTGTCAGCAGAGCCACATTCAGACACAGGAGACCAGGTTCAGAGATGCAGATCCACTTTATTGAGGAAACAACGAGTTTATATAGGGTTTTAAGTCATTCAGGAGAGAGTACAATGATTAGGTCATACATGAGCAAACAGACAGCTTAGGTTTTGGTTTACAGTTTTGTTTTACTGATCTAGAATTCCTGTAAATCATGTGATCAGCCCTGTGAGGGAGGGGCGTTTGATTCCCTGGGGTTAGGGGGCCATCTTGTGTCCTTAAAAGCTGTTTATCAAAGTAAACTAACATACTCCAACACTTAATCTCCTTAATCACTTTAATCTCCTTATCAGTGGGATCCTCTCCATCACATGCCAGGGCTCCAACATTAGTCTTCCTAGTGCTCTTTTTCAATCCATCCTGTACATTCTGTATTTCTTTCTGCCCCATTTTCTCTCTTTCACTGTAGATCTGTATAATATTCACCATTAATAGCCATGCCACCATTTCTACATTAGGCTGTCTTGAAATTTCTTCTGCCAGAGAAATTACTCCATAATTTTCAACTTAGCTTCAGGCCAGCTTTTTAGCTGTGGGCATACTCCAGCTAGACTCTTTGCCAAAATATCCCAGTTTCTGCTTAAGTCCTTATTTCCCCCTGAAACTACATTGTTCTCAGCACTACTTTCTTCCAGGCCCCTACTAGAATGGCTTATTAAGCCACACTTACAGTAAGCAACCACTTTTCGAGCCTAACCTTCCAAAGTCTTCCACATTTCTTCAAAACCCCACATGGTCAGGTTCTTCACAGCTTGCACCCCTCTCCTGGTACCAATTACTGTATTAGTTACTTTTCTGTCACTGTGATAGAAACACTGACCCAAGCAATTTATAGAAGGAAGAGTTTATTTTGCTTATGGTTCCAGGGGAATTACAGTCCATCATGGCAGGGAGGCATGGTGGCTGGAGGTGGCTGGAGCAGGAGCAGCAGAAGTGAAGTGCTCACATCATCACGCAGGCACAGGAAGCAAGATAGCTCTTTCCATTGTTTAATGTAGGCACTTAGAGCTATAAACTTTCCTTTAAGGAGTGCTTTCAACATGTCCCAGATGTTTTGTTGTGTTGTATTGTCCTCTTTGTTTAGTTCCGGGAATACTTTTATTTTTCTCTTAATTTCTCTTTTGACCCATTCATCATTCATGAGTGTGTTGTTTAATCTCCATGTATTCCTGTGGTTACTAGGGTTTCTTCTAGTGTTGTTTTTAAGCTTTATTGCATTGTGGTCTGATAGAATGCATGGAATTATTTCAATCTTTTTGTATTTGTTGAGGATTGTTTTGTGCTACAGTATATGGTTTTGGAGAAGGTTCCATGGGGTACTGAATAGAAAGTATATTCTTTGGTGCTTGGATGAATATTTGGTAGTTTTCTGTTAGGTCCATTTGATATATGGTATTGTTTAATTCAGATGTCTCTCTGTTAATTCTCTGTCCTGTTGGCCTATCTAATGGATACAATGGGGTATTGAAGTCCCCTACTATTAATGAACTGGAATTAATCTGGGTCTTAAAGTCCTCTAGTACTGTTTTTATGAAGTTTGGTGCACCAGAGTTTGTTCAATATTTATACATGATTGCAATATCTTTTTGGTTTATTGTTCCTTTGATCCGAATGAAGTGGCTGTCTTTATCTTTTTGATTAGTTTTAGTTTAAAGCTATTTTGTCAGATATTAGAATTGCAACCCATCCTTTTTTTTAGTAGCATTCATTTGGTATATTTTTTCCATCCTTTCACCTTAAGGTAATGCCTGTCCTTGAAAGTGAGATGAGTTTCTTGCAGACAGCAAAAAAGATGGATTTTGTTTCTTAATCCATTCAACTAGTCTGTGTCTTTTGACTGGGGAGTTCAGTCCATTGATATTTAAAATTATGAATGAAAGATGTGTATTGAATCCTGTCATTTTTATTTTGTTTTTATTCTTGATATAGCTGTACTTTTACACTGTTATACCTTCGTTGGAGTTCTTTCTGTAACCCCTTGGTTTCTGCAACCCCTTGTGTATAGTCATTCCTTTTTTCAGGTCTTTATATTGCTTTAAGAACTCTCTGAAGGGTTGGTTTTATGAATGTGAATTCTTTCATCCTATTTACGTCCTGGAAGATGTTTTTTCTTTCCCCTTCAACTATAATAGACATTTTGGCTTGGTAAAGTAATCTGGTGTGGCATCTGTGGTCATTTAGAAGAGGGACTACTTTGATCCAGGATCTTCTGGCTTTCATAGTTTGCACTGAAAAGTCAGCTGTAATTCTGATGGGTTTTCCTTTATATGTGACTTATTGTTTTTCTTTTGCAGCTTTCAGTATTGTCTCCTTGTCCTGTACGTGTAATGTTTTTACTATGATGTGCCATGGAGAGTTTCTTTTCTGGTCCTGTCTATTTGGTATTCTATATGTCTTGTATTTGTATGGGCATGTCTTTCTACAATCCTGTTGAAGATCTGGTCCATACCATTATCTTGCGATTCTTCTCCTTCCTGTAGGCCTATGATTCTTATGTTTGGTCTTTTTATGGTGTCATAAATAGACCTGTATATTCCATTCTTGTATTTTCTTAAATTTTTCATAATCTTTGGTTGAGTGGTCTAGTTTGTCCACTTTATCTTTCAGTCTTGATATTCTGTTTTTTATTTTATTCATCCTGTTACTGAGGCTTTCAGCTGTTGTTTCTGATTGGCTTACTGAGTGTTTTACTTCCTTCTTCATTTCAGCCTGAGTATTTTCAATATTTCTAATTCTTTTCTGAATTCGTTCAGAAGTTTATCCCTATCTTCCTTCAGTTCTTTGATTTCTTTGTTTGTGTGTTCTTTAAAGTCACTGAATTCTTTTATCATGTTTATAAGTGTTCTTTTGCATTCCTTGTCCTGTGTTATCTCTAGAGTGTTCCCATTGTACTCCTTTAGAGGACTGTTGGTACTTGGTGAGGATATATTATTTTGGTTTTTCATATTATTATTATTTTTGTGTGTGTGTGACTTTGACATTTGAATTTGTTTTGTAGCTTCTGATTCTTGTGTGAGACTCAAGTCTTCTTTTGTTGAGTTTAGGTCTGCTTCTTTGTGAACTTATATACCTTTGTGGTTTACTTGTTGGGCATGAAAAGCTGGTTGGTCTAGGCTTCAAGTTCTCTCTTTTGATTTTGTATTGAAGTAGCCAAATTGTATTTGCCTTCAGGAATTCCCACAGATGCCTAAGTCAGATGAGGATCAGATGCTCTCAGGATTTCTCCTAGGGTCTGGATCCCTCCAGGAAAGATTCTGCCCTCAGGAATTTGGGGACTGGGCTGGCCTGGGAGCAGGGCCCAGGAAAGATGCTGGTCTCAGGAAGCTTATGGCTATGCCCTCCAGAGATGCAAAGAGAGGAGGGGGCAGGAAGAGGCCCAGGGGCTCCTGGGGACTACTGGGAGGAACTGGGTTGGTCTGGGTGCAAAAGATCAGGAAACAGTGGGGATTCTGTGCCAGGAGGTCAGTCTAGGGGTCCTGAGTGCCAAGACAAGAAATGGGCCAGTACCCAGACTAGGAGGGAAGTTGGGAGAGTGAATGAGACTGAGGGAGTCAAGGCATGATGAGTGCCACTGGACTTACCCAGGAAAGATGCTTGCACCAGGAAGCTGGTGGCTGAGCCACCCAGGGAAGCAAAGGTAGGTGAGAGTGCAACCAGTCCCAGAGGGTCCCTAGGGACCGCAGGGAGGAACTGGATTGGTCTGGATGCAAAGGATCAGGAAGCAGTGATGACTCTGGGCCAAGAGGTCAGCCAAGAACAGAAATGGGCCAGTACCCAGGCTAGGAGGAGAGATGGGGCAGGGGAGCTGGGAGGGTGAATGAGGCTGGGGGAGTCAAGGCAAGATGCTGGCACAAGGAACTTCGTCTTCATCTTGGCTTTTATTTGCCATGTGAATGCAACTTCTTTGCATTTTGTTTCGTTACCTGTATAAAGAAAGGTTTAGGGCTAATGATACAAATTTCCTTGAGCTGTCATTGATATGATTTTGTTATTATTGAGTGTGCTATTAGATTTTAATATTTTGTAATGCAGTGATTTTAAGCACATATGTTCCAGTGTTTCCTTTTATTCCTAGTTTTCTTTTGTGTAAAGGTTAGGAAAAATAACTTTTAAGCAAAACACCATGAAATTAAAAAAAAAGATTTATTGTTTTCAAGCATACATAGACAAATAATTAATAAATAAAATTTTTATTTTAGGGAATAACATTAATAAAATCTTATTTATATAGTGTATAGTGTATATTTTTGAGGACTTTTTTTTTTTGTACTAGGGGTTGAACCTAGGGCCTTGTGCATTTGCTAGGCAAATGCTCTACCACTAAGCTGTATGCCCAGTTCTTAAACTCTTCTCTTCAAATGCTAATGAGATGCATACAATGTAGCATCGTAAATGTATTTTAAATGTTGATCCAAGAACAAATATATATGTAGACCCGGCTGGCCTTGAACTCACAAAGATCCGCCTGCCTCTGCCTCCCAAGTGCTGGGATTAAAGGCATGCACCACCATACCCGGTCCAACTTACTTTTTTATTCATTACCGAGTGAAGTCAACATCCATTGCTGAAATTTTATTTCCAAGTATGAATAAAGCTGAGTGCCTTGAATAAAGCCTCCCTGTAACTAGTGTGCAAATGAAGTTTTATATATGCGGGTTCTTTGAGACAAGCAACTGGTTGAAGTATTAAAAAAAAACTTTATGTGATTTACTAGTATACTTATGTGAAGGAATTGTCTTTTTTTGATAGCATTTGAAAATAAAATTTAGAGTAGCTACACACAGGTCATCAGTTTTACAGACTTTTCATAACAGTTTCACCTGTCCTTCACTTTGGGGACTTAAAAGCTGTGATAGTCATCATTCTTCCTTTAAGCTTTTTTATTAAATTCAAGAAGAAGGAAGGCTATATTTGTGTAGCATTCCTGCCATTGACCCTGTAAGAATATAGTTGACAGCTTTTTAAATGGTGCATATACTGATTATATATAACAATAGGTTTGCTACATTATTTTCATAATATAAATAATGTATCTTGGTCATATTCACTGTCTGTTACCCTCTTTTATCCCCTGCCCTTCCCACTGAACCCACTCCTTCCCAGCTAGTTCCTCTTGAACTATTATTTGTTCTTTGGATTTTTTTTTTTTTTTTTTTTTTTTTTACGAGATTCCAATCCCCTTTTAGCCCCAACTGACCTAAAACTGGCTATATATGTCTTGATCTCACAGATATACACCAGCTCCCCCCTACCGCCGCCCCAACACAGTTGGTTTAATTAGGGTTACTTAGAGGAGCCTGGGCAACTTTACTGCTAGCTACAGCTGTGAAGAATATTCCCCTTCCCTCATCAATCAGTAGATCCTCAGGGAGTTGGTGGGGACTCATTAGTCCCTCCTTATCTATGGTACAATGTTGAAAGTCCCAGTCTTGTGGAGATAATCACAGCTACTATGAATTCATATAAGCACAATGACCATGTCATGCCCAAAAGACAGTATTACACAGCACTGTACCCCATTCTCCAGCATTAACATTCTTTCTGTCCCCTCCTCTAACATGATACCAGAGCCTTGGAGGTAGTGGTATAGACATCCCATTTAGGACTAAGCACTCAACATTCCCTTATTGTCAGCACTTTGACTAGTCTCTAGATTAATCACTACCTACTTCAAAGAGAAGCCTCTATGACCAGAACTGAGAGCAGCATTAATCTGTGGGCATAAATCCAAATATCTATAAGATAGTTAAATGGGTACAACATGTCCATTTAGCAAAACAATAGCTATAGCTTCCCCACCAGGGTCTATGACCTTCCTAGCCATGGACTTTTGACTGGGTTTATAATACCAAGTGTGAATTCCCTCCTATGGAATGGACCTCAAATCTAATTAGAAACGGGTTGATTACTCTCTGCATTAGTTACTTGTCTTGTTGCTATGACAAACAAACCTGGCAAAAAGAACTTAAAGAAGAGGGCTTATTTTGGCTCATAGTTTGAGGACACAGTCTACCATTATGGAGAAGTCCTGGAAGCAGGAGCTTGAGGCGGCTGGTCACCATCTGCAGCCAGGAAGCAGAGAGTGATGAATGCTCATGTTAAGCAACTTTTCTTTTTTTTGTGTAGTCTAGGACCCCAGCCCAGGGAATGGTGCTGCCCACATTTAGCATGAGTCTTTCTATCTTAACTAACATAGTCTATATAATCCCTAATAGACAATCCCAGAGGCTATCCTAATAGAGAAAATTCCTCACAGGAATGCCTAGAGTCTTGTCTCCAAGGTAGTTCTAGAGCCTGCAAGGTTAACAATATTAACTGTCATAGTCTTGTAACTAACAGGTTTCCTTATGGCTTCTTCAAATACCTAGGTGGTTCTAGAGCCTGCCAGGTTAACAATATTAACTGTCATAGTGTTGTAACAGTTGTGCCACTATTGAGCCAATGGGCATGTCTTGCCTTACAGGTTGGTACTGTATCTCAACAAGAGCTTACACAGTTCCATAGCTGGGTAAGACCATTGATGACTTTTCTTTGTAGCAGCCTGCTTAGTACCTTCTGACTCTATAGAAGCTAGCCATCAGGGAGGATGCATCCAGCTTAGTTCCAGCTTGATTTCTTTAGATTCTGCAACCAATGGATATGCTGTCTCCAGCAGGATTTTGCCATCTAAATCTGGTTTTAAGCATCTGCATGCCCAATTATATGTAGGCATTAGGTGGTAAATGGGAAATTCTCCCTAAAATTTCCCTCAGGACAGTTTGCCTTTTTGTGAATGCACCCCAAACCAGTCTAGGTCAGATTGGCTGATCTCTTGATTTCAGGATGTGTTCTGGGGATGTTTGAATAGAAACAGAGCATCATCAAAGGGTTGCTAAGAGGAATAACATTTTTCTATTGCTTTAAAGTTGGTATAAGCCAGCTGGGCTGAGGTGGCGTTCCTAGGTTCCTAGTAACTGCATTGTTCAGGGGTGTGTACAGATCCCAGTGAAGTGGAGGCCCAGGCTGCCAAGCCATTCCTGGTGCTTGCTTGCCTCATGTGCAAGGCACCTCCCTCAAACTGAATTTTTTTTTTTTTTCAGTTAGCTTACAAAGTAGCAGGTTTCCTTATGGCTTCTTCAAATACCTATAGCTTTAGTTCATCTCCTCCCCCATTTTCTGCTGGCCCCATCCCTACTTAAGCTTTTCTAGCTCTAGTAGTCCCTCTACTTTCATGTACTCCCCAGTTGACAACTTTCGAAATGTGCTTTTACTTAAGGCTTGAAGATAAAGAGATTACCTGTCTTGTGTTTCTGCTCTGAGGCAGAATTTAGTATTAGAGTTTTCAGTGTTATCTTTTTTTTTTTTTTTTTTAAAGAATTTTATTTATTATTTTTATTTTGTGTGTATGAGTGTATTGCCTGCATGTATGTGAGTGCACCCGTGTCGTGCAATGCCACAGAGGTCAGAAGAAGGCTTAGGATTCCCCTGGAACTGGAGTTAAGGATAGTTTGTAGCCACCATGTGGGTGCTGGAATTGAACCCGGGTCTTCTGCAAGAGTAGTCAGTGCTCTTAACCGCTGAGCCATCTCTCCAGCCCCCCAGTGTTATCTTTTTTATATGTGTTCTTATGTTGTCAGTTCTGTACTGTTTGTAAGCTAAAATAAAACTCCAGAAGTTGAGTGGATAAAATTAATTCTAACACTGTGCATATTTCCCTCTAAGTTTCAGCTGCCATACCAGACTTGAGGTGAGGGAATCAAGCTAAGGAAGTGTTTGTGAAGCATGAAGGCTTCAGGATTTATTATTTCAGGGTGAAACCAGGCTTACTAATGTGTGAATGTGATTTATTTTTAAACTCTAAATTAGGGGAACTCCTAAGAGCAGCAGTAGGAAGAGTTGTTAAAATTGGGTCAAGTGACTGGAGGTCAAGGTCTGAGCTAAGTTTCAGTCCCTTGTCATTAGCAAGTGCAGTCTGCTTGCATGTTTGTCAGATCACCTGTAA
This sequence comes from Nannospalax galili, assembly GCF_000622305.1. Lineage (NCBI taxonomy): Eukaryota > Metazoa > Chordata > Mammalia > Rodentia > Spalacidae > Nannospalax > Nannospalax galili. The sequence continues at coordinate 274,366 of NW_008338108.1, forward strand.
ACCTAGCCTGGGCCACTGTGGGAACTGGGATTGTTAGAAGTCTCATGTACCTCTGGGTTGTTAAATGTTGGGATTAGGGTTGAGTTTCATTGTCTGGGTATATGGCCAAGAAAGATAGTGATAGGTGCACAAAATCAGGCCCCTCAGAACAGCTTTGTTTTGGTGGTGGTGGTAGTTTTGACCTGTAGTCCTTACTTAGGTTTGTGTAAAAATAGAAAATAATGGGCTGGAGAGATGGTTTAGTGGTTAAAAGCACTGACTGCTCTTGCAGAGGACCTGGGTTCAATTCCCAGCACCCACATGATGGCTGCAAACCATCCTTAACTCCAGTTCCAGGGGAATCCCACATCCTCTTCTGACCTCTGTGGCATTGCACGACACGGGTACACTCACATACATGCAGGCAATACACTCATACACACATAATTTTTTTTAAAGTAGAAAATGTACATTTCAGAAAATAACGTGCATCTCTTTAAGTGGGTATGCTCGTGTGGATTGTAATCTGTCATTTTATAAAAGTTCCTCTTTTTTATTCATAGATATAATACTTTGCCAAGCAGAAGAACTCTGAAAAATTCAAGATTAGTGAGTAAGAAAGATGACGTTCACGTCTGTATCATGTGTTTACGAGCCATCATGAATTACCAGGTATGTGTTTGCTTCAGTCCTTTAAAAGATTTTGAAGTAGTCAGACTCAGAAAGACACAGATCTTGGTTCTTAAAAAATCTGCTTAAAGATTATGATTTCAAGAGATTCTATTCAAAAAGTCCTGGTTTATTCTAGTGCTCAAGATTTAATTCACTGACTTCATATTTTAGTTAGTATTTATAATTGATCGTCTGTTAGTATTATAATTTATATATGGAATGTAAGCCTCTAGATGGAAGCAATAATGAACAGCTTTAGAACACCAGGAATGAGGGACCTGGTACACTGGGTTATGTAGTGATCAAGCAAGAAGTTATTGTCATTGCCTATGGAGTCCATGGTCTCTAACTTCTACAAGAAGAACCTGGAATACCAATAAAAGTGCACATTTCTTCACCAAGTGGTTGTGGGGCAGGTTGACCAGTCCAAGAAACAGTGTAGCATGTGCATTGGGTTAGCCCTATAACACAGTGGAATATGAGAGCCTGCAGTGTCTAGGGGGAACCACCAGAGTCATAGGTATAGATAAGGGTATAGAGCAGGGTAAAATTTAGAAAAAAAATTGGATTCAGTATAAAAATTGGATTTCCAGGTGGAAGGGCCAAGAAGAAAGTCATAGGTATAGATAAGTCGAGCAGGGTAAATTTTAGAAAAAAAATTGGATTCAGTATAAAAATTAGATTTCCAGGTTGGAAGGGCCAAGAAGAAAGTCATAGGTATAGATAAGTCAAGCAGGGTAAATTTTAGAAAAAAAATTGGATTCAGTATAAAAATTGGATTTCCAGGTTGGAAGGGCCAAGAAGAAATGAAGACGAGATACAAAGGTCAAGGTTCTCTGTTAGCATTTCAGATCTAGTGTAGGAATACTAAATGGAATTTAGGAAGCATGCTTTGTTCTTTTTTCCAACCAATTAAACTTTTCTTCATCTGACAGAGGCTACTTCATGAATATCGTGAATACAATATTAAGTGCCGCAAATTTCCTTTCCAGAGAGGGTAAACAGATGACAAGGCAATACATTGGTAAAATGTGTAGCATTCTAAATCCTAAGGATGATGAAAGAAAGGAAGCCAACACTTACACAGTACACTCTGCAGGTCTGGTATTTTTATGCCTGTGAATTCATGTAAACCTCGTAACATCCCTGGGAGACTGGTAGCATTCTTACCATTTTACTTGTGAGGAACATGAGACATAGAGAAGCTAAGTGATTTCCCACAGTATATGGCTAATAAGTTGCAGAGATAATATTTGAATCCAGGAAAGCTTTGAATCCAGAGAACTATTTCTAAATACTACTGAAAAAGTAATCAGAAACAGGAATGGAAGTACCAAAAATATATATGCAGTTTTAAATTGGCCAGCTAGGATCATGCATTGAGAATATAACATTTATTAAAAGTAAATGAAAACCAGTAGGCAGAGGAAAGGACATTAGGGAAATAAAACTCTAGCAGAGGAAAGGCAAGTGAAATGCCAGGGCCCTGAGGCAGGAATGTCTGCCCAAGCAGAAAAAAGAAGCCTGGTGACTGGATGAGAAGGAGTAAGGAAAAGAGAAGGTGAAAGCAGAACTAACAGGGATCATGTGGAACTTTATAGGTCAGCGAAAGACATGGTTTTGTTGTGAATGCGGATAGCAGGGAAGTGAGAAGGTATGGCTGGACACAGGCTGTGGAGCCAAGCCAGGGCTTTGTTACTGTTATTTAAGATACAGGCATATTGCACAATATATTTATGGTAATGAACTAAGAGAAAGAAAAATGAGGCTTGGTGGAATTTGCAGAACCTTTTTTTTTTTTTAAAAAAAAAAAAAGTCATTCTACTATTTAACCCTGGCTGGCTAGAACTTGCTATATAGACCAGGCTGGCCTGGGACACACAGATCCACCTGCCTCTGCCTCCTGAGAGCTAGGAGTAAAGGAATGTGCCACC
>NW_008338108.1:277652-317844 GCF_000622305.1 Nannospalax galili
CCCACCCCCCCAAAAAAGATTTTTGAAACAGGATCTGATGTAGCCAAGCTGGCTTTGAATTTCTAATCCTCCTGCCTGTACCCCCTAAGTGCTGAGATTACAGCCTTTATGCCCCATTTATATTACTGTTCATCAGTAGATGAGAAGGAATGCGATCAAGGACTCAAGTGGAGGGACTAGTCTTAGATTGGAGCATAGAAGAATTTCTCTCTGAGAAGCAACGAGGAGTTGAGGCCATATCTGTGCCTGTGGACTCACTGGGCTAATCCTCCTGCCTGTACCCCCTAAGTGCTGAGATTACAGCCTTTATGCCCCATTTATATTACTGTTCATCAGTAGATGAGAAGGAATGCGATCAAGGACTCAAGTGGAGGGACTAGTCTTAGATTGGAGCATAGAAGAATTTCTCTCTGAGAAGCAACGAGGAGTTGAGGCCATATCTGTGCCTGTGGACTCACTGGGAAGTTTTGTTTTAGTTTGTTTTTTGGACACAGTGGCTAACCTCTAATATGTGATTGTTTTGCGACAGCCTTCAAAAAGGTGGATTTTTTTTCCTCTTATTTTTGATTGCATATCAGTTTAGGAGGGTGAAGAGCTAAACTGTATAGATGAGACCGTAGTTTTTTAGCTTGGCAGAATACAGATTCTTGAAGGTATTAGGGACTGGCTTGCTTTTCTGGAGGATGAGGAAGCATGCCTCAGAATGGCCATTGCCTAGGGAGGTGCCTAGAGGCTGGGGACTATCAACTCCAGCTACATGAATTCCAAGTTGCTTGAAAAAAAATAGATTTCCTGACTTTGTCTTTGAGATGCAGAGTAAATTGACTTGCATAGATCTCAGGGATTCAGAGTGGGCTTTTTGGTTTGTTTAGTCTTCAAAATGATTTAATATGAACACAGTTTTCAATCACTAAAATAGAGTCTTTTTACTATTTTAATAAAGAAAAACACATAGTTCATTCATAAATAATGGTAAGATGTCTTTGATCAAAAGGCCCTTGGGTAATGACATTATTTCTGAAATTTTTGAAACAAAGTGTGTTCTGACACTGTGTAAGCGACACAGCTTCATTTATCAAGATAGGAGTTATATGAGGAAAACTTATCAGTGGGTTTGTTTTGTTTTTCTTTTGTTTCTTTGGCAGTGCTAAAGATTTTACTCAGGTCTCAGTCATAAGAGACAAGGATTCCACAGTATAAGGGTTTGTTTTATAAATAATATTGAAACAACCTTCCTAATGCTTTTCTTTTTTCCCCCCTCTCTCATTTCAGTATGGTTTCAATATGGTCATGTCTCACCCACATGCTGTCAATGAGATCGCACTAAGCCTGAACAACAAGAATCCCAGGTAAGTGTCTTGTGTAATATACAAGTCTAAATCTTACCAGCAAAACAGAGAACTAGTGAAAATTTACCCCATTTAGAGTTTTGAAACTGCCAAGTATGACTTCCTGAAAGAAGTCTGGCTATAAACCCCTTGGTTGTGTAGAGCTTTCCCTTTCAGCTAGCTACATTCCTGTAGGGGGCAGAGGGGAATGCTTGGTGAGACTCCAGGTCTTAGCTGCCCTCTTTAAGCTTTCATTTACTTCTCATTGTCTTTGCTTCAAAATTTGATGGGTAAGATAGGTTGCAAGCTTGCCCAGAAGAGCCTTGATGAAGATTTAACTATACTAGTTAAAATGAAAACTGACCAAATCCACATACCCTTATTTATACTTCTTGCTGTGTTTACATGTGTAGCCTAGTTACCTAATAGAAAAGGAAATGCAGATAACTGTGCATGCATTCCTCCATGTTACATTTACTTTCTATGAAGGCCAGTACCATATATTGTCACTTCACTTATCATTGTTTTTTAATTACTTTAATATGTTTTATATTCTGGTGATTTCTGTGTTTTCAGTTGTGTAAGTCCCTCTCATCAGATACCTTCCTATAAACTGAATTACTTGATCACTGTTAATTCACCTAAAAAAATCTGATCACAAATTAGATCTTTCAATTTGAAGTATAATACAAACTATAAGTCCTATTTAAATACTATTTTTCTTTTAATGTCCCCTGATTAACCCTTCCTCAGTATTGTGATTGCTTCTGAAGTTTACTAAAATTCACAGTAGTCATGCTTCGTTGCCCATACCTTCTACTCAAGGAAGTCATTATTCATTTTTCTTAAAACAATCCACATTGTGGAGTATCAGAACGGTCTTTGTTAGGATGTTGGCAGTAGTTTCTATTCCAGAATAAAGATGAAATACTAAGGCAGTCTTATGATGAGGAAACAATGCTGTTTCTTTCTTCACATTTTATTTTCAAGCTTTGAATGCATCTCTAGCTGCTTCCAAAACTATTTCAGATTGAGTTTTATTTTCTTGACTCAGAGAAAATATTTTTGTATTAATACAGCAATAATCTAGCTCCTTACTGATCTCCTACATAGGAAGAAGAAACACTAGAGACTTGTAGAATTTTGTGTCACTATTCCACTTGTATCACCATGTGGAATTTTTATGACTCCATTTGCAAATGAGCAGACTTGAATTACAAAACATCAATTTCAGTTGATTTTTTAATTTTATCATATTACACTTTTTTACTCTAAAATTAGAGAATTTAACCAGTACTTTTTCTGTATATTCCTAAGATTATTTTTGTTTTACCTCATCAGCAGGACATTTCACCTGTATTCTATGTGATGATTTGGCTGACTAAATTAGTTTTCATTAGTAAATCATTTATAATTTGAGGGTGGGAAGCACTGTCTTAGTTTCCTTTCCTGTTGCTGCAGTAAAATACCCTGAAAAAAGCACCTTTAGGGAGAGAGGATTTTTTTGTCTCACAATTTCAGGTTATAGTCCATCATTATAGTGAGTCAGGGTGGCAGGAACTTGAAACAACTGATCACATCACATCACATTTACAGAAAAGAACAGTGAGTTCATGCATGCATGCTAGTTCTCAGCTTACTTTCTCCACTCTAATACATGCCAGGTGTCCCTGCCTGGGGAATGATGTCACCCACAGTGGGCAGATCTTCCCACTTCAATTAACTTAAGATGATCCCCCACAGGCCAGCCTAATCTAGACAGTCCCTCATTGAAACTCCCTTCCCAGGTGGTTCTAGATTGTGTAAATTGACAAAACTAACCACCACATAGGCTTTCCACATTCACTACAAATTACGTATTTAGAAATCAGGAAGGTTTAAAAATGTGTTCTGTACACATGTGCAGACATCTAAGTGTTAATAGCATTAAAAATGTAGGAAACAGCAGATTTTAAAATGAAGTGGAGATCTTCTTTAAAGGGTAAAACTCATTCAATTTTATTATCTTTCATGGTTTATACTGAGTTCAATATTGTATGACTGTATTAATTCAACTGTGGACCTAAAAATTTACAGCCACTTTTGAAAGAGTGTATCCTTGCTCTGGAGTGTGTTACTGAATATGTTAAAACTGTAATGAAATGCTTTGTCTAATCATGTGGTTATTAAATTTAAAAGAATTAAAAAATAATAATTCTTCAAAGCATAAAAATTTGCTTCTTAATAATTTACAGATGTGAAAAACATTACCACTGAAATCTGCCTGATGACTTTATATCCATGCTCAGATGCCAAGGATCTCAGAAAGTAACTGACTGTGACTAGTAATAATCAGATATATAGAGATTAGAAATGCAAGTGCAAACATCTTACTGTTAATTGAATTAAAAATGAATTTTTCGCTGGGCATGGTGGTGCATGCCTTTAATCCCAGCACTCGGGAGACAGAGGCAGGCAGATATCTGAGTTTGAGGCCGGCCTGGTCTACATAGTGAGTTCTAGGACAGCTGGGGCTACAGGGAGACCCTGTCTCAGAAAAAAAAAAAAAAAAAAAAAGAATTTTTCTGTAGGAAACTGTATTTTAGTAATGAAATGGAAATCTTTTTTAAAGGTTAAAACCTCACTTAATTTTTTATCTTATAGGGTTTATACTGAGTACAAAATATTGTATAACTATTAATTCAACTGTAAACCTAAAAATTTACAGCCAATTTTGAAAGAGGTGCATCTTAGCTCTGGAAATTGTTATTGAATTTGTCAATGCTGTTGTAATGAAATACTTCTTCTAATTATATGGTTATTAAATAAGTAATTTTTAAAAAATGTGCTTAGTGTAACTGTCCTTTAGTTAATGAAGGTTTAAGAAGTGCCCAGACCAAGACTTTATTCTTATCTGATCCATTTTAGAAGGAGCTGCTAAGTCATCGTGTCTCTCTTAGTGATTTCAGTGATTTATGTTTTACTTTTTTCTTTTTGTTTTGACAGAACAAAAGCTCTTGTCTTAGAGCTCTTGGCAGCTGTTTGTCTTGTCAGAGGCGGGCATGAAATAATTTTATCAGCTTTTGATAACTTCAAGGAGGTAGGACGCACAGTAGTTTTGATAATGTACTCACACAAACATCTCATGTTTGGACATCTTTGAATGGAGTGATTTACCTTTTCATTGGTTCTAGGACTAAAGAGTATAATAGCTAATTTTCCAAGGCATTCCTAAGAGTGAAGCAGTGATCTTAATATGGATTGAACTTTCTTTGGGTGTCCCACTTCCGTCATAAATTCAAAATTCAATATTGTTTGCAGTACTTATTTTCCTTAAGCGGACAAGGAAACAGTTTGAAAACAGGTTTCATTACACATACGTCATTTTTATTAAGGCTTATACAATGCACTTATCAGTAAATTTTATGAACTCCTTCCTCATAGGTTCTTCTCCCATGTCCTATTTGTTGTCATTGCTTTGCTGGATATTATGAAAAACCTATCAAATAAAATATAGATGCCCATTTTAGGACTTTGTAGTCTTAAGTGGTGGTGTCACAAATAAATAAAAAGGAAAAAAATAAATACAGCGTAGTGTAGTGGTATAACATTTAATCCCAACACTAGGGAGGTGGATGCAGAAAGAAGCCTTGGCTGCATATTGAGTTCCAGGCCTGTCTGAGCTACATGAGATCCTGTCAAAAGAGAAACAACAACAACAGCACCAAACCCCAGAAAAACAATGGACATGTGTAGTTGAAAATAGAGACTGAGGGCTAGAGAGTGACTCTGTGGTAGGGCACTTGCCTAGCATGCACAAGGCCCTGAGTTTAATTTCTTGCATCAGTGGGAGGGAAGGAGAGAGGGAGAATGATCACAAAAGAGACTATTGGAAGTAGGTAATGTGATACTACTGATTCTGCTACAGAATAACCAAGAAAACTGACTGAGATAGTGGCCAGTTTCCCTTGGGGTGGTAGGCAGTACTGCATGGCCAAGCAGGCTGCCTCTATGGTTCTCCTGTATATGCTTCACATCTCAGGACAGTTTTAGGAGGGAAATTGCATAGTTCTGGGAGAATGGTGAAGGCACTTGGAGCCTCAGGTTCTGATAGGACCCTTAGTCAAGTTATGCCTTAGCCTGGCAACACTACTTAATTCCAAATATTTCTAGATTAAGACTCAAGCCAAACTGACTTAAAGTCCAGTTTCCTGAGGAGCTTAAAGGCGCTTTGCCATCTTTGCTGAAAGCTTCTAGAGTAGGATCCATATGTGTTTCCTGAGCACCTGCTTTTTGTGTGCTGCCATAGCAGCAGCACACAAATCTTCAATGGTTCAGTTTCATAGAAGAATTAAGTTTCATAGACAAAATAAGAATTAAGTGCCTGATGTATCCATGACTACATAGGTAGGTCAGTGGCTGAGCCTGGTCAAGATTTGTTGTCCTAATTCTGAACTTCCATGAAACTACACTAAAGCTTGGGTTCAGATGCTTGTGAATCTCATGAGGGAAATAAATGAAATGCTGAAAAGCTATCCTCTGTACTGCCGAAAAAGATCAATCATGCCATAGACCTGTCATGAATGGGGAACTTTGAACCCATGAAGGGGGCGGGGGTGTACACTGCTTCCTCTGTCACCTGTCATGGCTGAGGAGCTTTGAGCATCTGAACAGGGGGTTCACACTTCTGTTGTATTGCTACCCTTCCCAGAAGCCAGTGCTTAATGATTCTGAACATATCTGTGTTGTTAATGCCAACCATGGCGTGAACCAAATATTGTCTTTTTTTTTTAACTTACAGTGTCTCAGTGACAGTGAAATATATTTAAGTTCTAATAGAATGATGTATAACAGGGAATCTTTAAATTCATATTCTGGCTTCCAAAACAGACTTCACAGGGGGTTGAAGAGATCGCTCAGAGGTTAAGAGTACTCACTGTTCTTGCAGAGGACATGGGTTCAGTTCCCAGCACCCACATGACAGCTCATAACCATCTGTAACTCCAGTTCCAGGGGATGCCCTTGTCTGGCCTCCACAGGCACCAGACTTATATATGGTACACATATATACATGCAGGCAAAACACTCACATAAAATATAAGTAAATCCTTTTAGAAAAATTAAAAAAGAACAAAATAGACTTCAGAGACAAGAATGTATAAATGCTTATATGTGAATCTTTATGTACATATTGTGTAAATAGATAATTTTACATTTACAAATAAGGATATGTATTTGGGTGGATGGGTTTAAAATGCAAGATAAATAGCATATGTTGATTATATAATCACTAAATCCTTATCATTAGGTCTTCTTTGAAAATATCATATGCCATATTTCAAATCATACTGAGATCACATGCCATGTCCTATCTACACCGAAACACTTACTGTGCATTTATCTGTGACCCTAGTTATAATATACCTTATAACCTATAATATAACAACCATCTGATTATACATGTAATCCAAATTATGTATTAAAAATTGTATAGAATCAGAAGTAAAGCTAGTAATTTAAGGGATGCTTTGGTTTTGTTTTCTCATAGTTATCATAGAAGGTACACAAATATATACAGGAGTGAGTCTGAACTTCCCATGTCTAGAATTTCTGTGTTACACTGATGTGTGTTTTAGCCATTTAGAGGATTGTATGTGTTTAGTTGAAGAAAAAAGAACTCCTGCTAAAGTTAATAACTGTCTGGTAGTAATGAAATCTAAATCAATTAAGACAAGAGTTTTGTTTGTTTCTTTTTAAGAAAGATAGGAACTTATAATGTGGCCCTGGCTGGCCTGGAACAGGGTATGTAGATAAGGCTAGCCTTGAACTCACAAAGATCAGCCTGCCTCTGCCTCCCTAGTGCTGGGCTTAAAGGCATGTCCCACCACCCCCAGCATGACTTGAGAGTTTTTAAAGCTATAACAAATGCAGCCTTGTTTCTACAACTTGTCCTAAGTTATAGCAGTTTAGGTTCTAGTTTTCTCTGACCTGGGCCTTTGCATCTGAGAGACTGGGTCCATGTGGTCAAGCATCAAGGACAGTTGTGTGCTCTTTGCCTATATTCACCTGAGTTGCAGCATCCATGTTGATTGTCAAAGCCAAAGAATTACCCTAATTACTCTGTGAATGGGGACAAGGCAGTAGCATGTTTCTGAGAAACTGGGTTCTTAGTAAGTTTGAAGGAACTTTTAACACTATATTGATCCAGTTTTGGAGTAGAAAAAAATGTTACTTGTGTTGATCTTATTTTAACAAACTAGAATGCCACTCAGCTCAAGGTCTTGTAAACCTCTTTCTTCTTCTCTTCTCCTCCTATCTTTATAAGTGAATTATTATTAGGTATTGTTTATTATCATAGTAAGGATGTTTTCTTTAGTCTTTTTAGCCAAAAATGTTAATGGAGCTAATGCTTTATGAACTATCATCTCTGTGTTGAAGGATGCTTGGGCAGGGTTTTGGTCAATGGATAATACCCATGGAAATACTCATGGCTGAAAAGAATGCCATATTCAGGTATCAGGATCCCAGGGCGTAGGACCGGAGGAACACTTCCCTTGTAGAAGGTGGCTTTTAAAGCTTTTTGTCCCTTTTAAGAGAAGGAAGAAATGTTCCTGTTTGTATTGGGAGGGAGGAGTGGAATGAAGTGATGTGTTTTGAGTAGCCAACAGACCTTTTGGGCTTTGGTCACTTTTAGAGCCCAAGAGTAAAGACTGCACAGTCCAGCAGCAGATGCTCAAAGGGAAAGTAGAGACTACTCACTCTCAATATGTGGGAGGAATTATCCCCTGACCCTCGAGCCAACAAGTTTATTCTATCTAATTTGTCCAGCCCTAAAAATTAACTCAAATGTAAAATGAAGCAAAATGTTTTTGACTCTTGATAGATTTTTATATAAGATTACTTCTTTTTCTAATGTTTCAGTTAATATTATGGCTATCAACAAGGTCATTCTGATTTTTCTAAAGTTTAAATTTTTTATTTGTGTGTGTGTGTGTGTGTGTGTGTGTCTTCAAGTGCACTCATACGATGGTGCACATATGGAGGTCAGGGGCCAGCCTTCAAAAGTCTGTTCTCTCCTTCTACCTTGGGTTCTAGCTATCAACCTCGGGTCATCAGGCTTTCATGGTCAGCTTTTGCTGACCCTCATTCTGTTTTCAAAGGAGTCTTGCCATGAGTGTTCCAATATCTGAAGTGTGTGTTTTAGGAATTGAGGGAGGGGAGGTACGGAGCTTAATAGTATCTTATGGTGGGAAGGAGGTTTACCTAATTCCTTGTCTACTATGATGAGATTGGGACTAAGGCTACTGCCACAGAGCAAGCACATACGTCGTCTCAGTGTATATCATGGCAAGTGAGTTTTAATGCTATAACTTCAGATGGCTGCTGGCAATATGTGTGATTTCTGCTTTCCCTTAAAACAGGAGTGTGAATTGATGAAGACTAGATCATGAAGGGGCTAATGTTGTACTCTTTGAATATTTTTTTAAGAACAATTAAATAAAGGAAATTAGCACATCTGGTTTGGGCGTTGAAGCATCTCCTCATGAAAAATGTATGCTCTTGAAATGAGGGCCAGAGTGAGAACAGGGAGCTGTTTGTTTTTCCTCATTGTCTCTCTTAGACATGTGGAAGGACATATAGCCATCTTCTTAAAGTTCAGTCTTAGTTGATGGCTGAATATGTTTTTGAGCATTGTGTCTATCAGACAAAAAGAAATACTTTTGGAAGGCAAAGCCTACTGTTTGGTGTTTGTATTAATTTGGGTGTATTTGTAACATACCTAGGAGAGGGTGGACTGGAAAGAGGTCAAGGAATGCTCAGACGTGACAAGGAACAGAGAACAGGGTTAGAAAACAGACAGGCATTCCTAATGTTGCCAGCTTCTGGATGTGCCTTTGAGTTGAGCCACCCCTAAGCCCTGTTTGCCTGCTTTTTTTCCCCCTCTCAGGCATCATGGACCTTGCCTAGCAAGTTAACAAAACCATGCCTACTGTGAAGGACCTCAACCAGCCCTCACTGTAGATTTATAGAGTCTAATCCAGTTTCCTATAAGTTTTCAGCCTAGAACTTGTTCTCAACTTTTCCCTTAACCTTGTAGCTTTTCCTCCATTATATTTTTGGGTATCATTGAGAAATTCCTTTACTTATAAAAAGCACTTCCAAAATGTCCAGAATATGCTCCCACTTGAAGTCACAGAGAAAAAGTACAGAGGCCACTGGGCTCTGCAGTGGAACACCCTACAATGATATAACACAAGGGTTTTGAGCCACCAGCTTCCCCAAGGCTGCTGGGAGGTCTCCTTGGACTTCCTGATTCCAGGTTGATTATAACTGTTCTTGTCTGCTTTGATAATGACAACATCTGGCTTGAGCAAAAAAGCCCTAGTCTGGTTAGTGAAAGCCCTACCCCCTCCCACTTCTGCCTTTCCAGTGTAGAAACACAGAGCTTTCTGAAATGAGTCACTCAGGCCACCAGCTTTCTTGTATACAATACTCTTGGCAGTAGCTATTTTTTTTTTTTTTCCATCCAGTTGCTAGAATGCTTCCTAAGAAGGTCGATATGGGTTAACTACTGGGCATCTGAGAACATTCATGCTATGCATTATTAAGTTGATTTAAGAAAGCCTTTCAAGTCTTATTCACAGTGGTCTAAACTGGACAAGAAGAACAGATATTTTGGTGTCTTTCCAGAATCCCTCTGAGTTTAATCTCATCAACTTCTTTAGTATTTGAAGGCATAGGGTTATAAATCCAGCATGGGCCATCCAGATAACTCTGTAAGTGCTGGCAGTTTCAATGAAGAAGGAAGAGTACTTCTTAATTCTCGTCATAGGAGCCATAGTCCAAAAAGTGTGTATGCATTTCATCATACCAGGCTAGAACCAGATTATCTTACTCATCAGAACACCTCTGGCTGGTTTGTCCTCTTGAATTCAGGGAGCAAAGTCCTAAACAGTTTTAACTGTATATATTTTTGTCTGTTAACTCTTGTGGGTTTTGTCTATGGGTAATGTAGTACCCTAAAGGTAGTTTTACTAAACTCATGTGTTCTTCATGTCAGGATTCAGGCTGGAATGGCTGAGACTGAATTTGCTTTGTTGTATCTAGGGTCTCTCAGGGAAGAAACAATTGACTAGGGGCAGGAATTCACTGGGAGCCTTCTTCAGTAAGGCATCTAGTTTGAGGTCTTTGATGTCTTGAAGGCTGAACTCTACTGAGATTATCTACCTGTCCTGTGTAGAAAAGGACTGTCCTGCTCAAGGTCTGGGAGTTTTCTTATCATGGTTTCTGGCTTCCAAGAGAGTGCTCCAGGGAAGAGCACTGAGAGAGCAAACACTCAAAGAGACAGAGGCATAGAAATCACTTTTGTATTCTGTTGCTTACCAGTGGCTCCTCAGGCCAACCCAGATCCAATAGGAAGACAGTGGCTTCATTGGAGTATCTAGGTCACATTGCAGAAAAGCCGACAAGAGAGGGACAGTTGAACATCTTTAGAAAATAGTTTATACTGTAGAGAGACAGAACCAAGAAAAATGTATGCACATGTATATTTATAACATATGTTATAAAAGGAGATTTATTGGATTAGCTGACATGGTTGGGGCTGGGTAGTCCGGTAGTGAGTGACTGCCCACTGAAGAAGCAGAGAACCTGGTAGCTACAAGTCTGTGAAGCTGAATGCTTCAGGAGTTCCAAACTATGCTGGGGTCTAGAGTTCCCTGGAGAGCTGCTGGAGTTGAATCCACACTGAAAGGCCAAAGAAGGTGGAGTCTGGTGTCAGTGAATGATGGTAGCAGCCACACATGCACTCACACAGAAAGGACGGTGCTTGCACACGTTTTAGTTTTTTTTTCTAATTTTTCCTTTCCACTCTTTAGCATATTGCACAGTGTCACCCACATTTACGATGAGTGTTCCCAGCTCAGTTCTTCCCACAAGTCAGTCCTCTCTGCAAACACCTCCAATGACACATCCATTGTTGGACCTTTACTAGGCCTATGCATTTTTCAGTCCAGGCAAGTTGACAGTCAGTGCTAGCCATCATGTGGATATTACTAGCTGTATGAGAATTACCTGTGTATTTATAGTTGCTTCTCCCTTTCTTCTCTTCATTCCACTCAATACTTCATTTTTCTTCATAACAAAGTTTTATAAACTTTCTGATTGCAGCTAGAACTGATGGTTACTGCTTCTTTCAAGTGAATGATTTTTGTGATTCTTCCTGAAGGACAAAGGAAGCATTGATCTAGGTTTCCCCAGTTTATTTCCTAGTAATGACCTAATTATTATCATCAATGTCTTTGTCCTTGAATAATGAAGTGAACACTGGTGGCCTCTGATTATTAAAGGGTAAAGTCTTGCTAACTTACTGAAAAAACACTCAACTTGAGTGATAATCTGTTTGTCAGCAACATCAGTAAACACTGGAAATTTAAAAACTAAACCATAAGACCTGTAAAAAGGGAGCCTATAAGCCAGTTGAAGAAGCAATGTTTTTTCTTTTTGCCATACTAGGCTCTGGAAAGGTAAGTGGAGAATAGTGCTGACCAAGAAGAATAGCTGATCAAGACTCTGTGTGTGTGTGTGTGTGTGTGTGTGTGTGTGTCTGTGTGTCTGTGTGTCTGTCTGTGTGTCTGTCTGTCTGTCTTGGATAGATGGGTCAGAAGAGTACTCAAGGTACCTGACATTAGGATGAATGATAATTAGTCTCCCCTCCCCTCCCCTCCCCATGTGTGTTTTTGTTTTTTGAATTCTATATTCCTTGGCTCATGTCCTTCTTTCATCTGTGAACCCAACAACATAGAATCTCATCTATGTCTGTTTCTTTTATCATGTCACTGTTTTTCTGATTCTTGGACTTCCTTATGGAACCTTGTGAAACACTGAGCAATCTCCTGGTCTCAAACTCCTTAACTTAATCACATCTGTGCGGCCCTTTGTACTACAGAAGGTAACACAATCACAGTACCAGGGGTCAGAACCTTGATGCAAGGAGTACTATCATTTTGCCTAGCACAGTAAGTAAAGAGAACTAAGGATGGCATTTTGTATCAAGGTGATCTTTTATTATTTTATCATTTTTATTATTTTATGATGTATGAGTATATTGCCTGCATGTATATAAGTGCACCTGTGTTGTGCAGTGCATGAGGGTCTGAGACGAGGGCATTGAATCCCTTGGAACTGGAGTTACGGATGATTGTTTTCTGCCATGTGGGTGCTGGGATTTGAACTCAGGTCCTCTGCAAGAGCAATCAATGCTCTTAATTGCTGAACTCTCTCACCAGCCCCTCAAGGTAATCTTTTAATAAAGTTTCAAGGACTTGGGTTTTCCCTGAATCTGAATCTTCACTCTTAAAGTACACCAGACACAAGAAGAGAATGTTGGGATTGAAAATTGGAGGATATCATCAAAGATATGTTCCTTTTGACACAATCTTCATGTTGCCACGGGGTCTCAAATAGCAAGGAACAGCAGAGGAAGTGTGGGCCCCACTCACTGGCTGTTTAAACAAGCTCTGTTAAATAAGAGTAAGAAATTCCTCTTGGTTTGGGGCAGAAAGCCAGTTGGCAGAGGGCCCAGCATGAGGTTGCTCTGGTGGGGTAAGGTGTGGGTTTGCATCTGTGGTTTGTTTCAGAATATTTACCATTGATGTTTCTGAGTCCTTGGGTTGTTTCCTTCACTGATAGCCTGTTGCTGTCTGAAATCACTTCTAACATCTGCAGGACCTTCTTTCTTTGTGAACCTGAGAGCTCTAAAAGAGAAAGCACAAGAATATAAAGATGCGGAGAGACAGCCAGTTATTGATACTTTGCTGTTCACCCTAACTTGAATGGAAACTCCCCTTCCCTGCCTGAGCAGAGTTTTATTCAAAGAGAAACTTCACTCTATTTTAAATATAGCAGTCATTTAAGAAATACAGTGCTGCTTCCTTGTATTTTTATTAGTATAAAAAAAAATCCTTCCTTGAGCCTTTCCCTTTTGGCAACTGTAGAGCAGTTGGTATGTGTGTCTTCATTTCCTGTTCTTGGAAGAAAAGAGTGCCCTGAGGGAAGGCAGTGAGAGCTGTGTGCTACACAGTGTGACTCAGGGTCAGGTGCTGATCCCCAAGCCTGTAGTGTTCCCTGGCTGTAAAGGACATAAGGACCATGTGAAGTGCTGTGTGTGGATTGGAAAGTTAAAATCAAAGCAATAGGTTTGACAATATCAACTCCAGGAAACATTAGAATGGAGGTTCTTAGCTTTGTCGGGATTTTGTAGCCATTCTTACACTGATTTTTACAGAGTCATGTTAAAAGTCTGTTTTCAGACCACCTTGTTTTCTTCTTCTGTGTCTTTAGTTTTCTTTCTTCTTCAATCCCTCCAAACTTGTATAGTAAATGTACTTTAAAAATATCTGCCTTGTTGCCAGGTGTGCTGGTAATTCTAGCCCTGTTAAGATGGAAGCAGGGCAAGGTCATCCTTGGCCTCATTAGTGTTGAAGCCAGCCTGGACTACTTTAAACCTTGTCTCAAAAGAAAATAAAATCTCTGTCTTGAGACTTAGTATTTCAGATTCATTCTAGTTGATTTTAAAAGTAGTTTTATATTATGTGAAAATAGAAACATTTTTTAAAAAATCATTGATTTATAGGTTATAGGTTATTTTAATGATTTGAAAGTCCAGTGCTAAGGGTTAGACACATGGCTGCTTTCAGGTTCACTCATAGCTGCTAGGATAGCTCTGAGATGCTACATATGCTATCTTGGGAAGAAGGGTTGGAAAAAATCATATTTGTGTGTATTTATGTATACATGTGGATACTGTGAGTAGTTGCATAAAGATAGGTAGTGTGTACAGCAATAGCCCTTAAAGGAAACAAATGAAAAGATTCACAGTCACAGTGGGGGGCTACTGTTGGTGTACTGTCACTTCTGTTGCACTATTAGGTATTTCCCCTATGTATGTGTTAGGTACAGTTTTCTTTTCTAAAGATGCTTGGTTATCTTTTATGTAATATCTCTTTAAAGCTAAATTGATCCTTACCACTGCTTTCCTTGAGGACTACAAAACAAACTCAAAGTTCACTGAAACTTGTAGGAAGTTGTTGAGCCAATATATCATTCTCAGCATGGAAGAAGTACAGTTCTTGGAGCCAGACTGGGGAGTTTGACAGAAAATGAAAGGCACAATATATGTACCACAAGTTTCTTTGCCTTGGTAAAGGCAGGTATTTAGGTGAATGTTAAATGTCTAACAAGGTCAGCAATAAGAGAGGGTTTCCAAACTTTAAGAATTTTGCTTCTTTTTTTTTTTCCTTATTATAATTTACCCCCAAATTCTAAGTACTTATTGTACTTGACTTCTAATTAGTGAAGCGCAAATTAAATTTGAATTTGAAACATTTATAAAAATAAACACAGGGGCTGGAGAGATGGCTCAGTGGTTAAGAGCACTGACTGCTGTTGTAGAGGACCTGGGTTCGATTCTCAGCATCCACATGGCAGCTATGAACCATCCTTAACTCCGGTTCCTGGGGAATCCGAAGCCCTCTTCTGACCTCCATGGCATTGCACGACACAGGTGCACTCATACATGCAGGCCATATACTCGTACACATAAAAAATAATAATAAATAAATTTCTTTTTTGTCTTTTTGAGACAGGGTCGGTCTCCTTGTAGTCCCAGCTGACCTGAACTCACTATGTAGACCAGGCTGGCCTTGAACTCACAACAATCTGCCTGCCTCTGCCTCCCAGGTGCTGGGATTAAAGGTGTGCACCACCACGCCCAGCTAAATAAAGTATTTTTTAAAAACATAAGCACATTTTTATATATGTGCAGTCCATGGTTAATATGTACAGGTTTCATGGTTTCTTTTATACTAATGAATAGTAGTTTTCTGAAAAGCACAGTTCATGAGTATATTCCATCTATCATGTTGGAAGCATTAGTAAATCTGTTATGTATATGAAAAAGCCATATACACAGCTAGAGATAGAGAAACTACTATTAATGTTTTCTTTAGTAAATATTTGGTGATATGTTGTTTATTTAATGCCAACAGGACTAATGCAGATTATTTTGTGAATTCTCAGGAGTATATTCCATCTATCATGTTGGAAGCATTAGTAAATCTGTTATGTATATGAAAAAGCCATATACACAGCTAGAGATAGAGAAACTACTATTAATGTTTTCTTTAGTAAATATTTGGTGATATGTTGTTTATTTAATGCCAACAGGACTAATGCAGATTATTTTGTGAATTCTCAGGAGTATATTCCATCTATCATGTTGGAAGCATTAGTAAATCTGTTATGTATATGAAAAAGCCATATACACAGCTAGAGATAGAGAAACTACTATTAATGTTTTCTTTAGTAAATATTTGGTGATATGTTGTTTATTTAATGCCAACAGGACTAATACAGATTATTTTGTGAATTCTCAGGTATATCCTACAAGGTAGATAGTATTAAGGAGGGAATGGTTCATTGTAAATGGGCCTGCTCTCATAAACTTTCTAATTCTAATAAACATCACCTTGGGGATTTTGCCATTCAGCTCCAAGTCTGTGTATAATCTTACACATTATCAGGATCCAAGCACTTTCTACATGTTTGTACATTTTTTTTCTTCACTTTCCCACCAAAAAGCAAACAATAGAAGTGTTTATAGACAAGGTAGATTGGTTATTGGGAGTGTTTTAAAATGCTAGTAAAATTCAGGGTATACTGAGTTGTTTGTAGGGACCCCAAAGAGAGAAGGGGTGGAAGCTCCAGCTAGCTTGGAACTTGCTATGTAGACCAGGCTGGCCTCAAACTCACAGAGATCCACCTGCCTCTGCCTCCCAAGTGCTGGGGTTAAAGGTGTGTGCCACCACACTCGGCTTGAGCAGGATATTAAAAAGACTTGATTTGGTGGAGAAAATTCTAGAAAAAAAGAGATTGGCAATATAAGTCAGAATATATACGCTGGTTCAGGAAAATATCTGAAGCCTCTGTTACACAGAACACAGCCTGACAGGGCTGTGATAAGGGCCTGGAATTTAGTTAGATGGTTCATATACTCTCCCAATTCCATAATTTGTGATCCTGTATGAAGCTTTCTGCATGTCTGCCTGTTTGTGTATGTGTGTGTGTGTTTGCGCGTGCGCACGTACATACGTACATATATAAATCTTTTCATCTGAGAAGAATTAAGTGCTTCCTTAACTGTGTGTGTGGGGGGGAACGTAGGTGGTAAAATAATAGGTGCGTTTATTTACAGAAAACAAAGTTACATGGCTAAAACAAGACGAGTACATATTAACCAAGTTTAAAATAGATCACTGTGACTTTAGACTATGTTTTAGTCAACTTCATTTTACAACAATGAAATATACAAGGCAATTATAGAGAGAAAAGATTTGATTTTACTCATGATTTTGGAAATCCTAGTCCAAGATCAGGTGACCCTTGTTGCTTTAGGTCTCTGTGAGACTAGCCCATCATGGAAGGAATGTGTAGTGGAATGACCTGCTTGCATTGTGAACTTGGAAGCAAAGATAAGAAGGACCAGGGTCCCACATTCCTCTTTGAGGGCTCCCCATTATGAACTAAGGCTCTACCACCAGTCCCTACTTCCTAAAAGTCCAGTGTCTTCTCAGCCTGAGGCCTTTTACACATGCTCCTTTGGTGTGGGGGGGTGGATTTCAACCTCCAGCCTACAGTAGGCTGTTTGATGATTGCTTCCCTAGTTCCCTCTTCTCCCCAAGCTATAGTGGCTGAATTAGTCTCCTGACTCAAATATCATTTAAAAACTTGCCTGTGTGTGAACTGGGCCTGTTGGATGTGTTGTTAGTTCTGTCACTGATGAGGAGCTGTCTGTGAAAACATCGCTGACTTGTGTAGTTGTTGAATGACTGAAGTTCAGAGTCATTATTTAAGCTTTTTTATTCCCAGCTCTCCTGTTATACCCCAGACTCTGCTCTGCCCATCGTAGTTCAACAACCATTCACCACAGTGGGACCTAAGGCTCATACTCAACTTTCTTATTCTGTATATCACTCTGCCAAGTATGTATTCATACTTAATTTCATTCATAATAGAAACATACTCAGAATTAAATGGCCTAGTGGTTCTTGATTTCAGGCCCGCATCCTGAAGCTGAGCTCTTTAACAGCACTTTCCCTTCTGCTCTGCATCACTGGAGGGTGGAATTAACCAGTCACAGTAACATGAGCTGTGGGCTGTTTTGTTTTGGTAGTTTGGTTTTGGCTGTGGAATATGAGGGCTCCTTCCTCACCAGTAATGCACCAGCTACACATGTGGTATTCCAGGTTTACTGGTATACCACCACGAGCAACACTGCATTTCCATTCTGAGGTCGTTTCCAGGAATGGTGTAAAATGAGGCAATGTTATTTTCTGTGCGGTAGGTCTCAGGCTTGATACTAAACCTGGCACAGTAGCACAAGCTTATAATCTAAGCACTTGTGATGTTAGAGGCAGGAGGATCAGAAGTTGAAAGTAATCTTTGGCTGCTTATATAGTTTAAGACTAACCTGGGCTATATCAGACTGTATCAAAAAACAAAACAAAAAACCAAAAAACTGGGAGGCAGAGGCAGGTGGTCTATATAGCAAGTTCCAGGCCAACTGGAGCTGCAGGGAGATCCTCTCTATGTCTCTGTCTGTCTGTCTGTCTCTGTCTCTGTCTCTGTCTCCCCCTCCCACCCCCCCCACCCCCTTGTGGTATATACCTGTACACCCAGCACTTAGGAGACCGAATGAAGTAGTAGAATTTTGCTTGGTGCCAAACTAGATTACCTAGTGAGACTACTTAAAAAATTGCTAAGAACCCCAAAGAACTTTTTTTCTTATTTGTTGAGACAGGGTCTTCCTGTAGCCCCAGCTGGCCTGAAACTCTCTATGTAGATCAGGCTGGCCTTGAACTCACAGAGGTTCGCCTGTCCCTGCCTCCCAAGTGCTGGGATTAAAGGCATGAACCACCATGCCAGGCCCCAAAGAACTTTTTAAGTGCAGTTCCTGTATTGCCATATTATAAAATGCAAAAAAAAAAAAAAAAATTGATGCGCTTACCTCACGAAGTATAATAACCTTATGATATGTTAATGTAGAATGACAAAATGTTTTAAACAGGGTACTTTAGTCATTTCAAGCTTTTTTACAAAATGCCATAGCCTTGGTGGCTAAAGAACAAAAATTATTTTCTCATTAAGTCTATAGACTAAAAACCAAGGTGCAGCACAGCTTGGTTTTGGGAGTGCTCTCTTTCTGGCTCTTACACTGCCACCATCCCTCTGTGTGCTCACATTGCCTCTCCATGTGTGTTCAGGCAGGAAAGATTTCCCTTCTCTTATGGTCCTGTGGGATTGGTACCATCCCCCACTTTATGACTTTAACTTAAAATCTTATCTTAAATCTTTAACTTAAATCTTATCTTAAAATCTTTATCTCTAAATACAGTCAGAGTGAGTATCAGAGCTTTAACTTTCAAATCTGGGGGAGAAACAATTTAGTTTATAAAGTAACATTGTTGGGCCTGGAGAGATGGCTCAGCAGTTAAGAGCCCTGACTGCTCTTGCAGAGGACCAGAATTTGTTTCCCAGTACCCACATGACAGCTAACAATTGTCATAACTCCAGTTCCAGGGGATCTGATGCCCCCTTCTGACCTCTGCGGGCATTGTAAGACATGGTGCACTTACATACATGCAGAAAATACACACATAAAATAAAAAAAAAATTAAGCCCGGCGTGGTGGCACACACCTTTAATCCCAGCACTTGGGAGGCAGAGGCAGGCAGATCTTTGTGAGTTCGAGACCAACCTGGTCTACATAGTGAGTTACAGGACAGCTGGGGCTATAAGGAGACCCTGTCTCAAAAATAAAATAAAATAAAATAAAATGAAATGAAATGAAATGGAATGGAATGGAATGGAATGGAATGGAATGAAAGAAATGAAATGAAATGAAATGAAATGGAATGAAATGAATAAAATAAATAAAATAAAATAAAATAAAGTAAAATAAAATAAAATAAAGTAAAATAAAATAAAATAAAATAAAATAAAATAAAATAAGGGCTCCCACTCTCACAGCCATTACAGTACATTGAGCTCCATAGGGACAGTATTAGGGCAAGTGAGAGCTGCATGGACACTGGGTGACTCTGCGCCTCGCAGAAGAAAACAACTAAATGTAGGCAGAGGAGATCCTAAGAGGCCGAGAGGCAAAATGTCATCATATGCATTCTTTTACAAATTTGTTGGGAGGAGCAGAAGAAGAAGAATCCTGATGCTTCTGTCAGCTTCTCAGAGTTTTCCAAGAAGTGCTCAGTGAGGTGGAAGACCATGTCTGCTAAAGAAGAAGGAAAGTTTGAAGACAGGCAAGGGTGGACAGGCTCGTTATGAGAGAGAAATTAAAACCTCTGTCCCTTCCAAAGAGGAACCAAAAAAGGTTAAAGACCCCAACTCACCTGAGAGGCCTCCTTCGTCTTTCTTCTTGTTCTGTTCTCAGTATCAACCCCAAATCAAAGGAGAGCATCCCGGCTTATTTGTTGGTGATGTTGCAAGGAAACTGGGAGAGATGTGGACCAACAGTGCTGCAGATGACAAGCAGCCTTACGAGAAGAAGGCCGCCAAGCTGAAGGAGAAATACGAAAAGGATATTGCTGCCTACAGAGCTAAAGGAAAACCTGGTGCTGCAAAAAAGGGGGTTGTCAAGGCTGGAAAGAGCCAGAAAAGGAAGAGGGGGAGGATGAAGAAGACGAAGATGAACAAGATGAGGGTGATGATGAATGTTCTAGCACAGTTTTTTTCCCTTGTCTATAAATCATTTAACCCCCCTGTACACAACTCACTCCTTTTAAAGAAAAAAATTGAAATGTAAGGCTGTGTAAGATTTGTTTTTAAACTGTACAGTGTCTTTTTTGGGATAACACACTACTGAATGTATTTGTAGATAACCCTGTCCTGGTGGTATTTTCATAGCCGCTAACATTGCCTGGTACCGTATGGGGGTTGTAAATTGACATGGAAATGTAAAACAGGTTGTTGCACAGCACAAATAAGTTATATGTGGGGACAGTAGGTTTTTTTCATCTTCAGTTGTCTCTGATGCAGCTTATATGAAAATAATTGTTGCTCTGCTGACTGAATACCACTGTGTAATTGCAAAAAAGAAAAAATTGCAGCTGTTTTGTTGACATTCTGAATGCTTCTAAGTAAACACAATTTTTAATTAAAAATAAATAAAAAAATAAAGTGGCATTTTTTTTGGTATGTTTATACATCTTTTAAAGATGAGCTTAAGGAGCTGGAGAGATGGCTCAGTCAGTGGTTAAGAACACTGGCTAGTCTTACAGAAGACCCAGGTTCTAATCCCAGCACCCACATGGCAACTAACAATTGTCCTTGACTCCAGTTCCTGGGGATCTGACAGCCTTTTCTGTCCTCTGTGGGCATTGCATGATATGGGTGCACTTACCTACACATAGGCAATACACACATACTCATAAAATGTAAATAATAAATTAAATATTAAAAAAATAAAGATGAGCTTAATAAAAGTTGCAACTCTTAAATGCACTTTTGCATATAGGCTGTTTTTGTTGAATTATGTGAAGAAAATCCAACCCTACACAAATAAACATATTTGTGTATGTTTAACATCATTTTGTAGTAATATCTGATATTCCTTGATACTTTAACATAGGACCAGTAATACTTTGTAAAGGCTAATTTTAAAGTGGAATCTGAAGCAGTGTTAGTGAACTGTGCATTGTAATCCATTAGCCTATCTTCTACCTTGATTTATAATTTTAGAGTGATATTCAATTGTCATTTGAAAATTATTGATTCTTTGACTTATCCAGATCTTCTAAATACTGACATAATTCATAGTGTGTTATTTTTAAAAAGTCGTGTTCCTTATTATCACTACTAGTCTCTTAAGAATATTCTTTGAGTATGGGGAAGCTATCAATTTTTGAGTAGAAAAGTGCAAGTTCTCATTTTTCATTGCGATAGCAATTTTTAATTATTGGCAATTAATACTGCCAGTGGTTTTTTACAGGTTCACTGAGTTCATCTTTAGGAATGTGTCTAAGTAGTCGATAAGTCTGAGTAAGCTCCTCACTGACTTTCTTCCTCTCACCTGCAACTGGAATAATCACACAAGTGCTTTTTCTTGAGATAACTGTACCTGTCTATGCAGCAGAACTGCTTTAAGTGGACCTCATTTCGTCTTTAAAACTTTCATCATATAAAATACTAATGTGTGCATATTAAATGTATAATAAAATGTGTACTTTTTATTGCTTCATTAAAAATGTTAAGTGAAACCAACTTGAAAAAACAGAGAACACGTGGCTGCTAGGGGTACTCTGGTCACCCATAGAATTCTGTGCTGCTACCTTGATTCGTGCCAAAGCACCAGCAGTTTTCTTCGCTCATCATTGCTTTTGCATTGATTATTACAGTTCAGATGCCAACTAGAAAAGGCAAGTTTTATTATTATAAAAATGTTCTTGACCTCACAGTCACTGTAAAAGGGCCATGAGGATCCTTGATGTTCAAATGCCCAAATCCATTGTCAGGTATCATAGTGTGCTGGGTAGAAGTGGTTCCATTTGGCTAACAGAAAGATTCTCCTAAGACTCAGGACAAGTAGAAGGGTGAATATGAGAAAGAGGAGATGAGAGTTAGGAGATGGCGGGTAACCTTCAGGCATTTTCCTCTTGGTGGTATGAGATCTTTGATCAATCAAGCATCTATTCCTGTACTCACATGCTCTGAATCCGCAGCACACGTTTGATTTAATTTCCTAGGATCTGAGTGTGGGGAGAGCATGAATTAACAGCTGCCACCCTATCAGCTCCTATAGTCTGTGTTGAAAGTGCTGTTCCAGCTCTGTGATGTGCTGTTGCTGTGGTGAAGACTTTCAGCAACCACTGCAGATGTGTCATGTGTTTCTTCCCTCACCCTTTCTGGCCTAACTGTGCACAGATTAAGCCAAGAGCATAAATAAATGAAAAGAGTACAGTGTTTAGGCCTCCTTGAAGCCAGAGATCTAAGGTGAATGTTAGGAATATTTTAGAAATAAACCACTTATGCTTTATTATTCATGGGCGCTTCTATACTAGAATACTATAGCAAGTCTTCTGTAGGGAGTGGTGAAATGCATTTCTCATTTAAGTTATGGTGTGTCAATGAGTGCTCCTCTGGGGATTTCTCTACTTTTTTTCTTCTATATCAGGATTCTTTATTCAGTTTCACAAAATACATGCATAGAAATTAAGTTAATCAAATGCATGTTTTAGGTGCCTGCCACTGAACATCTGAATATTTGGAAACATCTGGAAAGTGACTGAAATTTTCACAGGGGTGTTTAGCTTTATATAGATGAAACATCAGGTCCATAGTCAAATGTCTCCCAAGCCAAGATAGGTCTATACTTCTTTAAAAGAGAGAGGGTTGACAAGATTGTAGGCTTCAATCATTTTTATTTCATTGGAGTGAAATAAAGTGATTCAGTTTTAAAACATTTCATTTTGGGGCTAGAGAGATGGCTCAACAGTTAACACTGGCTGCATTTGCAGAGCACTTTGGTTTGGGTTCCAGCACTCACGTGGCAGCTAACAACTGTCTATAACTCCAGTTTCTGGGGACCCAATACCCTCTTCTTGCTTCTCTGGCCATTGCATGCAGATGGTACACTTAAGTAGATGTAGGCAAAACACTCATGAGTAGATGGATGGATGGATGGATGGATGGATGGATGGATGGATGGATGGATGGATGGATGGATGAATGAATGAATGGATTTAAAACATTACAGTTAAATGAATTTTTTTTTCTTAAATCCAAGGAGACTTAAGAACCAGCAACAGACCCAGTGAATGGTCTGCTTCTGTCATGGCAGCCTCCTGGAGTCTGTATGAAGTAAAAGGTCCTGGCAGTCATCGAACACCCTAGAAAAGTGGTTTTGTTGGCCAGTAGACGTCAGTAACTACCAGACTGTTGGTGTTTGTAAGAGAAGGTGAAAGATGCTTTTCACCTAAAGCTAACTATAAAATAATTGTTTGTTTCATGAGGTCCTGAAATGAAAATGGAACTTTTGTTCTCTGGCAGGCCCCAAGAGAGGAGTCTAATCAGTCATAACAGAGAGTGCCTCTCAATGGTGCCTTCCTCTAGGGAGTCCCGCTGATCAAAGGGACTTACTGTGAGGAGAGAAAACGAAAGTATTAAGGCAGGCGCCAGGCAGCAGGACAAGAAGGAAACACTTAAGCAAGGAGCCTTTAATTTTTATAAACTAAGAAGTATTTACAGCCCCCGCCTCATAAGAGTTGGGACTCAATCTGGCTGTAGACAAGTAGGTGCCCTGAGAATTGTTAAGGAGAAGTCACAGAAATTCAGTGACCTCTGAGAGGATCAGAGAGGCTGCTCTAGGCAGGGAGTCTGTGCATTTCAACATCTGGCTGGCAAGATAATATTCTTTATTACAAATATTTTGTAAAACTTTCTTCTTTCCATTGTAAGCCTATAGGGAAATCATGCCCCGACCTCTCTCTACCTTTAGAGATGCTGTAAACCTTAGCCTTCTTTGCATCCAGAGCCTTGGGTTCATCCAAATGGTTTGGGATACTTTCAGAAATACCTCTCACAGATGTTGGAGAACAGAGTTGATTTGCTTTTTGGCAGGGAGTATGCTTTTGCTTCAGTTCTCATTTAAGTGAAAATGTATCTCACTTATCATGGTAGTGGCCGCTTTTTCTGTGCAGGGAGGAGTTACTGCTTCCTAAGTAGGAGTGAACCAGCTGGAATGAAATAGAAGTTTGGCCGTTATGCCTGGTACTAGGGCCGGTGTGACCAAGTTCATCTCTCTGAATTTGAGTGGTATGGAATTACCACTGTGATCAGTTTGGAAATTATTATATTATTACATTATTTATTATATATTGCTATGCTAGATCAGAATTATAGAGTTTCAAGATACTGAATAACAACCGGGCGTGGTGGTGCATGCCTGTAAGTCCCAGCACTTGGGAGGCAGAGGCAGGTGTATCTCTGAGTTCAAGGCAAGCCTGGTCTGCATAGTTAGTTCTAGGCCAGCTGAAGCTACAGGGAGACACTGTTTCAAAACAAGACTTAAAAAAAAAAAAAAAAAAAAAAAAACATACTGAGTAACAAGATGTTTTTTCAAATTTTTATGAAAAAAGAAATCTTCCTCCCTACCTCACGCTACTGTTAGTATAACATAGTAGATCTGTGTGAAAGGAAGCTGCAAGAGCCTTATTTACTGATGCTTTCTTTTTCTGCCACTCCCTTAAGTCCCTGGCTGCTCTATATCCCTTATGTCTTCTCCATTAATTGCTCTGTAATTTTTATTTTCTTTAGTTTTATAAATTTTTATTTATTTACTCTGTGTGTATATGTGTGCATATGTGTGTGTGTGTGTTGCGTGTGTGTGTGTACACATATACATGTGAAGGTTGGAGGATGGCTTTTGGGAGTTGGTTCTTTCTGCCATGTAGGTTCTAGAAATTGAACTCAGGTCATCAAGCTTGACAGCAAATGCCTTGCCTGAAGCCATCTCATTGCCCTGTGCCCCCCTTATGGCTTCTTAAAGCATGACTTGAAAGCTAGCAGTACAATTGTACACTCTAAGACTCTCAAGATGCTGTGAAAGTGAAGTTCGTTGATGTTCACTGAATTGCCCAAGCTAACAGCGGGGTTGTAGACTGTAGAGCTATGACTTACAACCCAGGTTTAATGATCCCATTTAGTGTCACATAGCCCCATTTCTGTGCTCATACCTCTTTGCCTCCATCAGAGTTAGCATTTAAGATAGGAGGAGGAGCAACCATACTAGGCAGGACCCCCACAGGGATGGGTGGGTAGTATCTGCATTAGCAGATTGAAGTGTGTGGTGAGAGTTGGAGGCTGGGCATGTTCACATCATGCAGTGGTTGATGAATTTATTCACATGGCGTTGGTTCATTAGCTATTTGTAGTGAAGATGCCTCTTAGTTTACAGCAGAGCACTCACTTTTCTAGTGCATTGGCTTTCATTTTTCTGCTTTTTACTTAATTCCTAGTAGCTCCCTTCCTAGCAGAGGGAATCTAATTCCTAACAGAGTAACACAAGGTACAGAAAAGCTCCTTTCTAGGCTGCTTCCACTGGTCTTTCTGGAGCTCCTAAATTTGCTTCGTAAATCATCTATTCCTTGGTTCCTTGTTATTGATACAGAAAATTGAAGTCAAAGCTGGTGTGGGACTGAGAAGTACTATTTAATATGAAAGTCAGGAATGGCTGCAAAAGTGTAACTCAAAATAATTTTTAAAAAATTACATTTATTTATTGTGTGTTTCTGTGTGTACATGTGTGTGGGTATGCATACCACAACATCTGG
Source organism: Nannospalax galili (assembly GCF_000622305.1). Classification (NCBI taxonomy): domain Eukaryota; kingdom Metazoa; phylum Chordata; class Mammalia; order Rodentia; family Spalacidae; genus Nannospalax; species Nannospalax galili. The sequence continues at coordinate 303,361 of NW_008338108.1, forward strand.
AGGTCATAGGACAACTTTCCATCCACTATGTAGGTTATGTGAATTGAACTCAGGCTGTGAGGCTTGGAAGCAAGTACCTGTTGAAACATTTCATCAGCCCCTAGTGTAATCTTTTTATTTAAATGATTTTGCATCTTTTATTCTTTGGGTCTTTTCGGCAGTTGAAAGTTCCATACAACAATATATGTGTGTAAATATGCTCCTGGATTATCTGTACTTCTAAAGTTCTTTTGGTTTATTTTATGTGTATGAGTATTTTGCCGGCATGTATATAAGTGCACCTATGTTGTGTAATGCCCACGGAGGCCAGAGAGGGCATTGGATCCCCTGGAACTGGAGTTACAGACTGTTTTTAGCCTCCATGTAGGTGCTAGGTCCTCTGCAAGAGCAGCCAATACTGTTAACCACTGAGCCATCCCTCTGGCCTTCCATATGCTTTTTAAAAATTTTATTTATACGCTATTGTGGTGGCATGCACCTTTAATCCCAGCCCTCGGGAGGCAGAAGCAGGTGAATCTCTGCAAGATCGAGGCCACCCTGGTTCACATCATAACTTCCAAATTGGCTGTGACTAGGGAGACCCTGTCAAAAAACAATAAACCAGAAACCAAAAAAAAAAATTTATTTATCTATTATTATTGTGCATAGTTGGGTGTGTGTACCGGGGAGCATGTGTCACACCACCCATGTGGAAGTCAGAGCACAGCTTTGTGGAGTCACTTCTCTCTTCTATCTTATTTGGGTTCTGGGGATTGAACTCAGGTCTTCAGGCCTGTGTGGCAAGTGCTTTACTCTTGCTGGCCCATGTCCATATATTTTGATGAAGCCAGGGCATTCTCATGAAGGCCATTGTGTGGATTCTGAAAATAGCTAAAAACTATGCATTATTCTTTCATCCTTGCCAATTTTTAATAAATGAGGCCAAGTCAAAGGAGATAAGAGGCATGTTCTTTCAACTATGTTGGTCCTGTTTGACCAAGTGTGTAGGGTGGTCCAGATGTGAGCAGTATGAGCTAAGTAATACAACTTTCCTTTGATGTGGGACATAATTTTTACCACCCTTACCACACATATCTTCCCATTTCCTGTGGGATTGTAGACTACACTTGTTTAATGATTGCTAAAGTCACATAGAAACAAATGTGAATCTGGTTTGCATGCTTCCTCTCCTTCAGAGAAATGAAGGGGGCTCTGCAGCCTCTGTAATTCCTAGGGAACCATGTTTAAGAGTATCACCTTGAATTCATTAATGGGGACTGGTAGTGGAGCCATCTGAGCCACAGCATATAGAAGCTTGGTAGAGCTTACCAGGCTTGAGAGTACAGTCCCCTTCAAGTTGGTGATTCGTCATTGTGTGTATTTGAATTCTTATCACCAGGTTTATAGCAGCTGTAAATAGTAAGTTCCAGAAACTTTCATTTCTGTCATAATTTTGGAGTGGTCTAAATATTGTCTTTCAAAAAATATTTTTATTTATTACTTTTATTTTATGTGCATAAGTGTATTGCCTGCATGTGTGTGCAATGCCCATAGAGGTCAGAAGAGGGCGTCGGATCCCCTAGAAATGGAGTTACGATGGTTGTTAGCCACCATGTAGGTGCTGGGATTCAAACCCGGGTCATCTGCAAGAGCAGTCAGTGCTCCTAACTGCTGAGCCATCTCTCCAGTCCCCCATGGTGTGTTTAAAGTTATGTTTGCCATTGGATGAGTGTTTTTCAAAGGAATGATTTACTTTAGAGTCTCCCTACTGGAGACTCTCCTCCCTTTCCTCCAGATAGGGCCACATACTGTTTCTCTGTCTTCAGAAACATTTTTTTAAGGCAGGCATGCATAAGAGTAGTCATCAGAATCCAGTAGACTCTGGTCTGAAGCTTTTGCAGACATTAATCACATTACGACTCAAAGGCCCTCAGAGCTTGAAGGCTGTCTGCCTGCACTTCCCCAGCATTCGCTCAGAGCCTCCACTAAAGATTCACTTCATAGTGGTCTGATGGTTCTTCTTTCACTGATATGATAGTGAATAGTAGTAAGTCACTCACCTGTTTGTGAAACACATTTTGATATAATTATATATTTCTATTCAACAAATATTGAGAACTTATGTGCTCTAGATGCTGAAGATGTGTTCTAGATACTGAAGATGTAGCAGAAAAAAGAACAACATTCCTGTCTTTGATGAGACTTTCTCCTCATCAATGTATATCTCCATGCCATATGGTATTTAATTAACATGACTGAATTTAATGACTACATTTTTGCATTATGAAATACCATTTCAGGAGAATCCTAGAGGATTGGCCTAGATACCCCTAAGATGATGTATTGAGCCAGAAAACTTAGTCTTTAGCACAAGCAACCTAAATGGTGTAATCGTTTAGCATATAGACAGCTCAGAAGGCAGAATGAATAAACCAGTGGGTAGAAGACTTGGCCTCAACAAAGCTAGACAAGGACAATGTCAGAATTAAAATTCATCCTTGATTTTATTGTCTAAATGTTTGTGTTTTTTATTCCATATATCTTACTCCATGTATATGAAACACCTTGGGCCCCTGAAATTCCCAGTATTTTACGTATTTCAGAAGTTCAGTGGGAGCTTTCATTTGATCTAATGCATGTGGTTCAGGCCTCCGAGTTGCTGCTTCACAAATTACTACAGATTTCTACGGACCTTCAACGGACTAGTTATAGGCTCCCAAAATACCTACTTCTGTATTGTAGTATTCTGTATTGTCCTTACACTGTAGTGTAATACACCAAAATTACTTAATTCAGACAGACATATGAGTGCAGTTTAAATACAAAATTATTTAAATCCTTTAGTATCACTGACTGAAAAGTGCTTTGGTAAAAAGGAAAGCTGTAGTCAATTACTGGCTGTGAACTGTATGCTAGATTCTGAGTACATACTGAAAAAACAACCCCCCCCCAAAAAAAACCTGGTAGAATTGCAAAGACAATGAAAGGAAAACACATTCAAACACAAAAAGAATATGTCCAAGAACCAATGACCAGCTTTTGGTCCTGGTCCATGCTGCTATTTGAGAGCTAACTAACTTTGAAGAGAACGAAATAGTGTGTAAGCATGAGAGAAAAATATTCTGAAAATTATTAATGCTAAATTTTGGAATGCTTATGTTTGGAATGTCATATGCATAATAAAAATATGTTTCAGGTTTGTGGAGAAAAACAACGCTTTGAGAAATTGATGGAACATTTCAGGAATGAAGACAACAACATAGATTTTATGGTGAGTTATTTTAGTGCTACATTCAATAAAGCAAACTCAGTTTGAACACTTCTCCTAAACACATATCCACACAGACAGGCAAACACTCTCACACACTACAAAGGACAGGAAAATGAGTTTATTCTATTCTAGAATGTCTCTCTTTACTGTGTATTTCTTTTATGATGTTATTTCAAGTTTTATTCAGTTCACATAGTTCATTAAAGGACACAAATGCTGAGAATTTATAAGAAATAAAAGGGAAAGCCATGCAGTTTGGAAGAGCAAGTTGATCTCTGGTGCAAATGCCCCAGCAGCCAAGTTCAGCTACCAGTGCTACTAAGAACCCTAACATAGGTAGAACCTTGATGTTTTTGACTCTTGAGGTCCAGCCAGTGCCCTCTCAACTAAAATACTTCACTTTATAGACAGTTCAAATAAACAGGCAGCAGTGATTGCTCTTTTGCCTTTGACTTCTCTCCTGCTTTGATAGTTCTGTGAAGGCACAAACACGCTGCAGTTCTGCTCAGCAGACTGAACACACGCAGAACATGTGGTTCCCCAGCAGTCCTGTTATCCTCAGGAAGAGCAGCAGCATGTTTCAGAACCTCTGAATTCTTGTGCTTCTGAATCCTGGGTTAAAGACAGAACTTTTCGTGGAGATTCCCGAGACATTACTTTTCAGTATGTCACTATCTGTAGATGTTGACCTAATTCAGTTTTCCTAGGAAACTTAAAAACTCAGGAGATCTTTTTGTGGGTTGACTCTCCCAAATAGCTTTGAGCCTAGAGCAGGCATCCCAATACTTCTTGCATCTCAAAGCCTGTACTTAGGATGCTAAATAAAGTTTTCATTTGAATTGCTGCAGGGACTATAGAGGATGAAATAGTCATGTGGATTCATTGCCCTCTTATGTGAAAACTTTCTATGAACTCAGATTTATGTGCATTCTAGCTTTCAGCTCCTTCTAGAATGGAGCTGAAAAGGCAGCATTTCTTTCCTCCAGGCATGGTGTTTGCTTTTAAAATCATGTGTGTGTGAAAGAAGGCTTACTTTTCCAGTGAGTTTTAAATTCTTGTTCATTAGTATTTTTTGGAGACGTTCAGAGTGATGGATAAATGTGCATTGTCTTGGTGCCAGGTTCTCTCCCATGCCTTAAGAGGAACTAATTTGTTCTGATAGAGCTGAGGCTAGCTCCATAAGGCTTATGAGTTTATTTGGACAATGATCTCTTACATGAACCTCTTTGGATATGGTCCATGAAAATAGATGTTTGACTTTTTTAAAATTAAAAGTACCCTACTACATTTGGAACCTGTTGGTTCTTGGAGTGTCCGCTGCTAGAGCCAAGGAGCCTCCATCTCTGCGGTTGATTTTCCCCTTCATAACTCCGTGCTGTGTGGTACAATTTCCACCTCACTTGTTTATAATGGCCTCTGGGCTGCTTCAACATCTGAGTTTTTCTTGAAAGTATTGCAAGTCCATTAATGAAACACTCATGCCATTTGCATACAGACTAGAGCCCATTTCTTGTCACTTCACTTAGTCCTGTGTGCAGGCACTGAGGGACCTTTCTTCCAGGCCACTAGTACCTAGTACTCTGGTGGATTCAGGCATCGCCTACATATACATGCCTATTAGGCTACCACAAAACTTAGTGGATCATTTAGACTTGTTTTCAGAAGTGACATGGAAAGATGCCACAATCCAACTTTGTTTTCCCTCCAAAAAAATTAGGTTTTTGATACTCTATCTCAGGAATGCAAGGAGATTAAGTTTCCTAGCTAACTTATTCCTTATAATAAATAACATAAATTCCTTTAATGTAAGACTTTTTCGTGTGTGTGTGTGTGTGTGTGTGTGTGTGTGTGTGTGTGTGTGTGTGTGTTTGTGTTTTATGAGCCAAATATAGACTAAGAACTCTGATACTCCTGTCTCCACTGTCAAGTGCTGGGATTACAAACCTGGCAGGTACCAGGCTCAGCTCTCTGGTCTGACATTCTGCTACTGTGGGGAGACTGAATGGTTGGCAGATAAGGGCAAGAGCAGGGAGTCAGTTGGGGAGATGGTAGGAAGCCAGTGGGAAGTACCAGAGCACAGGCCTCCTGGGGTCCTAGCTTCACATAAGCCAAAGAAAGTTGAAAAGATCTTTTTTTAAAGCCAGATTTGGTGATGTATGCCTTTAATGCCAGCACTTGGGAGACAGAGGCAGGCAGATCTCTGTGAATTTGAGGCCAACTTAGTTTACATAGTGAGTTCCAGGCCAGCCAGGGCTACAGGGAGACCCTGTCTACAAAAGAAAGATTGTAGTTTCATTTCTGTGATGGTGATAAAGTATCCTAACAGTTGAAGAAAAGGGTTTGTTCAGCTTACAATTCCAGGTTCTAGGCATTACTGCGGAGAAGTCACAATAGCAGGAGCCTGAGCCAACTGGTCACATCACATCCATAGCCAGGAGCAGAGAGAGTGAATTCTTGCATTCATTAACTTGCTTGTGCTCAGCTTGATTTCTCTGTTCTTACACAGTTTAGGGAATGGTACCACTCACAGTGGGGTGAGTATTTCCATGTTGATTAACTTAAGGCGGTCCCCTACAGACATGTCTGCATGCCAACTCAATGTAGAAAATCCTTCACTGAGACTCTCTTCCCAGGTGATTCTAAGTTGTGTCAAGTTGATAATTAAACTAACCATCAAAAACAATATATAGTCAAAGAATATTTAATTCAATAAAAATAAATTTTAAAATAGATAAATTTGTCTTATAAATTATGAGTCTGGTCTCTGAACTACTTCCCTTCTTCCCAGAACCTCTGGGAAGAAGGGAAAATATGAGGAAGACACTGCCCCTTCAATAGACTGTCACTGTTGAAAACAATCTGTTGAACCTCATTCTATTATTTATTAAACTGGGCACTGATTTTTTTTTTCTCTCTCTGAGACCGATCTCAGGGCCAGGGTTGGGGAGATAGCACTATACGCAAAGCATTTATGAGCTAGAAATTGGGAGAATCCATGGAAAGAGGGGTTAAAACTCAGTTACTATCCTATTGGTAGGATAGAACTCACAATGAATTTTTACAAATAATAACTTTGATGAGGTTCTGTGTGGCATAAATGAAACTTTGTATTTTCATATTTATGTTGTCTTTATCTGCAATAATTTCTGGTTGGCTTTATATACCTATATAACTGATTTCTTTCTTAAAATTTTTCCTATGACTTTTTAAGAACAAAGGCAGTTAACATGCTGCTTACTTTATGTGAAGTGTGTGTTTACTATATGTACAGGGTCATGCACCCATCACCATAGTCAAATAATCTCTGTCATCACCTTAAGAATCTCTGAGCCATCACAGTCACTCCCCATGTGCCCTAGCCCTCAACCTTAAGTATCTACTAATCTACTTTCTATCTCATAGTTTGGCCTGTTCTGCATATTTGATATGAATGGAATCATACAACCTGTGGTCCTTTTCCCTCCACTTACCATGGTGTTTCCAATTCATTCATGCTGGTGTCTCTACTTTTTTCTACTTTGTTATCACACACTATTCCATCATATGGTGATGCCCCATTCTGTTCATGAGTTGATGGACATTGTTTTTTTCTATATGAACATTTATGTACAAATCTTTGAATATGTATCTTTATTTCTCTTAGCTAGACAGTGGAATTGCAAGTTGTACAGCAAACCCTGTGTTTAATGTTTTGAGTAACTGTCACACTTTTCAAAGTTGCTGCGTCACATTCTCACTAGCAATGGATAAAGTTTTCATTTTCTCCACATCTTTGCCAATATTATATTTCTTTTAAAATTATATTCATTCTAGTTGAGTATAAAGTAGTATCTATGATTTCTTTAATTTAAAAATTAAAGTTTTTTTGAAGAGTCAGTTTTATTACAGAAAAGGAAATAGGTAAGCGAACCTAACTTGTGAAATTGAGAATATGTTGTAGCTATGATTAAATTGAGAGACAAAGTTTGAAGCCAATTTAACCTCTTGGAAATTTCATTTCAGGTGGCTTCTATGCAGTTTATTAATATTGTAGTTCATTCTGTAGAAGACATGAACTTCAGAGTTCACCTCCAATATGAATTTACCAAATTAGGCCTGGATGAATACTTGGACGTGAGTATAGCTAACTTCCTTTAGAGTCAATTTAAGAATTAATTTATTGACCACTCTCAAAGCTTCACTTCTATAGTAACTAACAAATGCTTAAAACTGTATATAGTCAACTGTTGCTATGCTAGTAAAAGGGAATGAATCTGAGTGATGCAATATGCCAGCAAAGCTGAATTCTTGCAGAAAGAATTCCTGGGGCCTCTGTTGGTCTCTTGCTTGCAGCCTTTTAGTGCTAGAATCTGAGTCTCTTGCAGCCTTCCTGCAACCTTCTTTCACTTTTGAACTCTGTCTGGGTCAAATCTCATTGAATGCTTCATTCAGGCTACTGTGCAGTTTGTATTTTGGGGCACTCTGGGGACCCCATCTGGACAGGCCACATCAAGCCAGACTGCTGTAGAATGATGAGTTAATGCTTAGAGCATAAAAAAGTAATGGGGAAATGGACACTAGAGACTTCCTCCTGAAGCTGCTAATTCTGCTCGAAGTGCTTGTTGCCTTAGAAAGTGCACTTTCAGTTCTTCGGGAAGAGACTTTATTTTTCTGGCTGCTGTGCAGAATTGCTCAGTAGTTCCCTGAAGTTCTTCAGTAATGAAACAGAAAGTCGATGTGATACTCCTAAAGAACTGAAACCTTCCCCTTTCCCAGAGGAATGGTCCAGGTGAATTTGAAAGACCACTAGTGGTAGGGGATTGCTGACCTCAATTTCAAGGCTGTTTCTAGCTGTGGAAAAGATAGAAGTACCTCCCTTGGCCATTGCAGAGCTCAGCTGCCGGCCTTTGTTAGGGACAGACCCAGGGGATTATACAGATTGCACCTACTTTATTGGAAGACAGAATACATTAATAAGGGTTTTTCTTTTGTCCTGCTTTGAGATCGAGGTTTATTCTTTTCCTCATGTGCTCCAAGAATTTCAGGTTTTGAACAAAAGTCAGGACTATGAGTTCCTAGTGGTATTCTAGGTTCAGTTTTACGAGGTTTTACTTTAGTCTCTGGCTTATAATGGCAGCCAAAAATACCACTGAACAGCCATTTCTTACTGTGAATCTTGGAGAAACCCCATGAAACTGTTTCTATTTGCTTGTTCCTTTCTAGGCCCATATTCAGGTTTCTTTTTCCTTTTTTCCCCCCCAGTTCTGACTTTTTATTTTTATTTTTTTTAGTATTTTATTATTTTTATTTATTTTCTATCTGTATGAATGTATTGCCTGCATGTGTGTAAGTGCACCCCGTCATGCAGTGCCCACGGAAGTCAGAAGAGGATGCTGGGAATCAAACCCTAGTCCTCAGCAAGAACAGCCAGTGCTATTAAATCTCTCCAGCCTCAGTTCTGACTTTTTAAAACTAAGATGAACATACTCTCTTCAGAACAAGTTACAGTGTAGGATTTTAGATTAGACCTAGGAGAAAAATTCATTTTCTTAAGAATTGATGTAAACTGAAAGTCCTCTTAAATTTTTAAGAGTTTTCAAAATTCTGTACTTCTTTAACTGTGAAATGTTATCTCTGGACCCTGATGGATTAGAGCTGGTTAGAAGAGTAATATTATAAGCAGATACTGTATATTATTTGTTTACAAAGGCAGCCTTCTTTGCCAGTGGCCATTGATTTGTTCATTAGATGTTTATTGGCATCATCCATATGCCAGATAATATTCTGGCCTCTTCTTAGTCCTGAGGAAAAGTTGCAACATGTGGTCCTTGTGGGGGAGATTCCCTAACTTATTTGCACTCTAATGTAACCTTAGAAATATCTGAGTTGATGGGACTGGAAAATGGCTCAGCGGTTAAGAGCACTTATGTTCTTGTTGACATGTAACTCCAGTTCCAGGGGACCCGATGCCTTCTTTGTTGTCAGTGAGCACTTTATGACACGGGTGCACTTACATGCAGGCATGACACACAAAAAAGTAAATAAAAAAATTTAAAAAAGAAAGAAAGAAATAGCTGAGTTGCTTCAGGGTCTCTGTCTGGGATGTAGTGAACTGGAAGTTACTTTCTGATCTGTGGTTTGGAGAACTCTGAACTATTCATGTGAGGCACTGTCTTGGAAGGAATCCTGGAGAGTGAGCACTAGCTTGTACACTAAAATAAACACGAAACCAAGTATAAATGAACCTGTGTCTATCCCAACTAACTTGGCCCTGCCCATAGCCACCCTTAGTACCAGGTAAGTTTACCTCCCACTGCCGTTTCTTCTCTTCAGACACTCGTCAAGTTTCACATGGATTGGGGCTCTTCTCTTCTAAGCTGCTTTTAATGTCTCTGTTGTCTTGATTTTACCTATATCAAAAATATTTTTTAGGCTGGGCATGGTGGTGCATGCCTTTAAGCCCAGTATTTGGGAAACAGAGGCAGGCAGATCTCTGGGAGATCAAGGCCAGCCTGGTCTCCATAGTGTTCTAGGTCAGCTGGGGCTACAGGGAGACCCTGTCTCAAAAAGAAAGTTTTAGATTGGAGTAGGAAAAATTTGTGGAAAGTGTGTTTGGGAGGGGTGTTCCCCAGAAAATGGGCTTGTCATACCCTTTTAGGTAGTCACTCCATAGTTCTCTGCAGGAGGATGATATTTTAAACTCTTTTGGGAAAGGGCGGACCACTTGGACAAAATGGTGATTCTGTTCTCCATCCACAGATAAACTAACACTGTCTTCTCTGGAATTCTGGTTTTTAGAAGCTGAAACACACTGAGAGTGACAAGCTGCAGGTACAAATTCAGGCTTACCTGGATAATGTGTTTGACGTGGGAGCTCTGCTGGAAGATGCGGAAACCAAGAATGCAGCCTTGGAGAGGGTGGAAGAACTGGAAGAAAACATCTCTCATGTAACTACATCCTCAAAGGGAAAACTCATGGGGTGCCAAGCCAAATTAGTGTTAACTTTTGTGGTAGTAGGTTAAAGGATGCAGTCTAGGAATGAGGAGAAATCTGGCCTAGAGAACTCTCAAAAGACATTATTGGTTCTTGCAAGGAAGGCTGTGTGTTAGTTAAAGGAGAGTCTCTTGCTTTGTATCTGCTTCCCTCCCTTCTCCATTTCTGCTTGGCACATGCCCTGGCAGTCTTAGCTAGCAGCTCAGAGAGTAGGGTCATATAAGAGTACAGGTTTGAAATAAGGGAATCTGCCTGACATGAAGTGCTTTCTGAAAATTAGCTACCTTCTTCTCAAAGTGCCTGCAGAATCCCTGGACAGGATTAGCTAGAACCTCTGATATGATCTGAATGGTCTTTTCTCAGCAGTTGCTCTGATTCTAAACAGGTTCATTTCAGTTTTAGACATTTTCCAGGAAATCACTGAGCCTTCTCAAATGAGGTTCTTGAGGTCTGAGCAAGTCCTTATCGCTTGATGTCACCTGTGTACCAGGGAAGAAGCCAGTTTTTTTTAAAGGAATATTTGTTATTACAAACAAGGTGAATATGAACCTAAAGGCTTTGAGATGGTCACATATTTAATATTACAAGAACAAATAGAAAATAGTGTTTCTCAAAATCCAAGCATTGTGAGGACTAAATTTTTTTTTTTTAATTCTTTCCCCCCTGCCCAGTGGTGACCTAGTGTCTCACGTATGCCAGACAAGTGCTCACCCACTGAGCTTTGTGAGGACAAAATTCTTAGCATGGTTTGATTGGCGTTTTTCTTTATTGTGAAATGAATTGTCTCTATTTGGAAGAATATTATATTTCTCTCTGAAGAATGCTTTAACACTTTATTACATATATTTAATTTTTCCTTTATCATGATTGTTTTTTACCACCCATGACTTGTAGTTAAAACAGGTCAGTAAACCAAAATCCCCTCCTTTCATAAACATTACATTGACTCTGTTGGCATCTGCTCAATAAGAGCATTTACAGGCCCTACTTAGCTTCCTTTCGAAGATGTACTACACACACACACACACACACACACACACACACACACTTTTGTTATTATACCCTTATCCTGTAAACCTCTACTCATCTGTCTTGCCTCCATGTATGATTTTACCTGTGATCACCTTTGGTGAGATGTAAGAAAACAGAAGTCACTTAATTGTAAAACCTAATATGAAAAGTGACCATTTAGCACATGGCTCCCTCCCAGGCTGCATTACAGAGCCTTTCTGTATCTACTTTTATAGAAATACCTGTCATTATCTGAGCTGTTGGGGCTGAAGCACACACTAATACTCTTTTTCAGCTGGCTGTCTACAGTGATAGATCCATGTTGTGTGGCTGAGAAGTTTCCAGAAACTTGCCTGATGATACTGTCTTGGGGGTGGGGAGGTGGACCTTGCATCCTCCCCTCGTCTTACTGTTCTTCTATATTCATTAGCCCCAAGGATATGGAGCTGGCATATGAGTTTTATTAAGACCACATATAAATTATAAATTCTTGTAGAAATAAATAAGTCTTCAGAACCGTATTATAAATATTAATGTTTTCAGAAAACGTGTGGAACACATTCATGACTCTTACGGGCCATTGAATGTCTGGGAGCTATACTTTCCATGGACTGAAGACCTGATTAGTATGATCTGTATTGTGACACTGTTTCCTTTTCAAAATTTTACAGTTATCTGAAAAGCTGCAGGACACAGAGAATGAAGCCATGTCCAAGATTGTGGAACTGGAAAAGCAGCTCATGCAGAGGAATAAGGAACTGGATGTTGTCCGGGTAAGTATGCTGATGATAGCCACCCAGATGGGCATGGTAGGGAGTGCGCTCCAGTTTTAGGTGAGTCGAATGAACATGGAATAATGTTCATTTCAAAGGAATGTGTTGATGCAGCATATTTATTGGAACCATTTCAGAGGTGATACTGAAAAGTACACATAGAGTCTGTATACACATGTGTGTGCAATCAAAAACTGGAGGTTCAGTATTTCCTTATCACAGATTTTGGTAGCAACAATGTTTTCCCATCTGGAGGAGGCTGAGTTGATTCTGTGGATCACCCATTTGGTTGGAAATAAAAGCACAGCATGGATTTAATTCGTGCCACTTATTTATTTTTATTAGGACTTGGGCTTCATTGTATTTCTTTGCTTTGCTTTTACTCAAAACCAGATTTTGTGGTTGCTATGGAAACAATTCATAACACAGGTTAGACCTATTGATACCGCCAACAAACAAAAGCCCTGTGCAATTTATTATCAGATAATCCTAGCTATTTTATTTGGCCTTACTGTCATTCTGCCTAAGGTGTCAGTTATTTATGGAGTGTCATCCATGTGTTTGGAATGGTGCAGAATACAAAAGTCACCAGCATGCCTGGAGGGCTTTCAGGCACATGGCTTGCCTTCACACCACTGTTAATGCGATGGCACATTTTATGTGATGGTTATCATGGCTGTGTGTGTTGTTTGATAGTCTGACATGTCCTATAGTTAATGCTATGAAATTTATTTTCTGGCATGCCATTCAGACGAAATTGTAGCATATGGACTCCACTGGAGTCCAGACGCTTAGATTATTAATGATAGGCAGGGTGTGAAGAATGTTTCCCTGCCTGCTGGATGTCTGTGGTGAGAGATTACATGTGCAGGGCCCAGCGAGTAAGTTCTGTTCCACAAAACCCCTTTCACCAGAACCTCATGGACTCCTAATAAAAGGAGCCAGGGCAGCTTCTGAATTGAAAATTTTAACTTCTTTGTTTTTAACCAAAAACTTGGATAAGGATAAGTAATTAAGTGAAAGGGAACTTTGGCCTGTTTTGTTAAATGTATTACCAAAGGGAAAAATGTCCCAATAACCATTGTCCTGAGCTGGGTCAAGGGAATTTTATAAATGCCAGAGAAATCCAGTCATGAAGTCAGCTCCTGGTCACTTATGAATAGATTATTACATACTTTGTGGAGTTTTTAATTCTCATCTGATTTCTATCCAAGTCTGATTTAGGGTCCTTTTGTCTCTTATTAGCTGATATGTATATCTAGGAGTTACAAATGAATATTAAAATACTTGAAAGAAAACACGCGAAGCCACCAGAATGCCCTCAGGATATTTCAAAGCCAATTTGGGGGAATAAAAGCCATCTCTGTTCTGTTCCTTTCTGCCTACAGGGAAAATTGAGCACTAATATTATATGGAAAGGACTTCATTAACAATAGCAATTGCTAAAATGCATTGCGTCCATTACTAGCTCAGTTAATAATTACCAGGACTTCATAGGTTCTGACTGAACTCCACAGATTTCCCACTCATGCGAGTACCCCCCACCCCCAATTTTCCTCAATTTGCTCATCTGATAAGTGTGAATATCATATGAGGCTAAAACTCCTGACCATGGTCTCCTTTGTAGGAAATCTACAAAGATGCAAATACCCAGGTTCACACATTAAGAAAAATGGTCAAAGAAAAGGAAGAAGCCATTCAAAGACAGTCTACCCTGGAAAAAAAGATTCATGAACTGGAGAAACAAGGGACCATTAAAATTCAGAAGAAAGGGGATGGGGACATTGCCATACTGCCAGTTGTGGCCTCTGGCACATTGCCCACAGGGTCAGAACTAGCAGCGGGTAACTATGTAGGACCAGTTACAGGGGTTGCCTCCTCAGGACCCTCGCTTCCTCCACCCCCACCACTACCTCCGTCATCAGACACACCAGAAGCAGGTAAGAAAGCTTGAGGGGAGGCCAGAGAGCCCACCTACTTGCGTCCCTTGCCTGCCTTTGTTGGCATGGTCTTTAATTATTTTAAGAAAGATCATATTTGAGATTAAGATTGTACATCTTCGTGTCACTTATGTTATATTTCTCCCATTTGTAAGGAAATATTATGGTTTTAAGGCTTTTGCTTTCACATACTTTATTATTTTAAAATTATTTAAATTTTTAGTTATTATGTATATGTATTGTGTGTTTGTGGGGGGGGGTGCATGCCACAGCATACATGTGGCAGTCAGAGGACAACTTTGTAGAGTCAGTACTGTTGTTTGGGGAAGTGGGCTGGGGATTAAATTGGGGTCACTGGGCTTGCAGAACAAATTGTTTGCCTGCTCAGCCATCTCACTGGCCAAATTTTCACATATTTCATATGCACGTGATGTTGTGTAGAAAGGACTACTCCTGTATTTCTAAAATCAATTTCTTTTTTTCTCTGTAGTACACAATGGGCCAGCTACACCACCTATGCCACCCCCTCCTCCTCCC